>NC_090213.1:17165078-17486745 GCF_033026475.1 Channa argus | reverse complement strand
CTAAAGAGTATAAAAACTTACGTTCTAATTTGACGTATGGGTCCATATTTTCCAAAGATATCATACATTTCCTCAGCTGTGATCTTGTAAGGAAGATTTCTGATGTAAAGGATTCGGTTCACCTCAGGAGGTAACCGTATCTACAAGAAAACAGACAGGTTACATGTATTTCATAAAAAGTCACCAGTCACACCAGAAACGAGGAAGACTGTATGACTACTTGTAAGGCAGTTCAGTATAAAACGCATACCACACATTTTTCACAATTGTAGTGGTATTTAATATACTACTACAAGACAGCAAGTTACTTACAATTTATTAAGCAATCTGACTTGTTCCTTAATATACGAATGAATATACGTTATGTCACTGACACTGATATCCCCATAACTTTACGTTTCCATCCACCCCTAGATAATATTAGATTCTGGATTGAAGCGCCACCAGGCAAAAGTTACGTTAGCTAGCATATAAAATTACCTACACAACGTAGCTTATGAACAATCATAACTGTAAATTAAAAACCAAACTCCAAACCTTAAAATTTCACAGATAAATAGTCTCTATAAATAGATTAGGATTTTTGTCTCCTTAAAATACTCCTAGTAACAAGAAATAAAGGATACGTGATATGATATTTAGCTATACTATATTTTCAATTCGTTAGCGTGCTAATGGGCTAACAATAACCCTTATACTAACACCGAACGAAGCTGTTCAACCCTAACTAAGCTTATAAGTTAATCATCACCAACGTAACGATTAATACGTTCAAACTTACATTCGCACGTTTTGCTGCTTGCATAGCCATGGCGAAATGTTTTTATGTGTAAATAAAAGCGCTAAACAAAAAAAAAACACGCAGTTGCCTAGCTTTTCACTCCCAACGTCAAAATGGCAGCGGTCGCAAACAGGTGACGCACTTCCTGTTTCTGACTGAGACGGAATATTTGGGGCAGACTGCCCCCTGCTGGGTGACTGTAGGTCAGACTTCATCAAGTGCAGTATTGCTTTAAGGAGGAGCAGTCTACTTTTAAGTTAAACTTGATATAAAGTAGTTGGGCTGTGATATCAAAAATTCTGCACCACATACATAATATGATCAACAATTTGATCCTCTTTAAAGGACTTGTTATAAGCCTGTTTTTTTTAAAGCAAATAAGACTATTATATGTAAGTAAACACATCTTGCCTTTCAGGTTTCCATTCTTCACAAACAGCCCTGGGGCAAGATGCTATCTGTGTCCTCATTAACTCTGCCAGGCAATTCTGAGGAACAAAAACAAACCCGAGAGTTTTCTGTGTGTTTGCCCTGCTTTTGTTTTTTTGTTAGTCACTGTGTCTTGAAAGGTTAGGTAAAAGGCTCACAAGAGGACTCATGCATCTGCTCTGTAGTCACTCAATTTCCATCAATACACTAGGGATATTACTGTGGTTTATAATCTGATGAAAGATTAATCATGGCTAAGGCAGATTTTTCAAAATGGAAAAAAACAATAAGGAAAACATGAGTCACATGAGTCAGGAAGACATGATTGGCCACATGAAAGCCAAAACTAATAAATAGGAATTAAACATGAATTTTATTGCTGTTGGTTTGTAACCACAGGATTAATCTTACAATAAATACAGTAATGTTTTCAACAATGAGTCCTACTGTATTTCTCAATGTTGATCTGTGGTTCTACTATGTGAAATATTAATGCAGTCTTTCTAAACACTTAGTAAAGTAAATTATGCTTTATTATGAGTGAAATAATATTACTCACATTGACCGTCTGGTTCTCTTACAACAAAATGTGATGAAAGAGATGAGCTCTGTATAAAACCTATTATTGCTGGATGACAGCCGTATGTCAAACAGAACACTCGTTTTTTTTTTTTTAATATTTGCTCTAAATCCTTATAGAAATAGTACTCTATATTATTTAACACAATAAATCATAAATAGATACTATGTATAATTATAATTTAAGTCGCATTCAAAGAAAGTGAACTTGCCACAAGGCAGTTCGGCAATTTCGCATGATGCAGCTGGTTTAAGAACAGTAGAGACATATAAAGAGCTGTGGCCTGTTTGCCGACAACAAGCAAGCTACCAATCTGTCTGTCTGACAAATAAAACCCAGTGGGGTTAGACTCGTTTTTTGATGTTGCGGTGATTGATTTTGTCACGTTTCCAACTGTCACTTAGCAAAGGTGGGCTGCTGCATTAACGTACAATATGTAATAATGCTATACGTGATCAGTATGTGCTCACTGGCCACTTTATTAGGCACACCTGTATAGTCTGATGCGATCCAATACAGCAGCTCTGCCATGGATTCTAGAGTGAGCAGTTTGCATTCGTCTTGTTTGTCTAGGGGAAGGTGCTGGTGAAATACCTTCTGGGGCAACACTTTCCTCATCACCCCTTCACATATCTTATTGAGCCATAACATATTTGAGCAGTAAATTAGACAATCATTAATTTCAAAACATCATATCATTTTGATGAATATATATTTTAACTATTGGACCAGTTTGCCTTGTGCAAATACTTTTGTCATAATCGTAGAAATTATTTCCTAGTAAATGTAAAGACCTCTGTACATGTATATTATGCTGCACAGAGAAAAAGACACAGCTTCACATACTGCATCAGCTTATAATTTTGTATTAATATTTTCCTTGTCCATATATTTAAAAAATAATTAAATTCACATGATAAATACAATAGCACAGTGTATTTGCCATACTGAATCACCCAAGAAACATGCTGCTCTTGCAGTCTTGAAGGAAACAATAAAATTGGACAGTCTTTTCTGACATTTATTGCCAGTGTGTGAAAGAAAGTGATGACTAGTCAAGATTGATACCTCCTATGTAATGAGCCTTAGTCTCATAAAATACTATGGATTGCGCCTTTATGATTACAGCCAGGCTTTTATGTGACCGTGTGTCTGGCTTAGTAATATAACATGTTTGATTAATCTGCAAAGGCTTTGCAATTTTTGGATTGAATTTATTTATTTGTTATTTAGATATCTGTGTTTTTTTTTTTATTAAGCTGTACACACAAAAAAAATACATTCTAACCATGTAGCATAGCATGGTTAGAATGGATATTTTGGAACATAAAAAATTAATCATTTTTATTATAAAGCAGAACTGACTGACATGAGTGCAATATAAGATTTTTTTAAAGGATAAATTTAACTTGAGTTGGTCCTTGTGGCCGTGACATGGGGCCATAACAACGGCAGTTCCGGGTCGCCGGTGTAAGAACTGATGAAATCTCCGACACGTGCTTGATAAGGGGCTAGTTAACGTTTGCCGCTAACTATTAATAGTGTATTTTGAAGTTTAATTTATTTTGCTTACGTCAAATTACTTTGAAAATCAGTTAAATTAATTAAATGTAATATAGTGTGCGGCGGCGGGGGCGAGTCTGGAGTTGGTGTAACGTTTGGGTTTGCTAACTTTAACCACAGCCAACGGTAAGTTAGCGAAGAGCGAAGCTTCTCTGACGTCACAGAGAAGTTTAGGCGGCTGGAATGAGTTTGGCGGCTGTGAAACGTTAGCTGTGTGTGGATCTTATTATTAGCTTGGCGTTGACTTAGTGTTAACGTCACCGCCATCCCGACTACAGGAGAGTCAGTAGAATATAAATAAAACGGTGAGTAAATGTGTTTTTATATTTTGAACTACTGCTAAATGTGTTTTCATGTTAAACAAAAAAAAAAAAAAAAAAAAAATGCAGAGCAGCCACCACGCTAACAAATGCGTACAGTTAAACAGTCGCTAACGTAACATTCCAGCTGGATGTAGTAGAGTTGGTTAGTGAAGTTAGCTACCAAATAAGACGCGGGAGAGTTTAACAGTTAATGACATTGATGAAGCCATGATGGTTGATGGTTCTGTCTGTGTTTTTGTAGTCTGTGGCAATCTGTTAAATGTGTGTTTTCAAAAATGTGTCCACATCTCAAACCCTACTCACGTCCCAGTAGTGGTTTTGGCTGACTTAAAGGGCGATTGACTGTATGGCAGAACATCCAAATATTAACCATAATGTAAGGTTAATTTAATTTAACTCTCTTATCATCACTGCCATTCAGTATTCAAATTGCTTGTTTCCCAAATGGATCACACACATGGAAACACACACTTTACGATATTTTCACGGAGGTGGTCTTGATTTTCCATTCTGTCACATTTCATCAAGATTTCTGCAAGCTCAGTCTTTTCCTGTAACATCAAAAGCTTAATAGACACAGTGAGTATTTTGGAAAAATAATAAAAGAGGCTGCATTTCCTACTTTCACTAAACACATTTCCATTGACTTCATGAAACTGTGCATTGTATACACTTAGTTTGCTGTTGGGATGAAGCTGGACTACAAAACTAAGTCGCTGCCCACATTTCTAAATTGTTAATTGACTTCTGAGGCTGTTGTTTGTGGTGTGAAAATAAGTGTAATAACAGTCAAAAAAATGAAACAAAATGGCACTTGACAGTGATGATAGACAATTTATCAATTCGGGTAATTTATATGGCAATCATAGTTTTCTTTAAAACCTAATTGTTTTTGGTGATGTCGAGGTTCTCTACGAGTAGCAAGGATGGTTAGGACCAGGAATGAGTAGGGGGACAGAGGGACAGCTCATGTTAGATGTTTTTGAGATAAAATCAGATTTGAGGTGGTTTAAAAATGTTCAAACTGTGAATATATCGGTAAAAGGATGCTGAGGTTGGAGCTGCCAGGCAGGAGGTCTAGAGGAAGACCGAAGAGGAGATTTATGGATGTAGTGAGAGAGGACATGAAGTTAGTTGGGATGAGAGAAGAGGATGCAGAGGACAGGGTTAGATGGAGGCACAGCTGAAAGGAAAAGAAGGTGGATATTAGATGTAATAATTGAAACTGTTCATCAAGCTGTGAAGTCTACTGTGAATGTCTACTTTTAAGGCAGGTTGAACAGAATAGTAATTTTAATCCCCGTATTTAAAAAGCTCTTATCTTTTTGAAGTCGGGTTGTTATTTTAATTACAGTTTACAATGTGCAGCACTGAAAACACGCATCAAATAGTCCAAAAATTAATAAAATATAGACACTGTCAATATTGGTTAGATGCATGGCTGGCAATATAAAGTAAAGTAACCAAAGCCCATAATCATGAAACCAAACACCTCTTGCTACCAAAATACACACTCTGGAGTTGGAGTTATTGAGTTATTGACCTTGATAACGTTTTAACAACGTGTAAACCATTTTTCATTTATTTATTTACTTCCTATTATACGTGAAGCCACTGAGGGGTGCTCAGGTGCCGCCAATAAAAGACGCAGAGGGCCGAAAGGACAAGCCAGGGCAGGGCTCCCCAAAAACAGTAACTTAATGGCTTAAGGCCTCTGTATGGTAAATATATTACATTCAATTAATTTCGGTAGTTTCGTATAGACTATACTGACACTTGGCAAATAACTTATTTATATGTTTTTTTTTCATATACATCTAATTGTGAAATGTATTAATCAAATAATTTATCAGATTGATTGTGATTTAGTTAATTTAATTATTTTTTTTTTCCCAGAAGACATCTGATGCTGATGAGCAGTGTTGAGAGATGACAAACCTGGAATTCTTGAAATTCCCAAAATGTCTTCAATACCAGGACTACCTACACGAGGAGCAAACGTAACAATTCTAATAACCAGGGTCCACTTGCATCCCCTTTGCACATTTGTGGAGTTCTGGGGGAAATTTAGCCAGGACAGGGCAGCAGAATATGAGTGCCTGGCCAGGGACATTCAGTCTCCTGGATACACATTTCAAGAGTTTGAAGGAAATCTTTGTGACCAGTGCTTAGTTAACATAAATGGTACTTGGTACAGGTCCCGCATAGTCTCAAGGAATGGCTCAAAGTACAGTTTGTACCTCTCTGACAAAGGGATTACATTTAGCACCACTGCAAGTAAGCTGGCATGGGGTAAGAAGGAACACTTCTACCTGCCACCCGAAGTGGAATTTTGTGTGCTAGCTAATGTGTTACCAATATCGCCTGAGAACAGATGGTCTCCAGTGGCTCTCGAATTTTTGAAATCCCTTTGTGGGAAGTCTGTAAATGCACACGTGCAAGATGTACTGGTACCCCACAGAATGTTTCTTCTGCACGTCCCTTGCATATCCAAACAAATGTATGAGATGGGATTTGCCAAGAAGCTGTCACCAGACAGATTCATGGAGTTTGTACTCCTGTCACTGCAGTCGCGTTGTGGAGCTGAAGTGTCTCCAGAGGCTCAGCTGATCTCCATGGGAGCAGTTGAGCGACTGCACAAACAAGAGCTTTTCATGTACCCAGAGCTGCCAGGAGGAATTGTGGAAACTGTCATTGTGACAGAAGTGACAAATCCACAGCAGATTTTTTGCCAGTTGAAGGTCTTCTCACAAGAGTTAAGGAAACTATCAGACCAGTTGACACAGTGCTATGAGGGGACAATGACAAGTTGCATTGTTGGTCCAGAAATGATTGGTTTTCCATGTGCTGCAAGAGGAAGTGATGGCAGGTGGCACCGCTCTGTTCTACAACAGGTTTTCCCTACCAACAAAGTGGTGGAAGTGTTGAACGTTGACTATGGAAGAAAACAGTTTGTTCAAGAGAAGAATGTAAGACCACTTGCTGTGGAGTTTTTTAGGATGCCTGTTGTAACATACACTTGTTGCCTCCATGGAATCACTGGCAAAGGTGTTGGATGGACAACCAGCCAGCTTGAGTATCTCAGGAACCTTCTTTTGTGTAAGACAGTGATTGCCAAATTTGAGTACCAAAGCATCTCAGAGGGCCTTCACTATGTGACACTTTTTGGAGACGATAACATAAACATAAACAACCTGTTTAGCTCCAAGGAGAGGGGTTTGCTGGCGTGTGAGAAAACAATTGAAGATTATGCCATCTGTATCCCTACGTACAGCCCCCAGGATCCAGCCCAACAAGAAAGAAATCAAAGAAATATGTTAACTCTTGGAAAGACTGTAGAGGAAAAAGAAGGGAAAGAAGTAGCTGAGATGATACCAGCTGAAGAACTCCGTCTGAACTCCTCACATGTGGCAACTGTTCAGCATGTATTGAGTCCATCTGAATTTTGGATCCAAACACAGAACTATGCAAATGAGCTGAATGAACTGATGGTTAGTATCTTTCATCTTTACAAGAACTCTGTGACTAAAGATGTGGTAAGAAACCCAACTGTTGGGCTCTACTGTGCTGTCAAGGCAGAAGATGATGACTTCTATAGAGCAGTTGTGTCTGAAGTTGGTGAGACACAAATAAAGATGTTCTTTGTTGATTATGGAAATACTGAAGTAGTTGACAAGGTCAACATCAGGACCCTTCCTGACAAGTTCAAGAAGCTGCCACGGCTTGCGCTGAAATGTGCCCTTGCTGGTGTCAGACCAAAAGATGGGAGGTGGAGTCAAAGTGCTTCCGAGTTTTTCATCAAATCAGTTACCGATAAAGTCCTAGATGTACAAGTCACAGCCAAACATGATGACTGCTATGTTGTCCATCTAACAGATAACAAAGCACAAGGTGAAAGAGATCTCTGTGCACTACTGTGTAATTCCAACCTTGCTGAAAGGGCCGAAACACAGAGCGAATCCAAAGGCAAAATGATCATGCAACGTGCCATTCTGCCTCCCACACGACATCCTGATAACAGACTCCTCAGCATATACAAGAACAGTGTAATGCCTCTGGAGGCCCAAAACACAGTAAGTTCTGTTAAAAGTGAGAGAATAACTCCTGCATTCAAAGAGCACATGTTTCCTATTGGGAGTGTCCTTGATGTCAATGTGTCTTACATCAAAAGCCCAAATGAGTTCTGGTGTCAGTTAGTTCAAAATGCAGGGCACTTGAAGTTGCTCATGCATGATATGCAGGCTCATTATGCAGGCAGTGAGTTTCAGCCTCTTGTAGAAATGGCTTGTGTTGCTCGCCACCCTAACAATAGAATGTGGTACAGGGCTCTTGTAATTCACAAACATGAAACCCCTCATGTGGATGTGTTGTTTGTTGACTATGGTCAGACAGAGACGGTGTCCCTCTTTGATCTGAGGAGAATATGCCCAGAATTCCTCACTTTGCAAGGTCAAGCCTTTCAGTGCAGTCTGTTAAACCCTGTTGAGCCAACATCTGCTGTAAATGAGTGGAATGATGAAGCAAGAGCAAGATTTCACCACTTTGTAGAAAGTGCTGCATCGAACTTGGTGATTTTAAAGTGCACCATCTATGCTGTTATGTACAGTGAGCAGAAGATTGTTTTCAACATTGTGGATCTAGAAACTCCCTTCGAGAGTGTCTGCACCAGCATGGTCAATCTCATGAAAAGTGCACCTGTCAAGAAAGCCTGTGCACCATCTTTCCATCTGGACACATACTATTACTCAACGCATAACATCAAAACTGGAACAGAAGAACAGGTCACAGTGACGTGTGTGAACAGTGTCAATCAGTTCTACTGCCAGCTTGAAAGGAATGCTGATGTGATAAAGGATGTCAGGATCCAAGTAGGCAATCTCTGCCATCAGCTCGAAAACTTAAAGCTTCCAACAGTCTTTGGAACTTTGTGCTTTGCTAAATACACTGATGGCCAGTGGTACAGGGGACAGATCAAGGCCACAAAACCAGCAATCTTGGTTAACTTTGTGGATTATGGTGACACTATGGAGGTGGACAAATCTGACCTGCTACCAGTTCCCAAAGAGGCTAGCAACATCATGTCTGTGCCTGTGCAATCAGTTCTGTGTAGTCTCTCTGATATGCCCACCAACGTTCCTATTGAGTTGAACAAATGGTTTGAGACAAATGCAACAGATTGTAAATTCCGAGCTCTGATCGTGGCCAGAGAACCTGATGGGAAACTTGTGGTTGAGCTGTATTATGGAAATACTCAAATCAATTCAAAGATCAAGAAAATGTTTCAGGTTAAGATGCACACAGAAGGGCCAACAGTCTACCATGGTCAGAAAGCCCTTGAGTTTTCAGAAAAAAAACCTACCCTAAAACCTTCAAAAGCCGCAGCCCAACAAACTACAGAAATGGAAGATTTTACACAAACTGTCAAGAAAAGTTGTTTCTCTCCTCAAAAACCAGGATATGAAATGAGAGATGAGCCCAAATCTGCTGACAAGAATCCAAAGTGCGCACAGATGGTTTCATGCCAGAAGTTCAAAGCTGCTCCCTTAGAGCTGTACAGACCCCCTCACCAAAGACAGCCATGTGGAAGAACACCAATCAATATGGGAGTTGGTTCTGAGCTGGCAAGTTCCAACAGTGAACAAAGAAAGGAAAACTCTCCCACAGACACTAAACAGCTAAACAAGTCGAAGTCACCTGGCACAGAAAGTGAGAAGTACAGTGGCCTTGAAAAACTCCCTAAACTTTCAGACCTGCCCTCAAAATCTATCACATCAGGTATGGAAGCAGATATTTATGTCTCTCACTGCAACAGCCCATTGAGCTTTTACATTCAACTTGTCAGAGATGAGGATGCAATATTCTCTATGACGGAAAAGCTCAATGATCCCAAATCAACTCGGAAAACCAACGACATCAAAGATTTGAATTCAGGCGACCTTGTTCAAGCAGAATTTGCAGATGATTCCTCATGGTACAGAGCAGTTGTAAGAGAAATCCACGTCAACATGATGGCTCTTGTTGAGTTTATTGACTTTGGTAATACAGCAGTGATGCCAGTGTCCAAGTTAAGCAGACTGCATAAGTCTTTTTTGGAGCTCCCTGTCTACGCCATACACTGCATCCTGAGCAGTGCTGTAAATCTCAGAAAAGATGAGGTCTCTGAACCAGAATTGGTGTCAGCTTTCAAAGAAGACATTGGTGGTAATGGAGAAAATGTGCTAAAGTGCAGGTTTATCAGACAGTCAGGATCTGTGTGGGAAGTCTGTCTTGAAAACAGTGGGCTGGATGTTGTGTGTAAAGTACCCACCAGATTTTCAACCAGTGGTTCCAGGAACTCCTCTGAGACAGATGAACAAGGTGAGGAAAAACCTGCCCAGACCTCTGACACCAGGGATGTCCCAGAGAACTCGGAGGAAGTTCCTCTGAAATCCTGTCCCCTATATTTCCAACATAAAGGATTTTTAGAGAGACAGCAGTTAGAGGTGTATATTGCAACTATAAATGATGATCACACCATTTGGTGTCAGTATGCTGACTCAGAAGAACTTGATAAGATAACATTAATGGTCTCAGAAAGTGTGGCTGATCACAAATGTATTAAACCAGAGTCTCTGTCCTCTGGAAGCCCATGCATTGCCCTCTTTTCAGATGACCGTCTTTGGTACCGTGCAGAGGTCATAAACAAAGATGTTGATGACCTGTGTGTTCTTTTTGTGGACTATGGAAATGTGTCCAAAGTCGGCATTGGAGATGTGAGAGTAATACCGCCTGACTTGGTAAAAACTCCTCCACAGGCTTTTTCGTGCGAACTGGAGGGATTTGATAATTCATGTGGGTCTTGGGACAGTGGGGCATTAGATGAGCTATCTGCACTTACAGCGGACAAGTTGTTACTCCTGACTGTCACCAGAGTAGAAAGAAATGAGGAAAAAATCCGATGCTTTGTGCAGATGGAATGTGATGGCCAGGTGATAAACAAGGTGATGAAAACCTGGTGGAAGAGCCTCAAAATGGAAACAAAACCTGATGATGAAGGACCTACCCCTTCAAACGGTCCACAGTGTGATTCAACTGTGAATGAAGCTGCGCTACTTGAGGATCCTGAGAGCCTAAATACTGATAATCCTGTTGCCTACAGTCACCCTCAGAGAGGCCATAGAAAGGAGCTGTTAACTGACGAGCTCATTGAGCCTGACTCAGTAAATGAGGTTAAACTAGTAAGTAGTCCAGACAGCAGAGATGATTCTGTGGATTTTGAATCTTTTGTGGGGTCTCCAACAGAAGAGAGGAATCACTATTCATTGGAATGTAATACAACTGTCGGAGTACCTACTATGGTGATAGGTCAGAGTGAATCCAAAGACATTTTGCCGTGTCGTCCTGACATTGAAGAATCCATGTCATTTCCATTTGATGACAAAGATGACCAGGATATTTTGACCTTGAGCTGTGAAAAGACTACAGGTGAAACTGACAAAGGCTCTGAAAAAGAAGGCGCTTCAGTGACGGAAGCAAATGTGCCAGATGATTTAATTTCTCTGGCATATGAGCACCTTGAAGAAGCTATGGATGAGTCAGAAATTACAACAAATTTGGTGCCTTTAGCAGAGGATGCGAAGACCCAACTCATCGCAAGAAGCTTTGACATCATGATTTATTCTGGTAAGCAATGCATTAATGCACAATATGATACGTTTCTTAGGCAGCTAAAAAGTCCATGGAGTTGATTAATGGTAATATGTTAATTAACTGGTCATTTCAAATTAGTGATGTCTGTTTGCTTTTTGTATTTGGTCAGCTCACAGCCAATTGTCACCTGTTATCAAGTTGTGCTTGATTTGTCTAAATAGGTCTTTTTTTGTTTGTTTTTGTGCACGTGTGTGCTAGTCCATGCTGGTGTTTTAAAAACGAGGGATTTGATTTATTTTTTTATTGGCTATAGGAATTTCCCATTCCTATCGTAGTCTGTACATGCATTGAAAAATCATGAAAGGGAAACGCTATTCGTTAATTCCACATACTTTTAACGATGCAAATGTAAACAACTGTAAGGACTTAATTGGGCTCAAGTTATAACAAGCTAACAGTAATGTGCATATCTAATGCATTGCATCAGGCTGGAAAACCACCATCTTTATTTCATTAGCAGCAGTCAAAATTACGAAAATTGAATGTTGTTTGTGTGTCTGTGATTTTCTTTACAGATGCTCCCTCAGAGCAAGAAATAGAAGCTGGAGATGACTTCCCACAGGAGTTAGTGCCATGTTGTACTGCATATGTCAAGGTAATGATATGAAAAAGAAAACAGCAGTATTACTTTTCTTTAGTGAATAACAACTTTATTTATTATTGTACAGGTTTCATTGACATAATCTACACCAGATAAAGCTTGATTGATAATCTTTTCTCTTTCAGGAGGATTCAAAAAGAGAAGAGATTTTGGCTCATCGTGATAAAACAAGATTAGGTTTGTTTCTATCACCTCCGACTTTAAAGTAGTTGTTTAAACACCCATCAGATTTTTTCCAATTTTCTGTCCTTTTCCATCTATGTGTGTACACACACACTGTACGTATGTTAAATTTAAAAATAAAAGTAAAATAATAATAATGTTCAATTAAAAAACGTTTGGTGTATAGTGCAAAGAACAAATGTAGTTTGATTTATTTATTTATTTTAGCTCACATTGTAAATAATTGAATTGGCATTTTTGAGCTTGTTGGATTATATTTGAACAATAGAAATGAGGTTTCATAGTGATCCTTATTTTAATAAGCAGGTAAGCACTCTGAAGCCTTTGGCCAGCACATTGATGACATATTTAATAATAATTTCTTTCTGCGACAGTGTTTGCTGATACTGACATAGCAGCTGCTGAGGCTCCCTTTCCTAATTCGGTAATGAATTTTTTAAGTTTCAGAATTCTATAATCAAACTGCAGTGTCTAGTGTCTGAAATATGAATGTATTGTTTTTCTTTTTCTTACTTTTCCCTCTTTGGGTGATGAGGTTGAAGAGGTGACCTGCACTCTTGAAGATGATTGTTTGCCAGATGACTGCACAGGTATCTAACCTAACTAAATAACCAACAAACCCATGTGCCAAGATATTATGTTTAGCATGTTGTGGGTTATTAAAGAATTGTTTTTTTTAATGTCATTTCTTTCTCCTTTGTTCTGCAGATCTACATAAGCCATGTGGTGACAGCAGTGCAGGAGATGAGTGTCTCAGGAACATGACAGTACAGCATACGGTAATTTGCATCATAGCAAGTTTCCCCACTGCACCCACGGTTTCACACTTAGCATTTAGCAAACTTAGCAGACTTCATTTAAACTAGAATAGTTAAAAAAAAAAAGAGGAGCCTCTTTTGGTATTTTTGCTGGATGTTGTCCTGAAAGAGAGATAATCTACATAGAATATCAACTTCTGTTTAGAAGAACTCTGGAATTTTCACTTATGCACAAAAAAGCCAATGCTCTAAGTCTGTTTAGGTTTAAAAGCGAGCGAGTGTGAAAACACCTTAAATTCTTCACATCTGCTTTAAATGTTTCTTAACCCCCCCTCTCCCCTAAAAGAAGAGCATGTTGATATTTACACCAGAGTTAAGTAGTTTGTTCCTCAAACTGTTTAAAGAACCAAATTAGTCTGGATTAGTTAATCCGTGTATGACAACATTGTCTTGGCCTGTATTAGAGAAAAGTGCATCTTAGTTATGTCTGTTATAGTTGTCTGAGATGATTGAGTGGAGTGGAGATGATTAAATATGTAAAATGTAAATGAAAATTAAACATGACTGACGAATAAACTTTGTCCTTATTGCTGTGTAGAGCGGCTTCTTTGAACAAGTGACCTGTCTTGTGGGAGAAAATCATTTGACAGCTCTAAACAGAGGTATAAGACTCCAATCTATAAATTGTTCCATATTGATTTTCAATTAAATATTTTATTTAAATCCTAACCAGAGTTGTTTCAAATGTCTATTACTTAAATGCAGGCCCAGATCATATTTTTCCACCCTGTGTATTTTTATGTTGTGTGTTTTATTTTTTATTTTTTATTTTTTTTAAGAAACGCAAATAGAAGCTGGAACAGAGGAAAATGAGCAACTGCAGCAAACATCACCTAAACAAAAAGAGGTAACACCAAGAAGTAGGTGATGCCTTTGTGGTGTATCAATGAATGTCTACAAGCCTGACACTGGTAAAAAAAGAAAAAAAAAAAAGAACCTAAACTTAGCATTTTCAGAAACAATAGTCAAACTTTGCTTTGGAATTTGATTTAATAGAAATATTTCAAAACTTTACAATTGAAAACGAACTGAAAAAATGATTTCACCCCTAACCTAATATTTTGTTGCACAACCCTTATAAGTACCTCAAACTTCACAATTGTAGTTGTAGTCACATGGATAACTAAATCCTTGGATATGGTTTTAAATTCTCCATCTTTAACATGCTGTTATATAATTTCTTTCTGATCTCGTCAGACAACTCTCTCCTTTACTTTCTCTGGTCCATGTTTGGTGTGGTGCACACAGCGATACCAAACAGCATAGTGACACTTAGTAGGTATGATATTGTTCAACAAATATGAGCAGGCCATTTTCATTTGTTGTATAAAATACTCTGTTGAATTAATCAAGATCAAAGTAAGAGATTTCTTTTATTTCTTAACATTTTCAGTTGTGTAAAAAGTTTAATGCATACTATGATGTAACTTTTCCTCATGGGTATTACTTGGCTATATGATCAGGAAACGTACATACTAATAAATACACAAGATATAAGATATGCAAACTTTGTATGTCAGCTATCGATGTGCAATTGATTAGTCATAATAGAAATGCAGTAAGCACTTTGTGACCAGCCGTACAGTTGGTTTCATCCGAGCACCAGCCACCACAAGGCTTTTACACGCTTCAGTCATGCACAACCTCCACAGTGCACCTCACCTGAATATTCAGAGTCCCAAATGTATTATTCTGGTCAAGAACGTTGGAATGTTAAAGTAGAAACTCTGCTCATTTTCTAGGTTTTTGATGATGATATGCTCACAGGAGAAACGTCTTCTCATGAGGACAGCATCGGTGAGTAGAGTCGTGATGTTCAGTCTTCACTTAATATTTACTATATTTGCTGTTACTCTAACTATTGCAGCAGGACACGGTAATAGAAATTCACAAGAGGATAATGCTACCAATTTCAAAGGCCTTACTCCTGAGTTTTACAGGTCTTGATGCTCAGTTCAATTAAATTACATTCAGAACTGATCTTGTAAACCATGATGCACAATCCAGTTTGTGACGTGCAGCTCAAAGTGTGAATGCTGGTGCTTTGCTAAATTGTTAGGCGTGTGCAAATTTAACTGAAATGTGTAAATGCCAACAGCTTTTTGTGTGACATTCAAAAACTGCTTTGTAAAGATGCTCTTTCTCTGTCAAGACTTTCCAACAAAACTGAAATTACCTCATCCTTAGTCACCCAGGTCTCTATTCAGCTTCTCTGTTTACTTTTACCAGATGCAAGTTGCTGGTGCTGACTGATGACAGCAGACAGTTTGTGCACAGAACTAAAAAAAAACAATGTTCTGACAGAGAGCAGATTTAATCAATATGAATCTGATCCAAGACTGCATATATACACTTATCAGCCACAACTCTACGTGTGTGTGTGTGTGTGTGTGTGTGTGTGTGTGTGTGGATGGGTGAATAAGCAGCAGTGTAAATAGGTAGAAAAACACTATACAAGTGCAGACCATTAAGCAAACCTGCACAATTTAATAATATATTTATTTTATTAATAAACACATAGTAGAATGTATTACCTTTCTGACAGTTTCAACCTAAAACTGAGAAATTATAACCTTGTAAAATTAGAATTCGTGGCAGAGCAAGTGTTCTGGATAGCATTTAATTGCACAGGTGTAGTTAATGTTGTGGCAGATCCTTGTATATGTCCTGGTCTAATTTGAAGGAGGGTGGGGTTTGGTTTATAGATAGAGTGGGTTTTTTTTGTTGTTGGAAAATAACATTGAGGCAGAAACATGTATACAGCAAAACTTACACACATTTACCTGAAAATTTCAACCATTTGTACAAAAATCTCATTCACATTGTGCAGTTTCCTTTTAAACTGCTTAGTTACAGTATGTTTCTAACAGTTTGGTTTCAACAGTAACTTCTCCATAAGAATCCAACAAGTCTCTCCTTAACCTTCTTTTTGCATCTCTGTTGCTGATCCTTATTTTTATTTTTTATAATTCTTTTTAGGGGCCTGGTTGTCTGCAATAACTCACCTCTCCCTGATCATTAGTGATGGTTCTAATGATGATCTGCCTGTTGAGCAGAAGCCAGAGGATTAACTTCATTTCTTTATCAGACCAAGTTATATTTTCTTTGTTGTTTCTACTGTTTTTTTGGATTGATTCTTATTATTTGGCCTAATGGTTTATTTGGTTCAAGTTTAAAAACCAACATATGGTGGCTTTTGTACATTAGTAATTATCAAAATAGTTTGTTTTCAGTATGTTTGTTCTCTGAAGTATTACCTGGAGAACTGTTGCGTTTCACCCAATCTGTTCTAAAAAAAAAAAAAAGAAAAAAGAAAAGCCCCAATACTTTGAAAACAGGTTTTGAGAATATAATGTTTTTTTTTTGAAGATTAAACTTAATTTTGAATGGTTTTCAGCTAATATACTACAGTTTCAAGAATGCTATGTTTTCTGTATTTGATATAGATACATGCAAGCATTGAGGATATTTGTGTTGGCACAATAAATATCGTTACTGACCTATAGAGATGAGTCGGTTTCCTTTTCTGCCTCCTTACAGCCTAAGATCTAGTCCTAGGCTGTAAGGCTTAGAATAATCTTGACACAAGATGTTAGTCGACTACACATTTCTGAATGACATTTCACACAAACTGGAGAAGAATGTCAGGCTGATGTGTGTTTAAAAGTTTTTGGACAATAGTAGGTCTGTCACAGAACAACAAGCTAATCCAGGCTGTAAACCAACCCTACATGGGCATTCGGCATTTTGTTTGCAGGCAGGTACTTTACCTGTCTATATACCTGTGTATAAAATGTATATATGATATTGCTTATCTAATTTTAGAATTACTCTAATGGAATTGACTTAGTGAAAAATGTTTGGCATGGTTTTAAAAAAAGGACAACACAAGCCACTGTAATAACGTGACAAAAACTAACTGTATACAAACCAGATTTATTTGAATTTTGTTCCTTACAAATGCAGATATGTTATTGTATAAAAGTGGAAGGCTGTTGTGTCATTGACCCAGAATGAAACTACTGAGTTACGACACATGACATCTTAATACAACCTTTTAGTGTTGGAATCTTGAGTAGTTGGTGAATGAGTGTGTACATGTTTTCTACAGTATCTAGATAAAGGGGTTTATCTATGATCAACTTTTATCTGATTAGGAAAGATTATCACACATTATCATATCTAAAGATACATACAGTAATTTCATAAGATTTTTCATTTGGCTTTCAAACATGAAAATGATTAAAAATTATGTCTAAGATATTTTGCTGGTAATGGTAAAGATATTACCAACAGTGAAAAGATGTGTTGAGCTATTGCATGCAACACTGAGGCGTCATGAAACAAACAAATCTGTGCTGCTGCTGAGGTAGAGATGAGCTTTTCTCTTCTTTACTAACCAAAACTTTCACCTTCAGTGCATCGGGAAATAAAAAAAATGAGCAAAATGCCAAGCAGGTCCGACTTGACCTTCATTGACTCCCATGCACAAGGCGAGATTTTTCAGGTAGTTGTAATGCCAATTTCATCATTTTTTGGGCATATGAGGCACAGTGGCAGTATTAGATGGCAGACTGAAGCACGGTAACATTAGTTCCCTTAATGAGATTATCGTCTTCCCCATCAATAAGCGGGTCCCACTGATTGAAGTTCTTCTCCAGACCTGCAAAATCGGAGATGGTGCAGATTAATTCAGACTTTTAGAAAAAAAGAGAAATGAAAATGTGTGTGCTTTAACACATGATCCTTAATACACCAGGGAGCAGAGGGACAGTGGGCTTCCAAGCTTACCAAGATGGCGCTGCAGAAAGGCTAGTGTTGCTTTGTTGGAAAGGTCTATGGCAATCTCTGGGTCGATCTCTCCCTTTAGCTTCATCATCTTTCCGATCCAGTTGCCTGTCAGAAAGGTGAAGTCTGGGAAACTCTGGTGGACTGTACCTCTGAAGGAGAAAGACCACATGAGAAGTAGATCTTTAGAAACTCATCAAGACCGATCAATTCTAACCCTGCTGTTTAAACTCAGGGTCACTTGTCCGTTTTACCTGATGGTGATCATTTTTCTCTGTATGGCGGCTGAGTCCAGCTTCCTCATGCGGCTGATGTTCCCTGCCCACTGGAACTTCTCCGAGTTGATAAAGAAGATCGGCTGCTTTACTCTGGGAAAATTGTCATCATCTAAAGGGAACATCCAGGCATCCAGCGCAATGCCACATCTGATTTCAGAGAGGTAAACGTTGCCAGAGAAAGTAAGTACAAATCCAGAGAGATCCAATATCTACATTAATTTGATCAGGGATCAAGTGACATTTTAATTTTTTTACTCTATTACTCAGATTACTGCCATGTTTGTCAATACTCCCAAAACTCAGGTTTTTATTCATAAGTTTGCCATTTAAAATTAAATCTTGTGGTTTACCACCAGTAAAATATTCTCAATTTGTGCTTCTCCAAAACAAGAAGATCTTGGAGTATATTGTGAATGCACATACTTGAATTTAACCTCTTTGCACAGAGCCTCAATCGCTGTTGCTCCCCCAAAGGAATGTCCCATTACTGCTATCTTACATAGATCCATGGAGTTCTGTTCGCCAGCAGACAAGAAGAAAAGTGAGATGGGTTAGTCCAATATACACTTTGAACTGTTCCCAACTTTCTGCTTCTAACATCTGATCCAAGTCTGGTGGTTTTATGTGTTATCCTGTATCTCTCTCTCTGCTCTGCTTAACCTTCAGGTATGATCCATTCATCCATCCATCCATCCATCCATTCATCGAACATCTGTAACCACTTATCCTGTTCAGGGTCATGTCAGTGGGCAGGAAGCAGGGTGCCCCCTGGATGGGTCTCCAGTCCATCTCAGGGCCAACACAACAACACAGACAACCATTCATGCTCTCACTGACACCTATGGGCTTTTTTGAGTCATCGATGAATCTAACGTGCATGTCTTTAGACTGCGGGAGGAAACAAAGACAAGCGCAGGGAGAACATGCAGACTCCCCACAGAAAGGCCACTGCCAGCTAGGGATTCAAACAGAGGACCTTCTGACTGCGCTTCCCACTCCATCACCATGCCGCCCTTCTTCTGGCATTATTCATTATCAAATTTCAATAAATAAGGATGCTCCATAACTTGATGATCAAACAGAAATTGATAAAATTCGGATTTGTTAGAAGGGCGAGCCTCACTTACATTTTTTTTTTTAGAACCGGTATTCTGTTAACTAGATTTCAAAACTTTAACTGATACTAAAGTTACCTCAAGCGTTGTCCAGTCAAATTGTGTTTTCAAAACGTTCTGCACTGGTGTCCCTGAGTTGATTTCGGTGAGTTTATCTAGAGCCAGAATACATTCATCTGCTCTCTGTTTCACCTTAGATCAACAAGTTGGGGAAAAAAAAAAGAAGAAGCAGACATTGAATATTGCATAATTGTCATAAGAAAATGAATTAATATAAGAAGGTATTTCAAAACAGTAATAAATGTATGATAAGGTTAACCAGGTTCAATGTGAGAGTCCATTAAATCCTTATATAACAGATATATAATGTAATATATTGCTGACTAAGTGTAAAGTTACTAACCCAACCCCCACTTCAACTGTTACATAAGGACTTGATTAAAATGTGCTGATTTCATTCTGCCGTTACACATGGCATGGGCATGGTTTTTACTTCTTCAAAATACTGTACGACATGTTGAAATCCTCTTTACCTGTTTATTTCTGAGAGGGAATTCTCTCTCTCCATGCTGCAGAGTTCTGTAGTACATCCACTCCTTCACCAAGTTGTCCTGGCCTGTGGCAGATGTTTTAGGTGCACGCTTCCTCGTCCTCTCTGACTCAGTTTTCTCACGAAAATAATACGTGGCTGAGGCTGATTGGTCCCTGCACAAAGAAGGAAAAAACAATGTGGCATAATAATAATAATAATAATAATAATTAAAAGACAAAGAACACTCACAAAAATGGTAAAAATAATGTTGGTTTAATTCCTTAATAGTTTTAAGACTTTACTGTGATAAATGTGTTTTTCTGTGCAGGGCCAGATGCAGCTAAGCAGCCGTAAAACATAACTAAGCCATGTTTCAAAGTAGATATGGTGTTTCATGTTTCATGCTTTTGTCTGTAATGTAACTTGCCAAAAAGTTCCAGTTTTATCTCCCCTAAAACACTGGTTTATTCATGCAAATTCATCACTGGAGTCTCCCTGTATCTGTGTTCAGAGACATCAAGCTGCTTGGAGATTGCCTTGATTTCTGACATGCTTTTCTGTCATTTTCTTTCTGATCTCCTTAGACAACTCTATGCTTTACCTTTTCTGGGCTGTGCTCAGCGTGGTGCACGCAATGATACTTAACAGCACAGTGACTAATCTAATCAAATGTGCAAAGCGACCGAAAAACACGTCCACATCTGTAAGAATGTGGTGTTGCACAGATCGAAGATTGAACATTTTCACTCTTTCGATCACACGGGCTCTGATGCATTGTGATAAATTATGTTTAACTTGCAAAAAGGCCCAATGATAATCTAGAGATAATGTTAAAAAGTATTTAGCAGTTCCTGAGATAACTTCCGTTATATTACTAAGAAATTATATATATATATATATATATATATATATATATATATATATATATATATATATATATATATATATATATATATATATATATATATATATATATATATATATATATATATATATATAAATAAATTATATAGCACAGGCTTGGTATATGTCTGTACAGGACTAGATTAATAATTTCCTAATTAATTGGCAAGTGTTCAACATCTAACAGTTTCTGTCCTTGTTCAGACGTGATGCAAAACAGCTTTTGTTGCAGCTCATAAAAAAACAAGGCAAAAAAAAAAAAAAAGAATTGTTTTTCTTTATGACTATGGTTTGGCTGAATGACCTCTGATAATCACATGTGGAGACAAAGTGTGTAACCCATGTCAGAGCTGCAAAGCCGGTCACAACCCTGACACACGCTCTGTATGCTGTGGCTTAACCACTTGCTGTAACGCTGTGAATTGCCAGTCCTGTCAACATGAGTGACAGACTAACTGTAGCCATTATGTTCATCTCTATATGATCCTCTTGTCTCTATAATGAAAAGAAATGTGATGACCTGGTTCGTACCATTGTCTGCACACCCTTTCCACTTGATAAACACACAGTCGCTTGCAGAAGAGACTGCCCATTTGTTTGCTTGCCCAACACAAACGGGACTTCCTCTAACTGACATGTTGCTAGTTTCAACATTTTTTTACATATAAGCAGCCTGTAATGTGAATACAACTATCTACTAATTATGTAAACAACATTGTGTCAACTTGAATAATAATTTATACAATGTAGGAAGCTTCCTTCGCTTTTTTTTTTTTTTTTAAAACCAGCATACAGATAACACATCGTAACAAACATCACACGTTTTGTAAACTTACCTGTGTTCCACTGACGCCACAATGAAACCATGAGATGCCATTTCTGCACATACAGCTGAATACAAGGTCCTAGTAAACACCAAAGAGATCTCAACCATTTATAGCAGTAAATGACAGGAGAATATTTAGGGAATTATGAGTTGTCTGTACCTAAAAGCTCCCAGACCATGGGAGAAAATCACGACAGGACATTTTCCATTGGATTTAAATGGAGCATCCAGGTAGGCTGGAATCTTAAAGGAACCTGGAATAAACAAATTACAAGTTGTTGTTTTTTTTTTTAGGCACAATACATAAGTGTTTTTTACAAAATGATGTAGACTTTTTTATGCCATGAAGGTCGTTTCCCCAAACCTTCCGAGTTATGTCATTTCTAATTATCCCTTTTGTTTTCATTGTTGTCAACATTACATTATTGTTGCTCAATTGTGCAGTTTAAAAAAAGGTCAAATTAATTAGAAAGCTCTTCCTGGAAATATTGTGCAAAACTAAATAATTAAGAATTTCACACTGTACAGAAATAAAAGCAAATCAACGTCTGCTTGGAATAACTGAAAAACATTACAAATGCAACAACACTATGCTATATTTGGAAACATTTCAAGCAGCACTAGTGGAGTAAATACACTTGTTATAAGTTTAAACAAAATGCACCTATAATAAACACATTGGAAATGTTATGTAGTTTACCAATCGAAGCCAAATTACCAAAGAGGTAGTTAAAAATCTTTTCACTGAGAGTCCGGTTGATTTTCATGAAGTCTGCCAGACCATTAAAATATTCTCTGCTTGGGACCCAGTCAGGTTTTTCAGCCTTTTCAGTCTCTTGACAGGGATAGTAGAGCCGAAAGAAGCAGCCCTGTTGGCGAGACACAAATATACACTACTGTTTGACTAGTAGTACTTCATGTCTCAAATATGTCATTTTGCTTTGTAAGGATTCTGTCCTTTTTCTGTGCTGATCCTTCAAACTCTTGTCAATGTAGAACTGCTGCATAGTGACTGATAAATGTTGAATGAATTTGATTATCAGCTTTTTATTGCTTTGGACTAAACAGTTTTACAACACACGCACCTTAGCTGTTGCCCAGATATGACTTGGCATTAAATAATGGTTAAATTCACTGAAATTATAGATTACATGCGTTTGTTTTATTTTATCATCATGGTTTCTTTTTTCTTCCTTCCTTTTCTTGTCATCTTAAATGTGAAGAAACACCTTAAGTACCTAATGTATCTTTATGACATATTCTGTTGCTTTTAGTAGATAAGAGTCCAGCTACATAATCAAACTGCAGCGTGTGTTTTGAGTTGGTGGAGTGAGGCACATGTTTTCATCCCCTTATATGCCATTTCACTGAAAGGGGATGCAAACTTCACCCTTAACCCAAAATAGTAAGAATGCACAATCAGCTAGTTCTTTTATCATCAGACGTAACAAACCTAAAAAAATAAAAAATAAAACAAGTAAAATAATAAAAATAAAAGTGCATTGGTGCAAAAGTTTGCATCTCCATTGAGGAATAATTTAAAACCTTAAAATGTATGTTGGTGAAAAGAAATCAGTGTTACTAAACTGAAGCAAATCTTTGCACCCAACTGTAGTTACTGTAAAACTGGAATTAATAAGGCCAATGTGTAGTAGCCTAACAAACGTAAAGTGCTGTGGAAAACCCCACAACCAGTGTGGCAATGATTTTTGACTATCGAATTCTTTCACACTCTCCTGGCTACCGCCACCGACACACTAACGAAAAAAGGGTTTCATCATTTAAGTAAAACCATATCCATACAGAAGCCAAGTGAACTTATACCACTGTAGAAAACTGCTTCAACTCCTACCTGTGCAGTGTGGTCCATCATGAAATCAGTGCATCCCACGGCACTGGGGCCCTTCGCTGGGGGGATCCCAAGATGATTACTGCTGGTGTTTCCCATGGCCAAGAAACCGAGCTTGTACCTCCTCTGGTCTATCAAGTAAAGGTGTTTGCAGACTATTAAATGCACGACCAGCTTGACAGGAAGTAGTTATGAGGAACTCGCAAGAAATGGCAGTCGTGACAGAGATAACGTGAGAAAACCATCTAACCACTACAAAAGGTAGTGTCACAGTTCTTCGCTGTACATAAGTGACAGTCATTTCAGACAATGAATTTTAATCTTACATATGTATATGTGTATATATATCCCGTTTCCTTGTATTAGAAGTGATATACTATATCTATTGCATTGCACATTACTTAATTTATAATGTATTGGCGACAACTACATAAGACTTGTTGAGGTCTTTCACTTTTTGATCACTTACTGGTTTACTTGTTAGTGGAGCTCCATAAATGAGAGCATATTCGATTTTATGGACAGAAAAACGACGCGACTCCGCTGTCACTAACATCAACAGATGCATTTCAATGACCATGCTTAACATTAGAGCTGTTTTCTACCAGCATCTAGACCTAAAGAGGAAATTAAGTGCATCTGCTCTGACAATAGAAGCATGGAGTTTCAAACCGTACCTGCCCTCAGCCACTGGTAAATCCTTCTGACTAATAACTCTACAAATCCTCCATGAGAGAACATCGACCTCAATAGAAAACACGGTCCAACGCTGCCTTTTAGTTCACTTTTAACTTGGCTAGCCACAAAATATGATTATATTTGGCGTTATTTAACAAAAACAACCCCAAAACAACAAGGCCTACCGGAGATACAGAAGTACGCTGGCAGACACTGTTACAACATCAGTTTCGCAACATAACCACGTAACTAACTTTGCCACTTGGTTGACATAATGTGCCTGGTCTGTGGCACTTGAGAGCGGTGACAGTAGCGTTAGCAAGCCGCTAGTAGCACAGGAGGGGCTAAACCAGAGTAGTAGATAGAAAGGGTTGCTGTTGCTGTCACTCTGCCTCTAGCTGTCACAAACCAAACGCAATGTAAACTTAAAACACGGCCATATAAATACTATACAATAGGTTACTCGAAGGGCTCTAAAGTAATACTATATTCATAATTACTGGAGTTATAGGCATCGCCACGGCAGCCTTGCACTGTGCCATGTGACATTAGATTAACCTATTGTATATATTGCCCTGGAAGAAAACGTCCAAGTTTGGGAGCACGTGCATTTGTTGACAACAGTCTTCGACGCTTTCACTCATTTTGTGTTTAATATTTTTCGAGTCACGGTCATTTCTTTTTCCATTCCAGTTTTAAGCAAGCAACTACGTGCTCTTTTGGACAACGATCGGCGCATTTGACTCCATGTCTGTAGGGGGCAGCAGAGGACATGCGACCTAAAAGCAGCGCAAGAAAAGGATGGAGTATTATTGAGGCTGACTGTCTTAACTGTAGTTTATCAGTCTTAGCTTGTTTAAAAATGAAACTGGTGAGTAAACAACGCCTTGTAATCAGCATTTAAGTAGTTTTACCGACGATAAAACCATGTTAGTAATTCGCTGAAGGTATCTAATGATGGCTAACTCTGTTAGCTTCGCAGCTAATAGACCCGTTTGGTACTGTCCCCTGCACTTGGGCTAGTTACGTAGCTAACAGCAAGGAATGTTGCATGCAGTCCACCGTGAAATTAAATACGAGCTGCTAATCTTGTGTTGATTAAAAGAGCAATTTTCCTTCTATAATGAGATTGAAGCAGTGTGTATGTTCACGTTTGCATATGCTCACAAGTCTTCACACGGGTATATGTGCTGTAGATTAGTATTAACGCTATGTGTTTTCTTCCTGCTTCTATTTTTTTTTTTAGCAATACTGATAAAGTCGTACCTTTCCCTGCTTTATTCTCTGATGGCTTGTTTTTCTTTTTGCAGTATTGTCTGTCTGGTCATCCTACATTGCCTTGCAATGTCCTCAAGTTCAAATCCACCACCATCATGCTGGACTGTGGACTGGACACTACCTCAGTCCTCAACTTCTTGCCCCTTCCTCTTGTGCACAGGTGATTCACTGGCAGCGTTGAGTGGTAGTGTCTTAGTTCTTTCATTTATAGATGGTAGAGATAAAATACGCTTAATATTTATATATTTGTCCTTTAGCCCAAGACTCTCCAAACTGCCTGCCTGGAACTCAAAAGATGGAACAGTAAACTTGGAAAAGGTAAAATAAGTTTTTAGTGTATTCGATTCATCTGAGCATTTAATGTATTTCAGAACCTCTAATTTGTGTTTGATCGTTGCTTGCAAAGTTTAAATGTTTTAAGGTTCTTTATGATTTAGCCTCTTCCTTTCCATCTTACCAGGAGCTGAAGGAGTGTGCAGGAAGAGTGTTTGTAGATTCACAGCCAGAGTTCTGCCTTCCTGAGGTATGATTCTCAGCCACCATAGTTATTAATATCTAGTGTGTGTTTCTTTTGTCTACCAGAGGGTTAAGCCTGGGGAAAAAATTATTTTTTTGTTTATCAGACAGTGTGACTTTTAACTTAAGAGAAATTTGGCAGATGAATGTTTGAGCTCTGCAGATCATACTTTGGTTTGATCTGCACGGTAAGGCTATAATCACTTATATTGATGTATGTTCACATTCACCAATGTAGTAAATATTTGCTTTAATTACTTTTCTCTTTCACAATTGAAAATTTGACAGTTCAGATATTAAGTGGTACAACTGAAACCGTAAAACATACAGCAGTCAGTCAAAATTCGTGATCTTTCACTTTTTACTACATCAACCACAGAGAGAGCTACTGGATCTATCAACCATCGATGTGATCCTGATCTCCAATTACCACTGTATGATGGCCCTGCCCTACATCACTGAACACACAGGCTTCACAGGGACAGTGTACGCCACAGAACCCACCCTGCAAATTGGCAGGTAAGGAAACTATAGGCAAAACACTATATTTTCGATGTATTTTTGCGTTTGGTTTTGAGTTTGAACAATATGTGTGCCTAAGAAAAGGAAGTTTTAAAACAAGTTGGTCAGATATAATACAGCATGACTCCAACCATTTCAGAAATGTTTTTTCTGGATATTCTTTCCATAGACTGTTGATGGAAGAGCTGGTAAACTTCATGGAGCGAGTTCCCAAAGCCCAGTCTGCCACCTGCTGGAAAAATAAGGAAATACAAAGGTAGTTGTTGCATATGAATAAAAAAAAAAGAAGATTCAAGAAATATTGTTTCGAGATTACTTCCTGCTTGCTTTCCTAAATTGCTTACCTGGTCTAGCTTTAAATTTAATTTAGAGGGTTGTTTTTTTTCATAAATTTGTATTGGTGCATTTAACTTAAAATGTTGTGTTAGGATTCTGCCAGGTCCACTGAAGGATGCAGTTGATGTCTGGATGTGGAAACGATGCTACAGTATGCAGGAGGTCAACTCAGCCCTCAGCAAAGTGCAGCTTGTGGGTTATTCACAGAAAGTGGTAAGAACAGTCTTTTATTCACAAAAGTGGTAAGAACAGTCTTTTCCACCTAGCACGAGTGGGAAGGACTGTCTCTTTCCTATGTGGCACATTTATACACAACCACTGACCATGAAACAAATCACATTAAGATTTGTCGATCTGGTCTGGAAGTTATCGCTGCAGTACTATTGATACATAAAATGAAGTCCAGTCTTTGTTGGCTGTAAGTTTTTGTTGAGGCTGTTGACCTGAATTTTTCCATGTTTAATACGACATTTGAATAAAGAATTTCTCTTAAATGTTAGTATTATCAGCACGTGTTAAATGCAAAAGGAGTTTTTTAATTACTTTGTCAGTTTCTCACTTGTGTTCGGGGTAAAGTATTTTATTCCCTAGATATTTCTGTTTAATGTTCAACCCTAAAATTGCTTTTCCATATTTATGTTTGTTTCACTTCTGTTTCTCTAGGAGTTGTTTGGAGCTGTACAGATTTCCCCATTGAGTTCTGGGTACTCACTGGGCAGCTCTAACTGGATCATTCAGTCTCATCACGAGAAAGTTTCCTATGTGTCAGGTTCTTCTCTTCTCACCACTCATCCACAGGTTAGGTCAACAGGCCTATCACAACATGCTGTATATAACAACTTATGGCAAATAGGGCGTGATTGACTTCTCTAAAGTGATCTCGGATTTGTGCCCGCAAATGCTGTTGTGAACTGAAAGAAAAAATGTGTTCAGCTCAATCATAGTGTCATAAGATACTTTTTCTTACTAAGTAACTCAGGGGTAGTTATAATTTAACCATCTTCTCTTCTGTTCTCTCAGCCGATGGATCAAAGCTCCTTAAAAAACAGTGACGTTCTGATTCTGACTGGCCTCACCCAGATGCCCACTGCCAACCCAGATGGCATGCTGGGAGAATTCTGCAGTAACCTGGGTAAGTTTAGAGGTGCTGCATAGATTAGTTAGCTGTGGGGCTCTATGAGAATTTTCGACTACTCAACTATCTTAACCCAATTCTTATGTACTTCAACTGTTAAAAAAAAAAAAAAACAAACTTTTTTTTATTTTTATTTGTTTCTGCCTATAGCAATGACCATCCGTGCAGGAGGCAATGTGCTTGTGCCATGCTACTCTTCAGGTGTCATATATGACCTGCTGGAGTGTCTCTACCAGTTTATAGAGAGTGCCAACCTGGGGACCACACCCTTCTATTTCATCTCACCTGTCGCTAATAGTTCCCTGGAGTTCTCTCAGATTTTTGCGGAGTGGTGAGCTTCGTTCCAATCAAAATATATTTATTCTAAGAAATCTGGGCTGGATTGTGTATGATGCAAGAATGATATAAAATAACAGTTGTCAATGTTTTTATTTTCAGTGCCTATAATAGAATGTATTGCTGTTTTTGAGACTGTTGCACTTAGAGAGATTAATAATTGCCATTGGTGAAATATCTACTTTTGTCCTTTTCTCATTTCAGGCTGTGTCACAACAAGCAAACAAAAGTGTATCTTCCAGAGCCTCCATTCCCCCATGCAGAAGTGAGTCCTAGTGAACAATAGTGCTTCTTTTTAGAAACCGGGACTAGTTGTAAATCTCATTCTGCAATTCTGTGCAAGCACTGACATGATCCTGCAGACCAGAGTAGAATAAATGTAGAATAAAAGGCTTCTCAAATCTCATGCAGTTATCTGTCAGCAGAGCAATGTTACAGGTTCACTGTAAAGTAATACTGACACTACTGAGGGGGAAAGCAACTGTCGGTGTAGAAGCAGGTATGAGCATAATGCTTGTACTTGCAGGTTTCTGTTAAGCTCACAAAGATGCTTCTCAGTTGTTTTCTTTGTATGTGTGTTGAATATGCACAGTCTGTAAACCAAGGCTCCAGTTTAACAGCTTCCATGTTTTTTTGTTGTAGCTGATCCAAACCAACAAGCTGAAGCACTACCCCAGTATTCACGGTGACTTTAGCAGTGAGTTCCGTCAGCCATGTGTTGTTTTTACCGGTCATCCCTCTTTGCGCTTTGGGGACGTGGTTCATTTTATGGAGCTGTGGGGAAAATCCAGCCTCAACACCATCATCTTTACTGGTAAATTAATCTAAACACCTCTTTGTTGAGCTAGACACAAATGAGAGGGTCATAAACTGTAATTACAAAGGAGAGCAAACACTTCTTCGCTTCTAAAAGCTCCTGTGACTTGTCTTATCACTAGAGCCAGACTTCTCCTACCTGGATGCTTTGGCCCCCTACCAGCCACTGGCTATGAAGTGTGTTTACTGCCCTATTGACACACGACTCAACTTCCATCAAGTATCAAAGCTGCTGAAGGATATCCAGGTATGCTGTTAACACCGTTACTCTTAAGACTTTTTCTATACCACTTACAAGGCACTGCAAGAGGATGAAGAAGACATAACCTGTTTTTGGAAGGATTCTCTTTTTAAAGACGTAGATAATGACTGGAAATCTATCCTGATTGTGTTGCTCAGAAATAACCGGCCTTATGGGCTGTGTTTACACGCAACGCTGATATAAGGAGAATTGTGCATTAAAGCAAATAATCGCTGGGTGAGCGGGAGTCCTGTGGGTGAATGAGGCGAATGGAAAGAACATTACAAGTTAACAGGAGAGACACAACAAAAATAAAAAGTGTTATATCAACGTTTAGGGCAGAGCAGGAGGGAATAACCGCAATTCTGTAGTAGCACCTGCTTTGATTACGTACAAAAACATAGATTACTTTTTGATTTGAGTACATTAAACTAAGATTTAGTTTAGAGGCTCAATAATAATCATTTCCATATGCAACTAGAAACTCACAATTCAGCAAAATTGGCAGCATTCTCTTAACAATTGTAAAAAAGTCCTGAACAAATTGATTCAATCAGTTTAATAAACAGAACTGATAAACAATAACAAATGTTAGACAAAATGTAGTAATTGTGGCCAAAAGTTGATATAAACTCATGTTTATCATTCACAAAGAATAGTTATGAATATGAAATCTTTACAAAATGAAAAAACCTTAGAATAATTTTATTAATTTGGGGTTGTATTACATCACCACAAGCTCAAAAATAAACATACACCCACCCAATTATTAATTATGATGAGAGTGTTGAAATGTCTCTTGATTTGCAGAGTTCAAGGCCTCTTAACTATCTGTTAGGGTCCCATGATGGTCTCTTTGGGGTGCCAATATCAAAAGGGCTATTTAGACAGCTCATTGTACTGTTTATTCGTCAATATAAATCACTCACCAACACACAGTAGAGTGGGAAAATCCAAGGGGATCAGTGCAGATCTGAGAAAGAGAGGTCGATTTACACAAGTCAGAAATGTCTCTTGGAATCATTTCTAAATAGGAGATCCAACGATTATAGGTTCAAACTATTGCGCGTAAACCGAACGTACTGTGCCCAAGGTCACGAAGAGGAACCAAACTGCCTTAGCTGAGAAAACATTGGTTTTTGATGATCATGAACAACATAGGAACCATCATGGCACAGGCCTGTCATGAACCGGTTGCTGATGGACCACTTCATACATCACCATGGACTAAAAGGCTGACGGCAAAAAGGAAGCCGCCTGCTCAAAAAAAAACCACATGAACAAAAAAACCTTCTGGGAAAAAGTTTTACGGTCCGATGAGACAAAGATTGAATTGTTTGTTCACAATGGTGAGTCATTCAACCCCAAAACATTGTACCTGCTTTTTAACAAAGGTACACTATGGTCTGAGGTTCTTTTGCTGCCAGTGGACCCTGGTGCACTGAACAGAGTGAATAAAGAAGGAGAACCCCCTCAGAGTTTTCAGTACAACCTCAAACCATCAGCTAGATGGTTGTGACTTGATAACACTTGGGTGTTCCAACAGGACAATGAACCCAACCCAACATTAAAGGTGGTTATGAAATAGACTGACATTACGCTTTTGGAATGGGCTTCCTTTAGTCCTGATTGGTGGATTCAAATATTCAAAAAGAGTTTTGTCAAACGTTTGTTGAGGGCCTACTAAAGTTAATACTCAACAGACTAGGTGGATTGTATGCTTACTTTGTAGGTTTGAATACCTAAATAAAAAGAGGCCCAGTCTAAAACTGGTAAAACAAATATGAGAATGGAAGAAGAAGCTTTAACTCTGGTACGTGGATATGTTTTTGTTCCAGTACTAAAGCTTGTTTAGTCAGTTGACTATTTAGGATTGTTTCCGTGTATCTAGTAAGAGTTGCTCTCTGTTACGTTTCTCCCTCCTGCAGCCTCTCCGTGTGGTTTGCCCGGAGCAGTACACCCAGCCTCCAGTGAGCCAGTCCCACCGCTCTGATCTGATGCTGGAGCTGCAGCCTCCTCCCATGCCCTACAGACGCTGCTCAGTTCTCACTTTGCCCTTCCGACGCCGCTACGAGCGTGTCTACATACTGCCTGAGGTGAGTCCCAGCAGAGCCATAATTGCTACAGCTTCAACTCACGTGGGTGAACATATTGGCTTCTTTAGTTTGCCTGATCAAAAGAGCCTGTTTAGAGTCAGTTGACAATGTTGAATAAAGCGCAAATCTATCTGATTATAATAATAATCTGATTGTTCTGTTCCTAGCTGGCCAACTCTCTGGTGCCCTCTGAAGTTAAACCTGGCGTATCCGTGGCAACAGTGTCTGCGGTGCTTCACTCTAAGGACAACAAGCACACACTACAGGTGTGTGCATCTTACGCATTTTAAGAACTCGAGTTGTTTAATATTTTCTTTGGTCAGCTGAAATTTTTGTTTCATACTCTGGGCCAGTCGGTGCCCAAACCCCCGCCAGTGCCGCCAAGCAAGAAGAGGAAGCGTGTGATAGAGGAGGCCCCAGTGGTACTGGCCCCCAAACCCCTTCTGAGTGGAGCTGTGCCCCTGGAAGCTTTCTTGGCCACATTACAAAAGGTTTGAAACCACAGCAGTTTAAAAGTTTTTTTTTTTGTTAACCTCTTCTATTGCCACATCCTGTTTCCTTTAGAACTACAAGAGGAGCCTTACTTGTCTGTCATTGCAGTCTCCTAACAACATTATTGGTATTTATACCTATTTTAGAGCAGAAGCCCAGGATTTTGTCTACATGTCATTTTGAAATATATGAGCATTCTCTTCCAACAACAAAGCAAATCGGATTTTTACAACTCATCAATACTTTTACTTTATCAGATTTTTTTAGTTGGAGTCTCTACCTTCAAATGCTAAATTACATGAATAAAACCCATGTATGAAAAGCTGATGTTAATGTTTCTCCATTTTGGCAGCACGGAATCACTGAGGTGAAAGTGGAGGAGACAGCCGATGGACACATCTTGCACCTGCAGGCAGAGGACACATTGATTCAGCTGGAGGAGGACGGGACACACATTGTCTGTGACAACAACGAGCCACTGCGTACCACACTCAGAGACCTGGTGCTTCGCTTCCTGCAGAAACTTTGATCTGAAACCCTTGACGTGTTGGACCATGGACAAGAGACAGGACAAAGAGCCTTTGAACTGTGCTGTCCCAACCTTACATATTTAACAATGTTATATTTAGGATAGGAATTATTGTAAAGTCCTCTTATATTTTGTAAAATAGTATTTTGTATTAAAAGACTGGTCAGAAAATGCTCGTCATCATCTCACGGAATCTTTCGTCACTGCGACATCATCATTTGGAAAGCTAAACTCTTGTCTAGCACATCAGTCTTGAGCTATCGCTTTTCCAGGGAAAAAGTAGGAAGAAATACCAGGAAATTTCAAAGCCATATATAATAAGTGCATATATCTGCTGCTTGTTTCTAAAAGGCGTGATTTTCCCCTTCACACGGGTGACAACAATGGCCAGGGCAGCATGTTATTCATCCCTGTTCCCCATTCTAATGAACTCGATATCTAAGGACCCCCTTTGAGGGGAATTTGAAATCCCTACAAACATCCTTCTGGATACAACGGTGAACTGATTTTAGTCGTCAGATGTCAAGGACACATTGACCACATGTCTTTCACATTCTTCTCAACAACGGGAGAATATTTTGTTACATCTTGCAGAAGCAGCGACTCATAGATGAACCATTTAGAACGAGTGAACAAACACGCAACACGTCCACTGTAATGACTGATGGTTGTGCATTACATCTCATGTTGAGATCGTGCAGCTTTCTACATGTAATAATTAGCAGTTTGTTTGTTTTGGTACAAATGTTGATTGCCATTTCTGAAATAAACTGTCCTGTTTGTGTTTACTGAAAAAGCCATGAGACAGTTTATGTTCCCGAACGTTTGTCATGAGACATAATCAGAAAAGGCACAGTTGTACATAAAAAGATAGCTGCACGTGCTCAAGTGTCAGTGTACATGTGATGCATCAGTGTTTCGACTGAGAGGATCAAGTATGTTAATACTTAACACTTTTATATATTATTTTTTCTTAAGATATGCTGTAATAAGGCATGAGTTCTGTACAAGCCTTTTGGACCCACAGAAAAATTATGTGGAACAAACATTTAGTGGCTTGTTCAGCTAAATGACAAATTTACTTGACAACTTTGTCATTACAATTGCTGAAAACATTCTTTAAGCAATGCTATACTAGTGCTGTTTTTTTTTTTAACAAACGCCAGCTTTTTAAGTGATTCTGGTGTTCTGGTCTTTTGTGCAGACATAGAATAGAATTTTAATGTTAGTGCCCATCAGCATTTCCGACACTTTACATAACCCAAGACGACTTTACATATCAAAAAAAAAAAGCAAAAATAAGAAAACACCATCCTTAAACACTATCCTAACAACCCCCATCATAGGGTTACATTTTGATGACTGCCACCCTGCTCCCAGCTTAACAAGCCTAGTCAGTCCGGGGTGGAACAAAGGCCTACTCTGGAGGCGATAACTGGGTTCCCTGGCCACTTTATTCAGACTGAAGAAGCTGCTTGGACAAGTAGCAAAATGTTTCTAACCGAGAAGAAATAAGTCCAGTTGACAGGATTCAATCTTTGGATAAACAAACCCGGATGACTGAGGATCTTCACCAACTAAAAAAAAAGTTCCAAAGTGCTTCAATAACAGTTTGCTCAAGCAAAGCTTAGAAATGATAGACAAAGTAGAAACATATACTTTGCATAGCAACCACACCTGGTGGACATACTAGCACCCCTATCTAGACAATGGCATGCTTGTCTCCCATGTATTGACAACAGTCTTCTGTGTAATGAAACAATCTCTGGGTAACTTGTTATCTGTGTCACAAAATATTTATTTGGGGAATGGTTAACATGAAGCTAAAATACATTTGATAATAAGCTTTCAATGTACAATATCTTACAGTGTACTACATGATTATTGTGTAGATAATACATCTGTATGCAGCAGGTGGGAAATCCAGGACTGATAAAGAAAAAAAATAAAATCTATTAATTTAGTTACAAATTAACAGATACCACAGATTTAGACAGGTGTGACAAACAAAAATTAACTGCTTCAGTTTTATCAGGTGTGCTGTAAATCTGGCATTTTCTGGGAAAACCAAAGGGTCCATAGTGTATTTGTTTGCGTTTCAGCAGATACAGACATAACAGAGCGTGCACATTTAGTATGTGGCTCCTGACAGAACAAACAGGACAATCAAAGTACCTGTGTAACAGAACAGCGAGGTGTTGTCCACGATAGTATTTACCACAAAGATAAAAAATAATATTGCATAAAGAATATTGTCCTCCATTTTTTGTTCATTCAATTATATTGTAGTTACAAGCAATGCATTTGGAAGATTTCGGGTGCGAGAACATCGTTTCCTTGTCTGACTCAAGAAATGTTTTCAAAATCTTTTCTTTCTGTAGGTTTGGCAGAGGCTGAGCATCATTTGGTCTTGAATTGGCTGTGGTTTGAGAAAAGCAGAGGTAGCAGGGATTTTTCTGTAAACTAAAGCACTGGGAGGGAACCCGATAGTCTCCTGTAGGCAGTAGAAGGTTGACCTTGATGAGACGTGAACAGCGGCGCATAGTTGGATGTTAGATCTTTTAGAATAAATTAAAAATGTGTTAATCAAGATCAAAGAGAAAACAAACTAGAGAACTAAGATCAAAGCTTTTTCGTCACTGTATTATCTGACAGAAACATTTCCTAAGAGAAATGGATCAAATAAATAGGTATGAAGTGGATTTGTGGCTCATTAATCAAGAACCCACAGAGCTCAATCAGTTAACTCTTGCAGTTCCCCTCTGCTCTGTGGAGTATCAGAACATCTTTAGCTCAATGTTTTGGTTTTCAAACCCACAACTTTACTCCCCCCCCCACCCACTTTTACAGCTCTCATACCAACATGTTTAGCTGCACCAGGCTGTTTTCTGCAGGACAAGCTCTAAATACCCACTCCGTGTTACCGTGTTGTCCAGCACCACATACCAGACCATCAAAATTATGAATTAGCTGGTGATCATCGTAGAGCTAATAACGTGAAGAGGTGTCAGTGTCGTGTCTGCAGTTTGCTTTTACAAAATTTGTTTTTAAATTTAAAAAGACAACAAATACGTGGCAGACTTTTGCCGTAGGCAGAGCTGATTTTGATTCTCTGAGAAAAAAAATAAATAAATAAAAATCCATTTTGGTTCAAGATTAAGTCCTAGTTTAGCTCTGCCACCAAACCTGCTTACACTTGGGAGTTGATTTATCTGTGAGTGGGATTTCAGTCTCATAAATGTGTCCTCTGTCTTGTCAGCTGTTTGAGTTTCACACTCGTCCTCTACTTTGATTCCTTCTCAGCATCCAGCAGTGCAGACTGGATCCCCAGTTTCTTCAACTCTTCCACCAGATCTCCATTTTGGTGCATCTGGAGAAGGATGTCACAGCCTCCCACAAACTCGCCATTTAAGTACACTTGAGGGATCGTAGGCCAGTTGGAGAAGGCCTTGACTCCTGTGGGAACCAGATGAGTTTGATAGTTACCCAAGTTTGATAAATTAATAACCTTTATTTTGTTCAGAGTAGAATCATTGAGAGGCTTCCTATGTTTTTCCAAAATGCTTTGATTGCATTAACACAGTTGAACATTCACACCTGTAAGTTGCCCAGTAACTGGCAACCTTCTCATCACAAGACAAATTCTATTTGTCAGGCCACAAAAAAAAAACAAAACAAAAAAAAAAAAAAAAACAAAACTTTAACTGGAAGAGTAAGAACCCAAATACATTTCATTCTAGCTACAATGATGATGACTAAACAGGCAGGTTCCAGCAGATTCTAAGTATGATATCTACAACACATCCAGAAACACTACAAAAACAAGCACCATGAGACATTTGACATAGCCCTCAATCCCACTGCCAACTTCCATCCATTTAAGAAAGTAACATGCTTCATTAAACTTTTATGCACTTTTCACAACAAGTCATCATTTTATGCTCCAATGTAAACCCAAATCATTATTCAAATTGTCATAGGTTATATCAACACTTGGCATTACACTTCTGCCTCTACTGCCAAAATGCCATTAAAGGACATGTATCGTCATGTTCTCCAACACAGGTGCTGTCATTAATTAAAAACCAAAAAGTCCAAATGGCAAATTAAACTAGTTTGACTAGATTAGCCAAAAAGCCTAGTGTTTTATTAAACTGTCCACGCAGGTGGTGGAACGTTAACGTTTGGCTTAAAGCACCACACCCGCTGGTCCTGCTGCTGGGCTCTGATAACACCGCCGTAAAACCAGCTAGAGAAAAGGCCGTTGACAACGTGCTGATATGTGCGGTTGGTTTAAAAGCCAGACAGCTAATAGAGGGCGAACAGAAGTAAACACTAAGTTAAAGTGTACATGGCTGTAACTTCTTCAGCAAACAGCCCACAATTACAAAGATAAAAAGCAAAAAGAAAAGTTACGACATGCTGCTGTTGGTTCGGATTAACGTAACTGACCTTGTCTGAGGTCCTGGTCCTCCAACACGTTGTACGCAGCATAGTTGTCCACCCCGTGCATCCGGAGGATCTGAACTACGGCGTTACTGAAGCCACACATGGGCTGTGCCGGTGTCCCCTTCATAAAAACCACCACTTTGTCCTTCTTCACCATCTCACCGAGGTTTTTCTGGATGTCCGCCGCCGCGCACAGGAGCCGGGCCGGAGCCGACCACACGCATCCGTCGGTTTGCGCAGATCGACAGACCGTCGCCCCAGACCGAAGACAACGAGCAGTAGATCTGATTAAACTGTTCATGATGTTTAGCAAATTATAGTTCTATGAGAGGAGAAAATCGCTGTGTAAATGAACCAACTTGCTTCGGGACAAGCCGGAACAGAACTGCGAATTAACACGCTTCAAGCTACTCAGGAAGGACGGGATCTGAATGGTGATTGGGTAGCTGAGCTCACGCAACATCTAATCTGAATTGTGATTGGTAAACTCGCGTGTCAGTTACATCAGTACGGCGGCGCGTTGCATTCATCAAAGAAAAAAAGTTAGAGACCCTATCTCGCAATTAGAAGAGACGGATCTCGTAAATATGATGTAGGGATATCATAAATATGATATGAACGTTTCAGAATTTGCTCTAAAATAACCAGGATGCCTTCTGTATGACAGTTTTCAATACTTCCAAAATTCAAACATAAAATGGAAATGTCAATGGATAATTCGGTGGACTTAACTTTCCAAAATGTCAACAAATAGGCTGTAAAGCGAGGGTCAAATTGCAGCATGTAATATTCTTTGGCAGGAATTTGAAGGTTACACTTCAGAATTTGCCTGAGAATCGGCATGTTTTTAAGTTTCCTTCATCGACAGAAGGAAATCAGCGAGTTTTCTTTACGTCCAATAGTACAATGCGAAAGTGAACCGTTAATAGTTAATTCGGCATATTTAATGTTGCTAAATGTAAACATAAAGGCCTAAAAACGAGGACAACTTGAAGCCCACAGTGCACGTTTCTGTATCTATGGCAACACAACACTTCCCGTTTCTCTTCTTACGAGGCAACACTTTTAACATTTAATGTTTAATAATTTCTCAAGATCCGAAGATCAAGATGCCTAGAAAAGTTATAGTGGTTATTAAATTGTCTCTATTTGAAATGACATTGGCATCATGGTTTAGCATGACCCCGTTTATTTCTTAAATATCTATTTTATTTTTTTAATTCTTTAATTCACGTGAATTTTATCTAATTGAGCATTGAGCATTTGCGTCTCTTTTGGTCCTTGGGGAAATGCAATGCTGCACATCATCCTTTATGTACTTCCCGAGTTTCCGTAGCTCCTCCTCCCTTCTCCTCACAGCGTTGCTAGGCATCGTTGAGGGTAAGTTGTGTGGAGGAACGCTGATGACGCTATTTTTAATTTTTTTTTAATTAAGTTGTTTATGTTGTTAGAAAATGTAAAGAAAAATGTTTTCTTGTGTATTTAGCTTTTCCTATTAACTTATATGCCATGTTAAGCATAGACTAGAATAGTGTGTGGAGCTCTGAATGATTGTTAGGCTTATATGATATTTGTTTTGCATGTACATGTGTTTTGGACAAAATACTCCCTTTCCCGCACAGCATCGTTGATGGTACAGGACAGACCTTAGACAATTTATATGTTTGCTTTATTGTCTTCTGCAGGACCAACATAGCCGTGGGAAAACAATTTGCCTTTCTATTTTATGTCCAGTCACCACAAGAACTGCAAACACTGAACTGCTGTGATACTGAAGTCATCTTAAAAACCTGATTACTCTAAGACAGGCTTTGTAACGTTCTCATATTTAAGGGATTGGAACAAATTCAACACATTCTTCACACATATACGGAGCCCTTAAGTACTTCCGGGGCTAAGCTGAGCAAAGAGGAAAAGGTAGAAGAAGACGAGGTTTTGAAAGATGGCGGCGCACACGCAGAAGAACAACAAGCCTAGCAAACCCGAAGGAAAGGAGGCTCAGCCTTTGATAATCGCCAAAACTCCGGCGGAGGAGCAACGTCTGAAGTTGGAGAGGTTGATGCGGAACCCCGACAAACCTGCTCCTATCCCGGACCGACCCAAAGAATGGAACCCGCGGGCTCCGCCGGAGTTCGTTCGAGATGTGATGGGCTCCAGCGCCGGCGCCGGCAGCGGGGAGTTCCATGTTTACCGGCACCTCCGCCGCAGGGAGTACCAGAGGCAGGACTTTCTGGATAAGATGGCAGAGTTGCAAAATAAGGACGACGACTATCTGGAGAAGTTGGAGATAAACAAACAGGCTGCCGAGGAGAGAACAGCTAAGCGCAGGAAGAAACGCGAGAAGTTGAAGCAGAAAAAGCTTATGGCAAAGAAGGCTAAAATAGAAGCTAAAAATAGCAAGGGCGACGCCGAGAAAAGCACTGAGAATAGTGAAGAAGAAGAAGAAGAAGAAGAAGAAAAAGAAGAGAAGGATGAGGAAAGAGAGGCAGAGGACGATGCCGAAGCTCCTAGCTTCATCATGGGGAAGAAATGACTGTTCTACCGCTGCTCAAATGATGGACACTCGGAAGCTTAAAGTACAAAGGAAAAACTTTGAGAAAGTCTCCAAAAGCTTTAATTACAAAGTGAGGCAGTACGGATGCATTTCAAAAACTGAATCCCTGTTTTTACCATCGAGCTGGATGGACTTCCTAGTTTAATAGGCAAGAAAAGTCACTGCATGCTTTTTAACAGGCGTCCCAATATCAAAAGAGACATGATACTTCTGGTTCGTCATAATTGTTTTCAGAAACTGAAGAAAAATGGATTACATATTTTAACTAGCACTCATATTTGAGGGTTTCTTCAGTTAGTTTAAATGTATATTGCAGATTTAAGAATTAGAAATTTATTGGGTGAATGTAAACTTTTGCTACATTCATATGTAATTTTGTTAATGTTTTAATAAAAATCAAAATGTACATAACATCAAGGTGTTAAGTAATGTTTAAAAGAGCAAAAGAAGGTGACAACCTGGAACATCGAATGCAGTAAACAGTATCTGCATCAGTCTGCAGTCTTGTGTAGCTGCCCCTTGCAGGATTATTGCTTGTGGGTACAACAAGGTTGCACAAAGCAACTCGAGGAATGAAAAGGCGTGACTCCTGGAGGGTCAGGAGTTTCACGTGCGATGTTCCTCGGACAGTCTCCTGCCTTCCACGGTGGTGAAGGACTTATTCTGTAGCCATCACTTCTCTTGAGGCAGGTAGAGTAAAACCGGCAGCCAGATATTGTTTGAAACAGGAGAAGCTCTTTCTGTCAGACACTGTTGGCTGTCACAGTAATAAATCGGATTTAGCTTTTTACTCACTACTGCAATAAGCATTTAAGACACTCAGTAGGCCTTGTTTTCATGTGTTGCTCGTATTTAGAATTGTATTTTTTATCCCTAGTGATAAAATAAATGAGTGTGGGAAACTGACGCCTGGACCAAATTTCGTCCTCTGCCCTCTTGCCTTTGCAGAACACTCACATTAAGGCAGCCAGTGGTTTAAGGGTGTAGTTCACATGTACTCAGAAATAATGGCCTATACATAAAACATCTAACCTTACTGGTCAGTTATGTTTAGGTGTTTTATCAAAATGTTTCTTATGTGTTCAGTCACAGCATTTTGCACTGTTGTGATTTACAAATGAAATAAGTACCTATGGAGTCTACATGCATGAGCTCTCGCACATAATACAGACGTTGAGCCAGGGGGCTCGAAGAATAAAGTCAGCAGCGTCTCACTCAGACGTTTGCGTTCACACATACACACAAAGTCAGTATAATGTCAGAATTCCAGTGCATTCTCTTAACTGTGCTTCCGTGTTGGATGACACGGAAGCAAACGGTAAAGATGACTCACGGTAAAGATGACTTAAGGTTCCCTGCTGGGATGGAGTCAGTAATGGCACAACAGTAAAATAAAATGTGGTTTGATCAAAAAGAATGATATTTCACAGTTTGAATCACACAAGTGTAAGTTAATCTTATCGGATTCCTATAAATATTGTTTGAGTAAAACACTTATTTGAAAATGGGGAACCCATTGCATGTCAGTATCAGTATTTGTCCAGTTCAGAGAGGCATGTAAATGTCATTCAAGTGGTCTTTTTTAAAAAAGCTTTATTTAAAATGACAGAAGGTTAAAAAAGATGTTTGCACACATAGTCAATAATGTAAAGCTGCATTTAATTAAAAAAATCTTCAGAGTATAAAAAAAAATAGAAATAGTTTGCCGTGCTCTTGAAACAATGAATATGGAAGGTCCAAAGTGCAGTGGTCCCAGTGATAATTAAAACAGAAGGACATAAAGCTTGTTTCAGAATGTTCCCTGTCCAAATTAGGTCGACCTCATAATGGTTAAAGCAGTAATTTTGTGTTAGTTACATTCAAGCACTGGAAAACTTTGACACCAGTGACATTTCTTCAATGGCCATGAGTTATTAGGGAGCAGAATGCCACTTGTTAAATATATCAGTGAAGAACTGCAGTTATTTTTTTCTGTTGCCAACTGGTGATTTTACCATTTTGAGCTGGTGATTCATGGGTTGACTCTTAAGAAGAATATGTCAGTGCTTGGATGGGAATTCAAATACATTTTTACATTGTCAAAACACCTTCTCCAAAGATAATAGGCCACATTGCCTTAGAAGACGAAATACTGTCAGTTACTGTCGGTAACTTGGCTACCTATGCACATTTCTTGAGTCTGAGCTGAACATGCTCAGGAGAAATCCAGGTATTTACTAAATGTCAGTGAATCACTCTTTGAGCTGTCACAAAGATTTATTACAGGCCTCTCTAGGAACACTTCCCAAAATGTAACCTAACACAGGGATCCAGCAGTTCCCTTCATTTTAACAGTTGAGGATCACACATTTTTGAATCTTACCAAGCGCAGGCTGCCAACTGCGTTCAGGCAGAGCAGTCATAGGGGAGTGGAGGTGGGGTTGACCAACATCCCAGAAGGAGATTCCAGCGTGTTCAGGCAAGACACACAGCCTCACCTTCCATTTTCTTCAACCTTATTCTGTTGGGAAGTCTCATGTGTGCATGTCCAATTGCCACAAGTGGCTGATATAGAACTGTTCTGTAATCTTATCTGACAATGGATCATTAAGGAGACCTATGACTTAGGTTGAAGGAGAATGCAGAAGAAAGCCAACTGGGATTTAGAAACAAATTTGACTGGAAAGTTCAGTGCTTTTGTGGAGCCTGAAGGTAAAGTAACAAACATGCTGTCTGATTTTGGTGGCTAAAGCTAAACTACTGTTGGATAAATTGTATTTGCAAGACAAGTAGTTCCCCATTTCTTTCTTTTTAGTCATTTGACTTTCTAGTGTAAAACAAATCACTTCAAAGACAAGCTTGCTCCTCTTAAATGTCTTTATTCTCTGCAGTGCTTCCTCAGGTTAAGCACGTTTCATTTTTCCACGTCCTGTCAGATTCTTCCTGCTTAGACAATACATCAGCACATTTGTGAAAGCAGTGGTGCAATGCTTTTAGGGAAATGGCCTGTTTTCTTTTCCCCAGATGAGAGGAAAGCAGTGCAGAAGAGAACCTTCACAAGGTGGATGAATGTGTTTCTGCAGCGAGTAAGGCCCAAAAACGATTTACACGTTTGCCAACAGTGGACATTTTCATAGACGGTAACAGGGGAATATTTTGCTACTTCTAGTGTGATCCTCCAGTTGAAGTGCATGACCTGTTCACTGATATTCAGGATGGCAGAATACTCATGGCCCTGCTGGAGGAGCTGTCTGGGTGCAAACTAGTAAGAATGAAATCACACAGTGGAAAAAGGTTGCAGAGAAATTTGAAAATTGCATCACATTGATATAGTAAAGACGTTCTAAGGCTTATTTCATTTTAGTTCAAACTCTGTCATTGTGAGTCTATGAAATCCCCCCCCCCCCCCCTCAAAACACAGCAGCTATAAGAACCATATCTCTAAGTCATTCATATTTACTAACAGACTAGTAAGTGGTATGGAAACACACATTTCCCAAAATGTAATTGGTCTAAAGCTTTACAGGTTTAGGTCCTCATCTCACCGCATTTTCAGATTGAACAACATTTCCAAGGCCCTGGCTTTTCTGGATGATAGACATGTGAGTGTGTCTACTTGTAAGTTACCACTGTGACGTTGTTTTGATATGTCATACATTTATTTTCCAGCCCTGAAAAATCTGATTTCAGACCATCTCCTCTCACCGTTGTCCCTCAGGTGAAGCTGTTTGGCATTGATGCCTCTAATATTGCTGATGGCGTCCCATGTGCTGTTCTTACCCTTGTCTGGAACATCATCTTATATTTCCAAGTAGGTTTTTTTTTTTAAACACCCATCACTTAAATGCCTTAATGCATTGTCTCATTTATTGCGAAAGAGTTCATTTCTGTCACTGATCTTTTATAAACTGTCCATAAATTATTTGTTTAATCCAGGTAAAGGAGGTGACGGGGGGCCTCCAGAGGCGTTTGTCTTCTAGCCTATCTTCCTTATCAATGAACAGTTACCCCTACTCCAGTGAGATCTTACCCCAGCCTGATGACACTGGCAGCTACACCTGCAAGACCCTGCCAAGCAAAGGCAGAAAGACAGCTGGGGAGTCAAAGTACCACGGGAAAGCAATCAAGACTCTCCTGAAATGGGTCCAAAGATGCACATCCAAGTAAGCGTTAAAACGATCCTGTTCTCTAAGTAATCTTTGTCAGAAACATCACAGAACCCAAGTATGAAATGAGTGAGCTGGCTGTTAGGGATGTTGAGAAGCAGCCTCCTGTTCTAGGTATCTGTGAGTCTCTGCATGGTGCTCTTTCTGAACAAAGCCAATTCTACAGTTAGCGAACTCACAAGGAGGTATTACATTTATCTACTGTTTAATTTTCAATATGCAGGTTTGGAGTGGAGGTGCATGACTTTGGGAAAAGCTGGAGAAGTGGGATGGCATTTCTAGCGATGGTGAAATCGATTAACCCAGACTTGGTTGACCTAAAGGAGAGCTTGTCCAGAGACCCAAAAGAAAACGCAGAGCAGGCCTTCATGATTTCCCATCAATATTTGAATATACCACCACTGCTGGAGCCTGAAGGTAGGAATTTATTTAATAGAATTTATGTGGATCAATAAGATCTATTTCCAATCAGAAACAGAATACGTTTACATTTACATTACATTTAGTCATTTAGCAGACACTTTTATCCAAAGCGACTTACAGGGCAAGCAAAAAATCTAATAGACCTAATTTACTCCTAAGGCACTTTGACAAATATCTTGTAATTGTGTCTAGATGAAATTGATTTTAGTCTATTTCCACTGCAGAACAGTTTAGAAGGTGATCTCACTAGAAATAAGGAGCAAAGGTCATTTTGATGCCTATTGCCTGTTTAATTGTATTTTTTAGTACACAGACACTCAAACCGCTCCTTCAACCACTGGGAGGTTCCTTAGTAACCGTCTACTCTAATAATATGTGAAAACAGCTGCTTGTTCTTCACACAGATGTGACATGCACTTCTCCAGATGAGCAGTCCATTATTACATATGTGTCAATGTTCCTGGGGCATTGTTCAGGCACTAATGAGGTCAGTATGGACTTTTATACACACACACATCCTTGGTGGCTCATAAATAGGCCGAATGCCGAAAAACGTATTGTTCCAATATTTATGAATTTGACTGAACTTTGATGATTTTTATAGTAAAAGAAAGCTCAAGCATCCATTACAGGAAGCAGAAATAAAAAACAAAAACTGAGCAAAGCCTTTAAATGATAATGGATAGTTGCTTTTTATTTTAAAAATATATATTTTAAAATAAGTAGCTCTGGCAAATCTCATTAAGTAGTTGGATCATAATTGAATACTCAACGTTTGTAAGTAAATTGTGTTGCCTTTGTTTAAAATGTAATTTTAGTTATGTAATGTGTATTTAAATATATGTTGTGTATTTATGGATGAGTCATACAAAACACCTTTGACTATATTACAGGCTTATACAACAGACACTGAAATACCTGAGACCCCGACCTTTGGATCTCCTGCGTCAGTCAGCTTTGGCGGGACCATTGCTAATGACCCAAAAGCTCAAGCTCTGCTCTTCTATGAGAATCGAAACAGCGAGCAGTGGAAAGGCTGGACCAGGAAATCCTCAGGGAGCCCCTGTGGCACCTCGTTTCACACAAATGGAGCAGTTCCAGCTCACCTGTCCTCCAGCAGCAGTGATGTTTTTTCACCCTGTCACCACCATCAGGACCACAGCAAGCCAAGCGCGGATGATAGTCCGTTTTCTCTGAGCTCAGAGGAAGGGCTCTACAGCATGTCAGCATTGGACTCAGATGAGGAGGATGCCTACAGCTACATCCTGGATCTGAACAAAGAGGTTTTCCTACCATATAATCAGCTGAAAAGCCAAGCAGCAAACGTTGAAGGGGAAACAGTCGAAGAATTAAATAAGGAGCCAATACAAGTGGACATCAGTGGATTTAAAGATCAGGAAAGTTCCTCTGTAAAAAGTGCAGATTTTGATCTAGAATCACAAGTCAGGGCTCAATCAATGGCTCACAGGAAGTTTGTAGTGGACAAAAAAGAGAGTTGTTTCAGACAGATGACAAACAATAGAGCTGGTTTTGACAAAGAGCCAGATGATGAAAGTGGTGGAAAAGAGGAACCTAAACAGGAGAGAGCTGTTAGAAGACAGAGTGATGGTGATTATGGTGAGAAAGAGGCGACACAAACCGTTATTGTGGTGACATGTGGATATGATGAAACAGACGCTTTGGTAGATAAAGCTGAGAAAACAATGTTTTTCAAAATGGCTAGTTGGCAGAAAGAGGTTGAGGAACACAGCAATAAAGGGCCCTCTGTGAAAGGTTTACAAGTGAAGGAGATGATAGTGGGAGGTGTCAAAGAAGCAACAAACTTTACATTTGATGAAGGGAAGCAGAGAAAGTTAGAGGAAGAAAAAGATGATGTAAAGGAAGAAGGCAGCGGAAACAATCAAAGTGTTGTGTGTTTTGAAAGCTGTGGGGTTGAAGTACATGAAACAGTTGAGTATGAAATCAGAGGCAGAAGGACGACTAGAATTAACGCAGAAGAAGAGAGAGACCGGATAGACGGTGGCTGCAATATGGAAGGTTTAACCAAGAGCAGCAAGGATGAAAAGAAAGAGGAACACACGGATAAGGTCAAGAAGTCAGGCCATTATGAGGCGGCAGAGGAGAAAGACAGGGAACTGAAAACCAGGAAACGTACATTAGCTGACAAGAAGGTAACAACGATAAAGCATCCTGCGGAAACTACCCTGAGGAATGACACAGATGGACGTGTTCACAGCTCTGCCTGCAGGGGGACGCCACCTTCTCTCAGGTAGGCTATGGCCTTTGTGATTTATGAGTAGACATACACTCGGCCGTTCACTGAGCCTTTCCAAGATTCCAAGTCTGCCGTGGTTCATTTTGTACTTTACAATGAGAGTTGGCAGATTCATTTCGTAATGTGGAAACTAATGGTCTATATTATCTACTAAATTATCAGCTGTAAGTAACGGATGTAAGTTGAAGGCATCAATTTCCAACTTGCTCTCTATGGCTTTAGTTTAGGGCGTAAATATAGATAAATGCTTTTAAATGCCCCTCTGACTGCGGTATATTTAAGTATGTCTCTTCTTTTAGCCGAAAAACTCCTCCAGATGACATCACCCAGGAGTTTTCCGTCAGTAAGAGTTCAGATAATATAATATATTTTGTGAGGGTTTGGAAAAGCAGGTTGTCCATGATTACAACCTCCATAGTGTGAGCAACAAGATGACGTAATCTGAACGGAAGGTTTCTCCAAGTGATGTCATTTGGAGGTGTTTTTTCAGCTAGAAGTAGAGAGATATTTGCTTTACTGTTTGTGACTTTGAAAACAGATCTCAGGATAAGTATGAAGTAATTATACACACAAACATAGTACTATGGGAAACATGTTTAGCATGAGCTGCTGGAGTTTGAATATACATAAAATAAATAAATATAACTAATAATGACATGCTCCTGGAAAAAAAGCTCTTTAGATCTGTAGCAGTATGATAGCTGGGAATGTTGTTTCAAGCTTTGTTAAAGATAATTGTTGAACACTTTTGCATGAATACATTTGTAAAAACTATAAGTCTTTATACTGAATACCATACCAATACATACCAATACTGTCATCTTTGACTCCTCAGGTCAGATTTTTGTCTATTTAACTTTAGTTGGTTTATTGTGAATTCTATTTCTCCATAATAAATATAGGAGTTGCCTAATTTTAACTAGAATATCTAACACCCCTGTGTTTTATGTGCTTCCCAACAGCGAGGGAGGACTAATTCTTCAGTCTTTAGCGGCCTCTTGTGACATAACCCCAATAGAGTTCGCAGTGCTCTTGGTCTTGTGGATCCTGCTCTACTGCTGCCTCATCGTCCCTCAGATAAACCTCTGAGTCCCCCTGCAGAGCACTGTTCGTATTAAGATATGCTTATTAACCCGGTTTCGACTAATGAGTCAAGCAGGGAGACTTGAGCTGGGTTAACTCTTTGTCTGTGTCACTATGTTCCCCATCAAGGCAACATTTAATGATTGCGTTTGCTTCCTGCTGCTTAGCAGATATAATTTGTCACCTGGGTTACAGTTTTACATAAACACACAAAGCTTCCCTGTTGTTACACACATGCATATTCATTTTCTGCTTGTTTTCAAACTAAACTTGCTAGATACGGTTTGTAAGCTGTTTTTTTTTTATTTTTATTAAATACATATCCCCAAAAACAGTTCATTTCATTTTCAGCAGCAATGTCAGTTTTAGAGGATCAGCCACATGGTGGCATTGCAGCATCACAGCATGTCAGAGTGTTTATTCCGAATGCTGAGGATCTCACGGGAGCTTCTGTTTAATTAGAAGCGGTATTGACACGGTAAGATTAAGCTGATAATATTTAATGAGCACTTTAACATTTCAGAGATTCTCACTGTGTCACTTGTGACTCACAGTTTAGACTGTAACTGTTTTGATCTTAGATACTGTATAATAATCAAAGCCTATAAAAATGCAGGGTTTTCTCATTTTGATGACGACAAGATTTAAATAATGTAACAAATATTTATTGTATATATTTTATCTGGCGTGTTCATGCTGTATTTATGGCACGTGTATATGTCTTTCTTAGAACAGTAGTGTCTGTGCAGTGAATCTGAAGTCTACACCAGTTATATAAATGTTCAAAATCTATGTTTGGATTGTGTATTAAAAGGGGGCAAAGAGTGTGCTCTGTCCTTAACTGTCCACTAAATGCACACACATTCGTTGCTGGTAAATTCTAAGAACCTTCAAACCACGTTGTCGTTGTTTGCTTGGAGCTCAGCCCATGGGTCAAAAGCTAAGCCCTGGAGATCGATACGGTTTCAACACCACCACCCCCGTGCCGAGGTACAAGAACAACACATCCCCCACAAATTTGGAGTTTGGCCAGTCTTATCTGTGATCAACCTGCAGCGTCTCGAATGCGACTGAGCCAGACTGGTGATTGTGGTTTCACAGTGCCTGAGAAACTCTTCAGCGGGCTTCTGAGAAAAGAACGAGAGGTCAAGCAACAGCAGCTCAACACATCGGCTCTAAACGCTGACTTGGCTGACTTTAAACCTTATTGTAAACTGAACCACTACTGACCACAAGCTCCAGCAGCAGCAACAGCACAACATCCAATTCTTGCTCCTGGGCCAGATTTTAGCACTGGCCCTGTTTTCCCAAAACTTTGGGTTTGAGAGTCAGAGCCAGGCTTTGGAAACTTTGGGACTGGCAGCTAACTCTAGAGACTAGAGCATGGAGGCCACCATAGCTGTAACATAGCCCAACTCTACAGAAAGAGAGGGGGTGGAGAAGGGGTTCAAAGGTTAGTGTTTGAGGATGGAATTGGGGTCATAGCAGGGGTGGATACTGGAAACAGAGCGGATGTAGGTAAGAAGGCAGAGGGTGAACTGAATTAAGGATATGGTTAATATTGGTGATTAGTTTAGAGTGTGAAGCAGCCTACATATTGATCAAATGCAAATTCTTTATCCAGGTTTTGACACACTGCACCCTCCACGTTTAACACAAGCTATGATGCAAAATATGGATGTTTCTGACGAATGAATCCTCCTAACCTATGCAAAAGTTGTGGTTTTTCCTTCATATTCATATTCTCAACACGATGTTGGGAAATATTCCTGTGAATTAAGTATATGAACAGTCGGGCAGAAGAATCACCTTATTTTTCAAAAGAGAAAAAGACGCTTTTACATTATGTTCAAGGAAAAGGTCAAGTGCAAATGAATTTCAGCTGGATTAAGGAAAGAAGGTGTGCTCACTATGTCAGTGCAGCTCAGCTCTCTGCACAGAATACTGAGCACTGAATTTTCATAATTTTTTCTTTTGAAGGGCAGATGTTCACCCGTGACAGTTCGTGGTAATAGATTTACACAGTGGGTGCTTTTATGGGTGTACAACCTCTGTCTTTGCCAATTTATTTCCACATTTCATCCCTTGCCCACAATTTAGCGCAGCAACACAGTATCCCAAAACCTCCAGCTGATCCCCTATAGCCAGCAAGGAGGTTGCCATGATGTCTGGACAAAATGTGTCTGAGGTTTTGATGCCGTATGACCCTACAACTGCTTGGCCACAAAGCTCATATGGCTTCTCATATGAGTGACTTGAAGCTGGAGTGGATAGAAGTTCCAAATGAATGAACTCCTAATCTACTTTCTTATTTTTTCCAGATGATTTGCATGAACCAGCAGTTTTCTACACAAGTGAATAAGAAATGATTTCCTTTGTGCAATTTTGCATCCTTGCTTGATCCCAGAGGAGCTTTTGGACACAACATGGATATTAAAATTTAAAACTATTCCCAGATATCTTACTGACTCCATGTGGAGCTAAGTGAATTTCATTTATGGTGGTCAAATTACAAATTGACCATTTTATCTATGATAAGATCCTCCTTACATACAAAGCTCTTGATGGTCAAACCGTCATCATCATATTTAAAAGATCTTATAGTACTGTATCGTCCGTTTAGACCACTTCGATCTCAGAATGCAGGCCTACTTGTGGTTCCCCAAATTTCCAAAGGTAGAGGCAGAGCCTTTAGATGTCAAGCTCCTCTCCTGTGGAACCAGCTCCCAGTTCAGATTCGGAAAGCAGACACTCTCTCTACTTTTAAGTCTAGGTTTAAAACCTTCCTCTTTGATAAAGCTTATAGCTAGAACTGTTCAGTTAACCTGAACTAGATCCGAGTTGAGATGCTATGGGTTTAAAAGGTTGAGCCTGGTTCTGCTGGAGGTTTCTTCCGTTAAAGGGAGTTTTTCCTCTCCACTGTTGCCTAGGACTTGTTCAAGGGGGAATTGTTGGCCTGCCTCTGAATACTTGTATATTCTGGACTTTGTTATGTAAAGTGCCTTGAGATGACTTTGTTGTGAATTTGCACTATATAAATAAAGTTGAATTGAGCTGAATTGAATTTACATAATAATCCAAAGGTATAACACATTTGTCTGAGTGCATCCTTGTACAATATGTTTTCTCATTGTATCCTTGAGTGTACAGTGCATCGATCCATGTCATTGTGCAGAGCAACATCCTCTCACTGCTCCCCTGCAGTCGCTTGTGTTTTGTTGTCATTACCAAGATAAATGATGCTGTGTAGATTGTAAATCAGCAATAATTACTCCTCTCAATGCATCGATGAGTGAAACCCCGCAGTGAGGGACCCACAAGTTGTAACAAGATTCCTTAGAGCAAATCTATCAACAACTGATTGTTGTTTTCACAGATGAGCAGAAATCAGTTTTCCTAAGTTCCAACTGAGGAAATCCTACAGTTTAGAAAGCCTCCAGAGGAACTGAAGGCATCATCCATTTTGTCAGACTGAGCTAGGTTCTCAGGAATATCAGCTTGTGAAGGTTAAATAAGCAACAAAATATGAGTTTTTTGTTACTGAGAAGAGATTAGCATGAAACTATCAGGCATAATTTGTTGAATACCTTGCAGGAATATAATACACATCAATAAAGGGGGAGGGGAGGGGGGGGTCCTGACATTTTGTCCCTCTTGAGAATTACCTTTGACAGACCATGCATGCTCATTATCTATGATGGAGTCACTGGGTTTGTCCAGCTCATAGGGAGAATTATTGATCCTCGTCAACAGTGGACATGTACTGATTAGGTTAAGTAACAGCTTCAATTTTTATGCTCCCTATTAACATGGCTTGCATTCTATTTTCCACCATTTCACTGAAGTTGCAGAATGTGTTTCGTTCTGCTTCCAAAATTTGCAAACGTCAAAGGATCATTCCTGGTTTATTTCTCCATTTACACAAAAAAGATGAAGATACATTTAAATGGCAGCAATTTATTCCTGTGACCAAATCTTTGCTATTCGAGCAAAAAGAAAAAGAAATTACAAACTATTTTCTCTTCTGTCTTTACTTTTCACTCCACGTCGCATTTTCTGCTGTAATATCTTTTTGTCTTGTTATACAATTATAAGGAATTTCCTGGACAAGAAAGAACAAGTAGACTTATTTGCCAGCACAAAAAGAAAGAGTATTGCTTTTCACATTAAGGTTTAGGATCTTAGGAATATTTAAGAGTTTAGGAACTTAAGATTCAAGATTCAACAAATACATTGATCCCATAAGGAAATTATGTTGCCTTGTTACAGCTGCGTCCACCAAACCAAGACATCACACAAATACAAACTACTGATCAATAAGTACGAAAAAACGCAGCTACAGGAGTGAAAATAAACGAAATAAAAATAATACATGAAATAAAAACAATACTAATTCTTCATTTGGGGATGAGTTTAACAGGGGGGGTGAGTTAAACTGTTTAATGGCCACTGGGAGAGCCAGCACACAGTGGAGTGGGTGGGAGAGATTGTCCAGGATTGAGAGGAGTTTGGACGACATTCTCCTCTCAGCTACAACATGCAGAGGGTCCAGCTCCTCCCCCAGAACAGGACCAGCCCTCCTAATTGGCTGCCTTTGAACCAGGGGCCTGTACACATGTAGGACAATCCACATACTGTGTGAAGGTGGGGAGGGTCTTGGAGAGGGTTGCATGATTAAAGTCACCTTAAATCAAACACAGGGCGTCAAGATGTCGGGTCTGGAGCCTGGCTGCGACCGAATGTATGACGTCACACGCACGGTCTGAGGAGGCAGAGGGAGGAATATAGAGGGCGATCAATATGGCGTGGGAGACCTTTTCTGGGCATAAAGTACGGACGGAGGCCCACCGCCAACAAACTCTTTTACAGAAACCAGTACGAGACCACCTGTTGTTGATGTACACAACCGGGCCCCCTCCTTTCCTCTTTCCTCTCTCTTTCTATCTGCCTGCACTGTACTGAACCAGCATACTCTCCTGCAGCCATGTCTCTGTGAAACACAGTCTACACACACGAGAGATATTTTCCTCCCTCACCAGCGCAGATAATGAATAGAAGATAAGCTGATGAATAGGACAACAGATTTAATGCAAGTAGCATTTAGGAAATAGCATAGAAATATGAACGGCAGCCTTTTAATGAGGAAAGGTTCAGCGGCCTCATGGTGAGAGCTATTACAAAGTGTGTATGGTCCCCATGGATCTCCCAGATCATATAACTCCGAAATCTTTTTAAAATGATAAATATTAGTTTGAAAAATTTTAATTTTCAAAAAGGTTTCATACTTTATTGAAATGTTGTGAGGAACTACTGCACATTTAAGTAAGAGTCAAGGCTGCGTGTAGTAGGCATTGTGGTGGCCAGACTTGGGGTCGGGCATCCCCTTCAAGTTGACTTCACATTCTCTATAGATAATTACAATAATATCTGTTCCACTGATGAATAGCAGTAAGCTGGTTAATGCAGAGACCAACTTTGCACCAAAAATCCTTGTGGGACTGGTGTGTTTGCATCAGGTCACGAGGCCTTAAAATGGAACCATTTGCTTCCACTAGATAAAAAAACTTTAATTTAAACTACTTTAAACTGCTACCATCTTCTACATTATTGCATGGGAGCAGTTCAAACTTTGATTAATAGTAGATGTGGACAATGTAAAAGACAACAGAGGTTTCAGCCGCTACAAGTTGAGCTTTGTATTTTCCCTCTACCAAATATCACCAGTCTCAATAGAAAGAAAACAGATACTTTGACAATGATTCACCGATGTTGCAACATAAATGGACAGATCATGAGAACTGACAGGGGAAGGCCCCCAATCATTTTGTGTTTGCTTTTATAAGTTACATTTCTGTTTCCGTCTTTATTCATGTCTTTTGGACAGTTTTAGGCTGTTGTTTATCATTTTATATCTTCTGTGGTCATGTTGTGCCTTAAAACTGACCTCCATCAAACCAGACAAACACAGACCCATAGGCCTGTTGATGTCGTGGACCCTTGGGCCTGGATATCAAGAGCATCCTCATGAATGCCAGTTATTGTCCACCATTTTGTTTGCGGAAGGTTTCTTCTCCGGCATGGGTGTCTTTCGGAAGGCTGAAATGCACTTAGGAATAAATATACAGTAATTGCACATAATTACTAACAAGTGACTCAAAATGACTTCCCATTTAGGCACTGCAGTCCTCTTGTGTGTGCTATTACAGAAACCGAAGAGGAAGAGAAAAACAAAAAAAACAAGGACACATGAGAGGAAGAGGAAGAAATCTCTGTTCATAAGAATTAACTTGTTTTGTGCATATTAAGTTCACTAGATGTCAAATTATAAATATGACATTTAAAATGTGCGATGAGAGATACAGTTGCCCCACCTCCATTTTATTGCTGAGAGTCCGTGGGTGACCAGTTCTAAATGCACTATTTATTGTATTCAGCATGGACTGTACAGACTGAGCGTCCATGCTGCCCTGTTTGGTCAAAGCACAGTGATTCTGCTGTAAGATTACTAAGATACGTTAAAAGCATGAAGGTGTGTGACACAGTACATCACAAAATAGATACACATTTTTACTACACCAGTAGCCCCCCCCCCCCTACACACACACACACACACACACACACACACCTACACACACACACACACACACACACACACGGTTGAGGGAATTGCTCAGTAAATACAGTGCAACCTGATATCTGTTAGTACAGGACAGTGGAGAGGGATGGGTCTTGGTTAATTATTAACCCAACTGTCAGCTGACTCTCTGAGCTGCTGTATATATTGGTGAAGTTTCTGGCAGACTGTCTGCAGCAGGAGGACGTTAAAAGGTAAGTACATCACTTCGATGCCTAGAGTCAAGACTTCCTCTGGTCTCGCTGAGCTCTCTGTGTTCCTCATTAATTATTAATTAATTATTTCTGATAATCATGCTTTATTTTTCAAATGTAACTTGATTTTTACTGTACATACAGAACACAAACCAATTGTGTGTTTGTTCCTTCTACATCACACACAGTCTCTGTCAATTTATCACCGAGAAGCAGAGTCATCGCAACCCTGACCACAATTTTTTACACATCATATTTATTTTGATTTTCTTTCTTTTTTTTTTTTTACATAATTATAAAACTTTAAGTGCACACTTTAGATTAACATGAATAAAGAGGATGTCAGGTGGCGCCAAATGTTTGCATGCAACATACAACCTGGTTACTCATGTGATTCTTGCAGTGTGAGCAAATGAAGTCCAGGGTCAAAAAGCAGAAAAAAGAAGTTTATGCAACTGTCAGCCTCCTCCAGGGTCTTTCTACTGTCTCTGTACTTTTTAAATGTACTGTGCACTGTGACCGACTTTAGATCTAGATCACAAGCGACTGCAAAGCAGTTGTATTTCTTTCCCTTCTGTGGCACCACACCATGCCTAACCTAACTCGCTTTCTCTGTTTCCTTCGGGCAGGCTGTAAAAGATGCGTGGTATCTTTGCGAACTGTGCACTTGCAGCACTGGTGCTGGCTGTAGCCTGGGCAGATCACCACGGCTCTGATCACCATGGGGAAAAGCCGACCTGCCTCAAGCTGTCCCCTCAAAATGCTGACTTTGGCTTTGCCCTCTACAAAACTCTAAATGCCAAGGCCGCCGCTGGACAGAACATCTTCTACTCACCACTGGGCATCTCCACCGCCCTGTCCATGCTGTCTGCAGGAGCCAGTGGTGAAACCCACAGCCAGTTGTTCTCCACTTTGGGCTACAGCACCTTAACCCAGGATGACGTCAATGCAGCATACGAGCATCTCCTCAAAATGCTGGGCCACAGCCAGAAGGATCAGCAACTGGATGTTGGCAATGGTGTTGCGGTGCGCACTGGCTTCAGTCCTGTGGAGAAGTTCTTGAAGGATGTGAAGCACCACTTCTCTGCTGACATCTTCAACGTCGACTTCTCCAAACCTGATGAGGCTGCAGCTGAAATCAACACATTCATTGCCACTAAAACACAGGACAAAATAAGAGATATGGTGAAGGACTTGGACCCCTCAATGGCCATGGTGCTGATCAACTATGTCTACTTCAGAGGTACGACACGTGGACACACCCACTCATTCCTTACAGACCTCACTTACACATGACGTTAGACTGCCTTAATATTTACTCATAGCAACATTATCTGTACAAGTGTGCACTTGAGGCAGGAAGGAAAACTTTCACAGCATATTGCAAAAATGTAAAAATGTGTAAGTTGAGATTCACTGTAAGTTCAAGACTGCATTTGTCTGTCCCTCTAGGACAGTGGGACAAACCCTTTAATAGTAACCTGACAGAGAAGGCAGACTTCCATGTGGATGAAAACACCAAAGTTCAGGTGGACATGATGAAGAGGCTGGGTCGCTACGATTTCTATCACGATGCAGACAACCACACCTCCATCATCACGCTGCCCTACAAGGGCAACACCTCCATGATGATCGTCCTACCTGATGAAGGCAAGCTGACGGAGGTGGAGGGCTTCATCACCAAGGACCATCTCAAGGATTGGCATGATAAGCTCAGGAGGGTGTAAGAAGAACTTGAAAACCTTTCAAATCCTAACTTCAGTGGTAATAGATGCATTAACAGTGCGGTTATTTAGATCCGTATGCACCGATGTTTATTGCATACAGCATAACCATCATGGAAAGGAGCAATCTGCAATAGATCTGTTGTACTGAATTTGTTCAAAGTCTCTGTTGTCGCGTGAACTAGACTAGACTTCTGACGCTGATGATATTCTGTGTTTCTCAGGTCTGTGGATCTGCACTTGCCCAAATTTTCCATCTCTACCGAAGCCTCCCTGGATGATACACTTCAAGAAATGGGAATAACAGATGCTTTTGGAAACAACGCTGATTTCTCAGGCATATCTGACGAGGTCAAACTCAAAGTTTCAAAGGTAGGAGCAGGACATATTCTTTACGGGATTAAGCCCGTCATTGCATGAGTATAACAAATCCATAGATGTTGCAAAGATGTTTTTATGTCTTGTAGAATGTAGTTTTTTTGAGACTAAACTAGGCACCGACTTCTTCCCCCAGGTGTCCCACAAGGCTGTGCTGAGTGTGGATGAAACAGGAACAGAGGCGGCAGCCACCACCGCCATCGAGATCATGCCCATGAGTCTGCCTGACAGTTTGAAAATCGACAGACCCTTCTTCGTCTTCATCCTGGAGCATTCAACAAAGAGCATCTTCTTCATGGGCAAGATCAGCAACCCTGCAGCCATGTAAAGATGCTAGTTACATTTGTTACATTTTCACATTGTAGTATGCTTCAGTAGCTTTGGGACATTTCTGTTTATTTTACCACAGCATGTGAAAGCCAGGTGGAGCAGTGGACAGTGACAAATAAGGCACACGCTTAGTCACGAGTAAAAGAAATGTTGCTCTGCACTGGTCTTACCTTTGCAGCCATGACACATCCATCATCTGAACTTCGTTAGGTGTCCTAAGAGCTGTGTTTCTTATTAAATCAGTAGCCACATCACTCGCAGCATCGACTAACACACTGAGACAAGTTATTGGGCTGTTTATTTCATCATTGTTCAACATAATGTGAAATAAAGACTTTATAAACAGATGGTATCTTTCAGACCATTGTGTGTTCAGTAAATCAATACATCTTAAGGGGCTGCATGACTTATGTTGCCATAGAAAATGTCTGAAAATGTGTGTTTGTTTTACCGCATTATTACTAAGAAGCAATTTGTTATAGTTCAGGGTTATGGTTTATCAGATCAAGGGCTTTCGGCTTGTCCCTTCAGGGGTCTGGTAGATTACCTGATGTCATATGAAATACTAATTAACTTTGGTCAATTAGAAAAAAAATAAATGGTCATAACTTGGAATTAGTTAAAATTATTAGAATGAATTCCTGCACATTGCTCTCATTAAGCCTTGAATTTCAGTTGTGAGCTCATCCACATCTGAGGCTACTTGTTAGGAAACACCAGTATATTTGCAACATATTTAAAACCAACAATCCACCTCAATAAGGATCTCTTACTCATGATGTGTTGCATGAGTTATGATATGAGGAAAGATGTTCAAATAACTACATTACCTACTGTATTGGTGACAATTTTTTCCAAACTGCGGCAAAGATGACAAAAACTGTAAACTTTACTCTCCAGTAAATTATGCTGAATGGCCTAAATATTTTTTTTTTACATTAAGAATGAATTGCAATAAAGCAGTGTAATGCTGTTTACACTGTTTATCATGAGTGTGTCCAATTTAAGGAGGTGCTTAGCCACTAACAGCTGCCAGTGTCGTTTGCATTACGTTATATAAAATGTTTTAAGATAGCTGCTCATTTTCAAGTGTTTCAATACCCAAAGGTCAAAAACTTTACTGAACAGAATCTTACAGCCCTAAAAAGGAACCAGGACTTAAGTATCTGACTGCAAGAATATGTTAGAAACAAGTCAGGCAAACAATGAGCAGGAAATGTAATTACGTCTGACTTTAAATGGGAGTTGGTGAAATAAACTTGCACTGGTGAGTTCCAAACTAATGATCCTCAACTTTTAAAGAACCAGGAGTATTTTATCAGTAAGTATATAACTGGCAGATCAGAAGATTAGGTTTTAGTGTTAAAGGTAAATGATCTGCACTTATATAGCACTTTTTGAACTGTTGGCACTCAAAGTGTTTTACACTGCTTCTTATTCACCCATTCGCACACACTCATGCACTGATGGGGGAGCTGCTGGCCAACGCTCACCGGAAGCAGCTAAGTTGGGGCTCAGTGTCTTGCTGAAGGACACTTTGACGTGTGACTGGAGGAGCCAGGGATTGAACCAACAGCTGCTCGACCTTCCTGCGCCTCAGTTGCCCCCCGGTTCGTGAAGCCTTTTTACCTCTGTCTGTCCTCGGCTCACCGTGTTGTGTAACACTGTTACACGTAACAGTAACCTGATTTCTCCTCCACCTGACTCTTTTGGAAGCCTGCTGCACAGGTCTTAACTGTACAGTGACAGAAAACACTCTTTTCTGACTTTTCTTTTTTGGTGTGTGTTTGACTTCATTGAGTCACTTTGTGTTGGTTGAATTTTCTGTTGGACTTTAATCAGACTTGGTTTTTAAAATGAGGCGGCGTCGCCTCGTTCATGATCTTTCATTCATCCTTTTACTCAGCTGTGTGTTCCTGTCTGCAGCCTTTTGTTACACACGTGCACAGTTGGAGAACGCAGATCCAAAGAACAGAAATCACCAATCTCTGGTAGAAACCTACCTGGGGAAACCAGCGTTCCTGTTTAAGTGCCACTTAAGGAAATCAGCTTTCCTGAAAAAGCAGATTGTGGAGCATTACCTTCATAAGCTCATATGACTTGGACCATAAGCAGGATCCCGTGTTCTTCCACATGTTGGACTATCCATGAAGGTTGTTAGTGATATCACAGGTTGTTTTGGGGTTTTTCAGATTTCTAAATGTTTCTCATCAGCTGTTCTTGTTTTCCTTTGCTGACCTGTTATCTGTGTGTTGCTCAGTCCACCAATGTTTTTTTTTCTTTTTCATGTTAATTTATAATTTTTTTTAACGACAGAAAAAAACTGGTCTTCACTGGTAAAAGTTCAAGGCTAAAACCAAGAGTAGTGATTTCCAGCTATTTGCAATTAATCTTACAAAACATTCCTGGGTAACAAGAAACATCAGCCAGTCAATACTTTTGCTCACTTGTTTAATTTGGGTGATCAGACACAAATGGTGCTATGTTGTACGTTGTTTAATGTGTCTAGCATCTATCATGAAATTCAGCCTGTTTGTTTCATAAATACAGTATCTTTAAATCCACATATCAGCAAACTGAACACATTGGAACCTTTTTGGTCAAAACAGCTTTAAGAGGATAAAAGCTTGGTGACTCCTCTTTTAGACCAACACTCCCCCATTTCACCAGAAATTCTTTACCTATGATTTGTTGCATGAGTCTGTTGTGAGTGAAGAAAGAGCTCGCCAGAAATTTCTTGGAAAAGGACAGAGGCTGACCCTTGTTAAAATTTAAAAGAACTGTAAACGGACTCTCCTGGATTTGTTTGGTATATAGCTGTGACATTTCTGCCAGACTGCAGCAAAGAAGAGTCTAACAGTAAGTATGGTTCTTCACCGATTAGGCTTTATGCTTTATACCATTTTTATAACCTTTGTATTATAATCTGATCGATACAAGTATTCACATTAAAATGCTTGATAAATTAGGAATTTAATGCAGTTTTAACATGCTGTTATTTTCAAATGTATTATCTTCATTCATAGCTCTTGTCATTTGTTAGTTTTGCCTTTCGCTTTATTTTCCATCTTAGTTAAGAGGTTGTTTATTATCTTTTACTACTAGGACTCCAATAAACGATTTCATGTGTTTTTTCTGTGAGCAGGCTTTAAAAATGAAGCCTGGTACCTTTGCTAGTTATGCGCTCACAGCACTGCTGCTGTCTGTAGCCTATGCAGAAGACCACCACCACCATGAGGAACAGCCGATCTGCCGCAAGCTGTACTATCCTAATGCTGACTTTGCCATTGCTCTCTACAAACGACTAAATGCTCAGACTGCTGCAGGACAGAACACTTTCTTCTCGCCACTGGGCATCTCCACCGCCCTGTCCATGCTGTCTGCAGGAGCCAGTGGTGAAACCCACAGCCAGCTGTTCTCCACTTTGGGCTACAGCACCTTAAACCAGACTCAGGTGAATAACGCGTATGAGAATCTTCTTCACATGTTGGGCCAAAGCCATGAAAATGAGCAGTTGGATGTGGGCAATGCTGTGGCCCTGCGCTCTAACTTCAGTCCTAAAGAGAACTACCTGACGGCTGTCAGGAGCCACTTCTCCAGTGAAATCTTCAAGGTTGACTTATCCAAACCTGATAATGCTGCAGCTGAAATTAACAAGTTTGTTGCCAATAAAACCCACGACAAAATAAAAGATGCAGTGAAGGACATCGACCCAGATATGGCGATGATGCTGATCAATTATGTCTACTTCAAAGGTGGGAGACGAAGTTCACAACACCATATGCCAACAATTTAATGAGTTGCTGTAAACCTTATTCCAAAATATTAAGACATACCACAAAAAGTATTTACACTGACTTTTCTACCATTTCTTATACAGGGGAGTGGGCAACTCATTTCTCGTCTGAGTTGACACATAAGGCAGACTTCCATTTGAATGCTACTGCCACAGTTCAAGTGGACATGATGCAAAATATGGGTCCATTTGAGATCTACCGGGATGCTGAGAACCATACCACTGTCATTCAGCTGCCCTATAAGGGCAACACCTTCATGATGATTGTTCTGCCTAATGAAGGCAAGATGGAGGAGGTGGAGGGCTACATCAGTAGGGACTATGTCAGGCACTGGCATAGAAGTGTCCAAACAAGGTGAGAGAGGAAGTCGTGCTGCTAAGTAAACTATATTACCAAAAGTATTCGCTCACCTGCCTTTAGACCCATATGAACTTCAGTGACATCCCATTCTTAATCCATAGGGTTTAATATGACGTCGGCCCACCCTTCGCTGCTATAACAGCTTCAACTCTTCTGGGAAGGCTTTCCACGAGGTTTAGGAGTTTGTTTATGAAATACATAATACACAGTGCTCGCAGTCTTCGCTCTAATTCATCCCAAAGGTGTTCTATCGGGTTGAGGTCAGGACTCTGTGCAGGCCAGTCAAGTTCTTCCACACCAAACTCACTCATCCATGTCTTTATGGGCCTTGCTATGTGCACCTGAATTCATTTATGTGGATGGGTGAGCGAATACTTTTGGAAATATAGTGAATGTTGTAGATACACTAATAATGTGGTAATTTGTAGGGGGATGCAGCTCATAGTGCAGAAACAATGTAAGAGACATACTAATATGAACTAGGGGCTGAGAAAAAAGCAGAATAATGATCTGACACTTTGGATATTTTGTGTTCTTCAGGTGCGTTAATCTATTTATGCCCAAATTTTCCATCTCTGCTGATTACTCCCTGGAAAATACACTAAGAGAAATGGGCATAACTGATGCTTTTGAGGATAAAGCTGACTTCTCTGGCTTGTCTGATGCAGCGAATCTCAAGGTCACAAAGGTAGGATCAAGCTACACAACTTTTTACTATGAAGGTTTGATATGTTAAGATTTTATAAACAGAAAAATTATCAAGATGAACTGATGTTTAGAAAATGTTCATTTCAACATTTGAAGGATTTCAAAAAAAAAGTTGAGTAGATGTTGAAAAATCCCCTTCAAGTCAAAGTGGACTCCAACTGTGTCCTTCTGGTCTGGTTCTTCTACAGGTGTCTCACCAGGCTGTGCTAAACGTGGATGAGTTTGGAACTGAGGCAGCAGCCAGCACCACTGTCGAGATCTCTTTGAAGATTGGATGTTTCTCTAGGGAAATTAAAGTCAACAGACCCTTTTTTGTCTTCATTGTGGAGAAGCCCACCAGGAGCCTCCTCTTCATGGCCAAGATCAACGACCCCACAGCTGCATGAAGGCCGACAACACAGAAACTGAACTTTCATTGATCAAGCGCTTTTCCCATTTAATGAGGTTTTAAGTAACTGTAGTTCATCTGTCCCCCTCATATAGCACCTAGAGATGTCAGTGTTTTTAAGCCTTAGGGAGATGATAAATGTCAGTATTAAAACAACAGGCAGCCTTTAACCATGACACCATGTTTTACCCTTCTCTGCACATGGCTGCATGTCCAAAGGTCCAAATTCAACATTGTAAGTTGTGGATGAGTTAATAAAAACACTGGTGTATGTATTGCACTTGCAGCATTAAGTTAACCTGTTTGTTTGTTTTATTAATGCTTCAAAATGGTTCAACATGAAGATAAACTTCAATAATTTGTATTTCTTGAAGCCAATGCATCAGTTCTGGGAGTCACTGCTGATTTCTAATGTAACCGTAGATGATTAAACCACTGAGTCAACACACATTTGTAAAACGTATAAAACTAACTCCCTTGTTTTTGCAGCTTAACATCTCTATTTACACACACACACACACACACACACACACACACACACACACATATATATTTATATATATATATATTGCATAGTAACAACCTGGTTGCAGTTAACTTAACATCTCAGTTTGTGAATTATCCACGACAACTGACAGTTAAACCTTAGCATGGTCCTGGTTGGCTTTTTTCCAAAGCAGAGATGCAAACTTTAATCTGCCGTTTAACTGACATCATATATTTGACCAAGGATGTTCAATTCAGTATTTAACATCATAAAGTATTAGTAGTATCAAAATAACGTACTTCTACTTTTGATGCCAGTTATTCTAATAAAAGAGTTAAATTACTTAACCTGTTGAATATAAGAAAAAAAAAAACGTATTTTTGCAGCTTAACATCTCTATTTACACATGTATATATATTTTGCATAGTAACAACCTGGTTGCTGTTAACTTAACATCTCAGTTTGTGAATTATTCACGAAAACTGACAGTTAAACCTTAGCATGGTCCTGGTTGGCTTTTTTCCAAAGCAGAGATGCAAACTTTAATCTGCCGTTTAACTGACATCATATATTTGACCAAGGATGTTCAATTCAGTATTTAACATCATAAAGTATTAGTAGTATCAAAATAACGTACTTCTACTTTTGATGCCAGTTATTCTAATAAAAGAGTTAAATTACTTAACCTGTTGAATATAAGAAAAAAAAAAACGTATTTTTGCAGCTTAACATCTCTATTTACACATGTATATATATTTTGCATAGTAACAACCTGGTTGCTGTTAAGTTAACATCTCAGTTTGTGAATTATTCACGAAAACTGACAGTTAAACCTTAGCATGGTCCTGGTTGTCTTTTTTCCAAAGCAGAGATGCAAACTTTAATCTGCCGTTTAACTGACATCATATATTTGACCATGGATGAATTCGAAATAACGTACTTCTACTTTTGATGCCAATTATTCTAATAAAAGAGTTAAATTACTTAAGCTGTTGAATATAAGAAAAAAAAACAACTTGTTTTTGCAGCTTAAAATGCTGAGGTTGGAGCTGCAAGGCAGGAGGTCTAGAGGAAGACCAAAGAGGAGATTTATGGATGTAGTGAGAGAGGACATGAAGTTAGTTGGTGTGAGAGAAGAGGATGCAGAGGACAGGGTTAGATGGAGGCACATGATTTGCTGAGGAGACCCCTGAAAGGGAACAGCCGAAAGGAAAAGAAGAAGATATTGACTGCATCCCTGCATGAGCAATAGTTCAGGAACAATTGTAGAATGAGGTTCAGATTTTCCTCATGAAGATGTTGAAAAGGACGAACTTTTACATTTTTTTTCTGTCACCTTCTTCCTTTGTCTCACAAGTGTCTTTGATTAAGTCACAGGTGTCTCACAAGGCTGCACTAAGTGTCAGCAGCCATTATCTATATTATCTTTTCCAAACTTCATCTTTCACTGTCAGCAAATATTTAATGATAAACTGGCTGCAAACAGTTTGAGTTATTATTTTGTGTTTTCTTTCTAAATCAGCCGTATATACTCTGCTCTGTTGTGATTAGCATGATTTGCCTTAAGTTTACCTGAACAGGGTGGGATGCACAGTATAACCTGATGGACATCAGCCTTACATGACTCCTCGTACTTTGATCTGTCAACAAAGGAGCTGCTGCTCCCACCTGACTGAATGCTTGAATTGGGCTATTTAGTCTGTCTTCTTTCTGGGTCTTGGTGGTGGACAGAAGGTGTTGTGGCTCAGAAACTTGAAGTGTAACAAAGTGTAATAAAGTGTATAAATAAAATCAGAATGCAATCATTTGCAAATCTCATCCACCCAAATTTCTCTACAATAGAACATAAACAAAATGATATGTTGTTTATGTTCTATTGTGAATAAAATATGGGTTGATTTTTATTTATGTTTTACACATTGTCCGACCTTTTTTGAATTGGGGTTGTATTTTTCCTGCATTTATTATTTAAATGGGCAAAAGTATTTTAGAAATTGCTCCTTGGGGACACAGTAAATCAGACCATATCAATCTGATGGACAATTTTTTTGTGAACACTTTTGCAATATTACTCTAAATATTCACAATCTACTGGTGATAGTAACAGATCATTTTACTGCAAACTGTACTTACATGTGTCTTAACATTTGCATTTTAAATGTCATAATCTCACCTTAAAGGACCATGGTCACAGATGTACCTATAGCCTGGTGTTGAGTGACTTGTATTGGTTCACCAAAGGTGAACTTCGGCAAAAAATCTCTTACCACAGGCCAAAATAAGCTGAGGATTGTTAATTTTTAATAGAACTGTCAACAGACTCTTCAACCTACTGGATATAATTCTGACATTTCTCCTTTATGCAAACAGCATCAAGGAGGACACTAGTGGTAAGCATGTCTCCTTACTAAAATTTGGTGAATGTTATTCATGTACTACTATACACTTTGAAGACTTAAACTGATGATGGAATGTAATTTTATCAATCATGGAACTAATTCTACTAGATAATGTCATAAAAGGCTGATGTTTCAAATGAAATGAATTTCAATTCATTTTGTTTAGATGTAGCTTTTTATGAATTTGCTACATTTTGTTACACTGGAAAGTGTCTTCACTTTAGCTTTATAAGTCCTGTAATATACAGCATCCTAAAATAACTTTTTGATCGTCTTTCTGTTGTTGGTTAGGTTTAAGCTTATTTTGGTCGAGCAAAATTTACAATTGAATGTTTTTTCTTTTCTAATAAACAGGCTGCAAAGATGCCTGGTGCCTTTACTACTTATACACTCACAGCTCTGCTGTTGTCTGTAACCTGGGCAGACCACCACCAACACCCTCTCCCACACCATGAGGCAGAGCTAAGCTGCCTCAAGTTGTCCCCTTTTAATGCCGAGTTTGCCTTTGCTCTCTACAAACGACTAAATGCTCAGACTGCTGCAGGACAGAACACTTTCTTCTCACCACTGGGCATCTCCACCGCCCTGTCCATGCTGTCTGCAGGAGCCAGTGGTGAAACCCACAGCCAGCTGTTCTCCACTTTGGGCTACAGCACCTTAAACCAGACTCAGGTGAATAACGCGTATGAGAATCTTCTCCACATGTTGGGCCAAAGCCATGAAAATGAGCAGTTGAAAGTGGGCAACGCTGTGGCCCTGCGCTCTAACTTCAGTCCTAAAGAGAACTACCTGACGGCTGTCAGGAGCCACTTCTCCAGTGAAATCTTCAAGGTTGACTTATCCAAACCTGATAATGCTGCAGCTGAAATTAACAAGTTTGTTGCCAATAAAACCCACGACAAAATAAAAGATGCAGTGAAGGACATCGACCCAGATATGGCGATGATGCTGATCAATTATGTCTACTTCAAAGGTGGGAGACGAAGTTCACAACACCATATGCCAACAATTTAATGAGTTGCTGTAAACCTTATTCCAAAATATTAAGACATACCACAAAAAGTATTTACACTGACTTTTCTACCATGTCTCATACAGGGGAGTGGGCAACTCGTTTCTCGTATGAGTTGACACATAAGGCAGACTTCCATGTGAATGCTACTGCCACAGTTCAAGTGGACATGATGCGAAATAAGGATCCATTTGAGATCTACCGGGATGCCGAGAACCATACCACTGCCATTCACCTGCCCTATAAGGGCAACACTTTCATGATGATCGTTCTGCCTGATGAAGGCAAGATGGAGGAGGTGGAGGGCTCCATCAGTAGGGACTACATCTGGCACTGGCATAAAAGTGTTAACGAAAGGTGAGAGAGGAAGTCGTGCTGCTAAGTATGTTGTAGATACACTAATAATGTGGTAATTTGTAGGTGGATGCAGCTCATAGTGCAGAAACAATGTTAGAGACATACTAATATGAACTAGGGGCTGAGAAAAAAGCAGAATAATGATCTGACACTATGGATATTTTGTGTTCTTCAGGTGCGGAAATCTATTTATACCAAAATTTTCCATCTCTGCTGATTACTCCCTGAAAAACACATTAAGAGAAATGGGCATAACTGACGCTTTTGAGGATAAAGCCAACTTCTCTGGCTTGTCTGATGCAGCAAAACTCAAGGTCACAAAGGTAGGATCAAGCTACACAACTTTTTACTATGAAGGTTTGATATGTTAAGATTTTATAAACAGAGAAATTATCAAGATGAACTGATGTTTAGAAAATATTCATTTCAACATTTGAAGGATTAAAATAAAGTTGAGTAGATGTTGAAAAATCCTCTCCTAGTGTCTAAGTACCTACAGTATTTAGTATTTCAAATTGGACTTTGATCCAATTTGAAATATTAAACGCTGATGTCATTCTGGTCTGGTTCTTCTACAGGTGTCTCACCAGGCTGTGCTAAACGTGGATGAGTTTGGAACTGAGGCAGCAGCCAGCACCACTGTCGAGATCCAATTACAAAGTGGATGTTTCGGTGAAAACATTAATGTCAACAGACCCTTTCTTGTCTTCATTGTGGAGAAGCCCACCAGGAGCCTCCTCTTCATGGCCAAGATCAACGACCCCACAGCTGCATGAAGGCCGACAACACAGAAACTGAACTTTCATTGATCAAGCGCTTTTCCCATTTAATGAGGTTTTAAGTAACTGTAGTTCATCTGTCCCCCTCATACAGCACCTAGAGATGTCAGTGTTTTTAAGCCTTAGGGAGATGATAAATGTCAGTATTAAAACAACAGGCAGCCTTTAACCATGACACCATGTTTTACCCTTCTCTGCACATGGCTGCATGTCCAAAGGTCCAAATTCAACATTGTAAGTTGTGGATGAGTTAATAAAAACACTGGTGTATGTATTGCACTTGCAGCATTAAGTTAACCTGTTTGTTTGTTTTATTAATGCTTCAAAATGGTTCAACATGAAGATAAACTTCAATAATTTGTATTTCTTGAAGCCAATGCATGAGTGTTGGGAGTCACTGCTGATTTCTAATGTAACCGTAGATGATTAAACCACTGAGTCAACACACATTTGTAAAACGTATAAAACTAACTCCCTTGTTTTTGCAGCTTAACATCTCTATTTACACACACACACACACACACACACACACACACACATATATATTTATATATATATATATTGCATAGTAACAACCTGGTTGCAGTTAACTTAACATCTCAGTTTGTGAATTATCCACGACAACTGACAGTTAAACCTTAGCATGGTCCTGGTTGGCTTTTTTCCAAAGCAGAGATGCAAACTTTAATCTGCCGTTTAACTGACATCATATATTTGACCAAGGATGTTCAATTCAGTATTTAACATCATAAAGTATTAGTAGTATCAAAATAACGTACTTCTACTTTTGATGCCAGTTATTCTAATAAAAGAGTTAAATTACTTAACCTGTTGAATATAAGAAAAAAAAAAACGTATTTTTGCAGCTTAACATCTCTATTTACACATGTATATATATTTTGCATAGTAACAACCTGGTTGCTGTTAACTTAACATCTCAGTTTGTGAATTATTCACGAAAACTGACAGTTAAACCTTAGCATGGTCCTGGTTGGCTTTTTTCCAAAGCAGAGATGCAAACTTTAATCTGCCGTTTAACTGACATCATATATTTGACCATGGATGAATTCGAAATAACGTACTTCTACTTTTGATGCCAATTATTCTAATAAAAGAGTTAAATTACTTAAGCTGTTGAATATAAGAAAAAAAAACAACTTGTTTTTGCAGCTTAAAATGCTGAGGTTGGAGCTGCAAGGCAGGAGGTCTAGAGGAAGACCAAAGAGGAGATTTATGGATGTAGTGAGAGAGGACATGAAGTTAGTTGGTGTGAGAGAAGAGGATGCAGAGGACAGGGTTAGATGGAGGCACATGATTTGCTGAGGAGACCCCTGAAAGGGAACAGCCGAAAGGAAAAGAAGAAGATATTGACTGCATCCCTGCATGAGCAATAGTTCAGGAACAATTGTAGAATGAGGTTCAGATTTTCCTCATGAAGATGTTGAAAAGGACGAACTTTTACATTTTTTTTCTGTCACCTTCTTCCTTTGTCTCACAAGTGTCTTTGATTAAGTCACAGGTGTCTCACAAGGCTGCACTAAGTGTCAGCAGCCATTATCTATATTATCTTTTCCAAACTTCATCTTTCACTGTCAGCAAATATTTAATGATAAACTGGCTGCAAACAGTTTGAGTTATTATTTTGTGTTTTCTTTCTAAATCAGCCGTATATACTCTGCTCTGTTGTGATTAGCATGATTTGCCTTAGTTTACCTGAACAGGGTGGGATGCACAGTATAACCTGATGGACATCAGCCTTACATGACTCCTCGTACTTTGATCTGTCAACAAAGGAGCTGCTGCTCCCACCTGACTGAATGCTTGAATTGGGCTATTTAGTCTGTCTTCTTTCTGGGTCTTGGTGGTGGACAGAAGGTGTTGTGGCTCAGACACTTGAAGTGTAACAAAGTGTAATAAAGTGTATAAATAAAATCAGAATGCAATCATTTGCAAATCTCATCCACCCAAATTTCTCTACAATAGAACATAAACAAAATGATATGTTGTTTATGTTCTATTGTGAATAAAATATGGGTTGATTTTTATTTATGTTTTACACATTGTCCGACCTTTTTTGAATTGGGGTTGTATTTTTCCTGCATTTATTATTTAAATGGGCAAAAGTATTTTAGAAATTGCTCCTTGGGGACACAGTAAATCAGACCATATCAATCTGATGGACAATTTTTTTGTGAACACTTTTGCAATATTACTCTAAATATTCACAATCTACTGGTGATAGTAACAGATCATTTTACTGCAAACTGTACTTACATGTGTCTTAACATTTGCATTTTAAATGTCATAATCTCACCTTAAAGGACCATGGTCACAGATGTACCTATAGCCTGGTGTGGAGTGACTTGTATTGGTTCACCAATGGTGAACTTCGGCAAAAAATCTCTTACCACAGGCCAAAATAAGCTGAGGATTGTTAATTTTTAATAGAACTATCAACAGACTCTTCAACCTACTGGATATAATTCTGACATTTCTAGCAAACAGCATCAAGGAGGACACTAGTGGTAAGCATGTCTCCTTACTAAAATTAGGTGAATGTTATTCATATAACTTTACTATACACTTTGAAGACTTAAACTGATGATGGAATGTAATTTTATCAATCATGGAAGTAATTCTACTAGATAATGTCATAAAAGGCTGATGTTTCAAATGAAATGAATTTTAATTCCATTTGTTTAGATGTAGCTTTTTATGAATTTGCTACATTTTGTTACACTGGAAAGTGTTTTCACTTTGGCTTTATAAGTCCTGTAATATACAGCATCCTAAAATAACTTTTTGATCGTCTTTCTGTTGTTGGTTAGGTTTAAGCTTATTTTGGTCGAGCGAAATTTACAATTGCATGTTTTTTCTTTTCTAATAAACAGGCTGCAAAGATGCCTGGTGCCTTTACTACTTATACACTCACAGCTCTGCTGTTGTCTGTAACCTGGGCAGACCACCACCAGAACGAGGCAGAGCTAAGCTGCCTCAAGTTGTCCCCTTTTAATGCCGACTTTGCCTTTGCTCTCTACAAACGACTAAATGCTCAGACTGCTGCAGGACAGAACACTTTCTTCTCACCACTGGGCATCTCCACCGCCCTGTCCATGCTGTCTGCAGGAGCCAGTGGTGAAACCCACAGCCAGCTGTTCTCCACTTTGGGCTACAGCACCTTAAACCAGACTCAGGTGAATAAAGCGTATGAGAATCTTCTCCACATGTTGGGCCAAAGTCATGAAAATGAGCAGTTGAAAGTGGGCAACGCTGTGGCCCTGCGCTCTAACTTCAGTCCTAAAGAGAACTACCTGACGGCTGTCAGGAGCCACTTCTCCAGTGAAATCTTCCAGGTTGACTTATCCAAACCTGATAATGCTGCAGCTGAAATTAACAAGTTTGTTGCCAATAAAACCCACGACAAAATAAAAGATGCAGTGAAGGACATCGACCCAGATATGGCGATGATGCTGATCAATTATGTCTACTTCAAAGGTGGGAGACGAAGTTCACAACACCATATGCCAACAATTTAATGAGTTGCTGTAAACCTTATTCCAAAATATTAAGACATACCACAAAAAGTATTTACACTGACTTTTCTACCATGTCTCATACAGGGGAGTGGGCAACTCGTTTCTCGTCTGAGTTGACACATAAGGCAGACTTCCATGTGAATGCTACTGCCACAGTTCAAGTGGACATGATGCAAAATAATGATGTATATCAGATCTACCAGGATGCCGAGAACCATACCACTGTCATTCAGCTGCCCTATAAGGGCAACACCTTCATGATGATCGTTCTGCCTGATGAAGGCAAGATGGAGGAGGTGGAGGGCTACATCAGTAGGGACTACATCTGGCACTGGCATAAAAGTGTCAACGAAAGGTGAGAGAGGAAGTCGTGCTGCTAAGTATGTTGTAGATACACTAATAATGTGGTAATTTGTAGGGGGATGCAGCTCATAGTGCAGAAACAATGTAAGAGACATACTAATATGAACTAGGGGCTGAGAAAAAAGCAGAATAATGATCTGACACTATGGATATTTTGTGTTCTTCAGGTGCGTTATTCTATTTATGCCAAAATTTTCCGTCTCTGCTGATTACTCCCTGAAAAACATATTAAGAGAAATGGGCATAATTGACGCTTTTGATGATAAGGCTGACTTCTCTGGCTTGTCTGATGCAGCAAATCTCGTGGTCACAAAGGTAGGATCAAGCTACACAACTTTTTACTATGAAGGTTTGATATGTTAAGATTTTATAAACAGAGAAATTATCAAGATGAACTGATGTTTAGAAAATATTCATTTCAACATTTGAAGGATTAAAATAAAGTTTAGTAGATGTTGAAAAATCCCCTTCTAGTCAAAGTGGACTCTGACTGTGTCATTCTGGTCTGGTTCTTCTACAGGTGTCTCACCAGGCTGTGCTAAACGTGGATGAGTTTGGAACTGAGGCAGCAGCCACCACCACTGTCCAGATCTCTCCGAGGGGTGGATGTATCACTGAAAACGTTAAAGTCAACACACCCTTTCTTGTCTTCATTGTGGAGAAGCCCACCAGGAGCCTCCTCTTCATGGCCAAGATCAACGACCCCACAGCTGCATGAAGGCCGACAACACAGAAACTGAACTTTCATTGATCAAGTGCTTTTCCCATTTAATGAGGTTTTAAGTAACTGTAGTTCATCTGTCCCCCTCATACAGCACCTAGAGATGTCAGTGTTTTTAAGCCTTAGGGAGATGATAAATGTCAGTATTAAAACAACAGGCAGCCTTTAACCATGACACCATGTTTTACCCTTCTCTGCACATGGCTGCATGTCCAAAGGTCCAAATTCAACATTGCAAGTTGTGGATGAGTTAATAAAAACACTGGTGTATGTATTGCACTTGCAGCATTAAGTTAACCTGTTTGTTTGTTTTATTAATGCATCAAAATGGTCCAACATGAAGATAAACTTCAATAATTTGCATTTCTTGAAGCCAATGCATCAGTTCTGGGAGTCACTGCGGATTTCTAATGTAACCGTAGATGATTAAACCACTGAGTCAACACACATTTGTAAAACATGTAAAACTAACTCCCTTGTTTTTGCAGCTTAACATCTCTATTTACACACACACATATATATATATATATATATATATATATATATATATATATATATATATATATATATATATATATATATATATATATATATATATATATATATATATATATATATATATATATATATATATATATATATATATATATATATATATATACACACACACTGCATTGTAACAACCTGGTTGCTGATAACTTAACATCTCAGTTTGTGAATTATTCACAAAAACTGACAGTTAAATCTTTTTTTCTGTCCTGGTTTTCTGTCCTGGTTGGCCTTTTTCCAAAGCAGAGATGCAAACTTTACCCTGCCGTTTAACTAAAATCATAGATTTAACCATGGATGATTTCAATATTTAACATCATAAAGTATCAGTGTCAAAATAACATACTTCTACTTTTGATGTCTAATAAAATAGTTAAATTAATTAACCTATTAAATATAAGAAAAAAAGTCAAGTTGATCTTATGCTCAGCTCCTTCTGTAGATTCTTTCTAAATGTGAACTAAATTGTTGATAACCTTCCCTGAAAAGAAGGAACCTACCATTTTCTCTCAAAAACCTTAAAACGGACCAAATTAAAAGAAAAAACCAAACAAATAAAACATTTCTAATTGTGTATTTTTTAATGCAGCAGATTGTAATCTGTCATCTATCGTCTCCATGCAGTGCTGGTCATGAGCTGGAGAAAAGAGGAAATGCATGTAACATGCACAGGAACTAAACGTGTGGAAGAGAAGATCTGAAACTGCAGAATACATGGACAAAAAAAGAGACGGTAAAATATGTCATAGCATTGTTTTGTTTTGTTTGACAACAATAGGATGTGAATGTGTAAGTTTGAATGAAATTATAAATACACAAAATAAAACACGTTCATGCTGATTATGTGAATTTAACATTGTACTGCTGCATATTCCTATATTTTATAAATGTTCACACAAAACACACTAATTCAGCAGGTTTGGTTTGGACACAAATATTACTAAATATATAGCACATAGGAACCTTTGGCCACTTTAATTTAGTCAAATCAGCTCTTAGTATAACAAAATAAAAAGGCTGATGACTGCATTAGAACAATTCCTCATTTCTTTACCAATGATTTATTGCATTCATTTTGGCAGGGGTGTCTTGGAAAAGGACAGAAAAAAAAAAAGGCAGAGCCAACGTTTGTTAAATTCTAATACAATCTAAAAAGCCTCTATTAGATTGGCCCAGGGTTCATCACTTAAATATGCTGATTGTTTTATGCCATTATTGAGACCTTTTGTCACAACTAAAACTAATCACACATTTTTGATAGAATGTCATTTTTCTCTGTGAAGTCAGAATAACAGGGGACCCAAATACTGACAAAACAGGCAGATTGTTACCCAAGGTTTATTTTATGCACAGGTAAACAGGGTCAGCAGGGGGGTAAAAATGTGTGGTGAGTGTCCATTCAAGGTCAATCATTCAGGAAACTGATAACAAAGAGCAAGAAGAACTGAGGAGCAAGCAAGAGCTAAAAACACAGCAACCCAAAACACAAAAAGAGAAAATACAAGAGAAAGTGGCTGAAACTCAGAAAATCAAAGCACAACAAATAGACTGGCAGGGGAATGAATGCAAGCAAGTGGCTTTTATTCTGAGGAAACTGATTGCAAACACAATTCAGGTGTATGAGGCTGGGAGCAAAGCAGGTCTAATCAAAGAGAGTGCTAGCAGCTCTGAAAGTGTGTGGAAGGGAGCAGGGAGGGTGTGTGTGTGTGTGTACACTGTAACGGTGTGACTGAGAGTCTGGAAAGAACAAATGACTGATGAAAAGAAACAAAATGTGAAATCTAAGCAAATGCACGTATGTGACATGCAGTGTAGTGATTGTGGAGCCACTACACCTTTTTTTAAATGAAATTAAAATATAAATACTGTTCATCATTCAACGAAGGAGAAGAAACCCATCAGCCATGGCAGGAAACACACGGCAAGACCCCCAAACTTTGGTGGCCATGATAATGAGGGAGGATTCTGACTACAACACCTTTGTGATGACTGGTGAAGGAAAGACGAGGGCAGCAGAGACAACATCAGACATTGAGTGTGTTTACATGGATTTAAGTAACCAGGTTACAGTTTGCTTTCTTGGATAAATGTTTCTCACTGGCTTTCTCCAACTACGCACGTGTGTAACAAAAGGCTGCAGATAGAAACATGCAGCTGAGTGAAAGGATGAATTATGCTGCTTCATTCACCCTAAACAAATAGTTAAATTCTTTTATTGAAATGTTATTTAACACAAAGTGCCTTGTACCAGTCTAAATAAGTCACTTACCCTGTGGACTTTTTAAAATTCAGACTCCTTTTTTGCCTTTGTCTCTCTGTGCTGTATAGTTACAGAAAATTAAAATGGATAAAAGCATCATTTTCAGCAACCGTTAAAATCTGTGCACCAGGCCTCCATAAGTTTGAGGTGAGGAGAAATCAGGTTACTCTGCTGCTGCATGTAAACACTAATTTCCAGTAACCAGTTTTCTTAGGTGCTTGGAAACAAAGTCACCATCTCTGAAAACTATGAGTATTTAAATTAGCTTCTGACCTCTAATGTTTTACTGAAATGAATGCTTTGGTACAGTATATGTTCAGATCTGGAAGACTCAGAAAAGCTGCAGTTTAACTATGTAGTCCAGTTATTTAGACACAGCTGATTTACAGCATTTATTTGTTATATAATCCGGTAGTTGAAACATTTTCCATCTGTACTTAGTGGCGGAGCCAGAGCTTTTTCATAGGGGCGGCCAGGCTGAGAATATAGATATACAATGAGGAATTGTAAAGCTATTTTTAATAGAACTGTCAATAAAACATCTGATACACCTATTACAAGTTTTTTTTATTTATGTGAAAATAAAGACTTAATTGAATAAATGCAATGAAATGCAATCACCAGCAAAAGTCTACAGAATTCAAACAACAAACCTGTTTGACCAAACTATTAAAACAATTGTGAGGCGTGGTTGTTGATCTCTGGGTTATAAGTACTCTGTTTGACAAAAGAAAAATTTGATCAATAGTGAAATATTTCTTTTGTTTTTCTAACAACCAGAGAGAAAATATTTGAACCACTGTAAATTAAGTACAGCACTGTGCAGGTCTTAAATGGTCACTGAGAAGGACCTTAAAGCTAACACTTTCCTAAAGGTTATATGTGGTTATTTCACATAAAACTACAAAAGTCGTATTCTACGGTTGCTGTGATTTAAGGCAAAGTCATCTAAGTCCAGGGATTTGGTTCATCTAGACTCCACACTTGTTGCTCAATCTGGCATCATCCATGGATGATCTCAGGTATGTTTTAATGGGCTTCAGTTCGTCGCCTGTCCCCCATGACAGTCGAGGCTGGACTGGTCCTTCAGCTCGAGAGTTGGAGAGGTCTTAAACAGGAAAAAATATACATAAGTTATTACAAATATTTTGTACTCAATACATCTATACAACATGTATGGAAATGTAGGAAATCTCCAAAGCTCTCTGGGGGTTCTGCTCTATCAATCAGTGAAGACACATGAGTTAAAATAGTCATAGTGACATGTCTGAGCAACCTCTTTTGGCTTTATAAATTCCATATGGTCAGTGGCAGGCAATTTTAAAAGTACTGTCACTAAATTCATATGACAGGTTGTGTGTTCTACCCATGTATTCACTTCCTTGGGGGCCACCCTGTTTGTTGTTTTATATATATATATATATATATATATATATATATATATATATATATATATATATATATATATATATATATATATATATATATATATATATATATATATATATAACACCAAACTTTTTCTGTTGCTGTTCTTTAACATTAAACCGCGTTCAAGCCACGGCAAATAATATTCCTACACAACATGGCTGTTGGGGCATCTTTATTGAAATTATACCAGTTTTGATTATGTTATAAACAAATATAGCTAATTGTTAACTAAATAACAGAACACATCTCGGTTCAGTTCGTTTTACCTAGTTTTGAGCACCGCCTTCTCTAAAATTAGTCAACGTTGTTGATAATCCAACACATTGGCCTTGACAACTTTTACACGATGTGAGTGTATTTTGAGGCTCTCTAAAGATTATTGTGGAGCAGATGAAAGCATTTACCCTTCAGATGGTTATATCTGGAGGTAGCTATAGTCACCCTGGCTTCTCAGAGTATGATCAACTCAATGACAGATAATTTCAAATAAACAAACAAAAAAACATTCAAAGTTTACCAGTTTCAAGACTTTCACCTCACGGAAGCGCTAAAACGTGAGCCAAACACTCAATAACATAAATATATTTGTTAAATATTTAACACTTACCCATCAAATATACTTTCTTGACTGACTTTTACCCCACATTTAAGGAACTGTAACTTCTTCAACTCCAGACAAAACGGTGCTATAACAAATCCTGAACCAGACAGTACGCTCAACAGCATGCGCGTGCTGTTTAAGTGTCCTGGGGAACTGAGGAAGAACATTAGTTCCGTCCTGGGAACAACGGTGTGGCTCAAAAAATGGTATTGTGTGAGGTGGTCAATGGGGTGGGCAGCGGTGACGGCGGCCACCATAGACAAAATTCTGGCCATCTCAGTGGCCACCACACGCTGCCATTTTCGAGCCCCACCGTTGTTTCCAGGACGGAACTAATGTCCTCTGGCTCCGCCACTGTGTTTACTAAAGCCTTCCCAGAATACACATTGAAAGACACAGGCATAAGTGATGCTTTGAGAATATCAACGGTCTCTGGGTGTGTCAAGTCTCAAAGGTAGGATTGGCTTAATATTTCTTCTTGTGTTTCTTAAGGGAGATACAATAGGGTATTTTGCCTGCATCACCGTATGAGCAAATAGTTCAGGAACAATTGTAGAATGAGGTTCACAAGGCTGCACTTAAGTGTCAGCAGCCACCAACACAACCAGGTTTGTGCCCGTCAGTTTGCCAACATCTTTCAGTGTTAACAGGACATTCATCTTGGAGAACTTCACTAGAAACACCCTAAAACAAAAGTTTCCTGGTGGCCTAATAATAAACATTTTCTTTGCTTTTTATTGTGCAACATGACACCTTACACAGAAAATATGTAGATTAAAAATATTCAGGTGTAATTAAAATAATTTAATTTAATTTGACATGGCCCCAGTTGGGATGTCTTTTCCAAACCTCATCTTTTACTGTCAGCGAGTATTTAATGATAAACTGGCTGCAAACAGTTTGATTATTTCATTTTTATTTTTTTCCATTATAAGTCGGCTGTGTGGGATGAGCAAGGAGTATATACTTTGCCCTGTTGTGATTGGCATGATTTGCCTTAAGTTTACCTGAACAGGGTGGGATGCACAGTGTAACCTGATGGACATCAGCCTTACATGACTCCTCGTACTTTGATCTGTCAACAAAGGAGCTGCTGCTCCCACCTGACTGAATGCTTGAATTGGGCTATTTAGTCTGTTTTCTTTCTGGGTTTTGGTGGTGGACAGAAGGTGTTGTCGCTCAGACACTTGATGGCTGACTGACAATATGCATTTATATATAAAATAAAAATATATTTTTTAAAAGTGTAAAACGTAAATAAAAACAGAATGCAAAGATTTGCAAATCTCATCAACCCACACTTCTCTACAGAAGCAACAAAAGGCCAGAAAAAGTAATTGCAGCAAATAAAAAATAAAATAAAAAAGTGAGCATTTGACAGCTAATCAGGTTAATTGGCAACAGGTCAGTAACACGACTGGGTTTAAAAATGGGCATTTCAGAGAGGCAGAGCCTCTTGAATCTAGAGATGGGCAGAGGTTTATCAATCTGCAACAAACTCCATCTGACAATTGTGGAACAATTTCAGAAAACTGTTCCTCAACATAAAATTCTCAACAAAAATGACTTTGAAGATCCCACCAATACAGTATATAATAACATCAAAGATTCAGAGAATCAGCAGAAATCTCTGTGCGCAAGGGACAAGGCCAAAGGTCAAAACTGGATGCACAAGATCTTTGGGTCCTCAGGCAGCTCTGCATTACAAACAGGCCTGATTCTCTGCTGGACATCACTGCATGGGCTCAGGAATCACTTCCAGAAAACACTGTCTGTGGACACAGTTCACTGTGAAATCTACAAATGTAAGTTAAAGCTGTATTATGCAAAGAAGACGCCATATTTGACCACGATCCAGAAACGCCGCTATCCAGCTTGTTATCAGCGAACAGTTCAAAAGCCTGTATCTCAGATGGGGTGGGGGGGGCATTAATGCCTATGGTGTGGGCAGTTTGCACATCTGGAAAGGCTCCATCAATGCTGAAAAGAACATAGAGGTTTTAGAGCAAAATATGCTCCCATCCATACTCCTCACTTCCCAGACATTTACAGACAGGGAATGATACACACCAGTAAACATCACCCTGTTCTAACTTTTTTTGAGATGTGTTGCTGCCTTCAAATTCAAAATGAGCTAATATTTTCCATGAAATGGTAAAGTTTTGCAAGTCATTGCATTCTGTTTTACACACAGTCCCAACTTTTTTTATTATTCCGGCATTTATTATTATTATGAACAAAAATAATTAGAAATTGCCAACCAGCAATAAAGCAGACCATATCAATCTTATGAACCACTTTTGCAATATTACCCTAAATATTCACAATCTACTGGTCATATTAACAGATTGTTTTACTGCAAACTGTACTTACATGTGTCTTAACATTTGCATTTTAAATGTCATAATCTCACCTTAAAGGACCATGGTCACAGATGTACCTATAGCCTGGTGTGGAGTGACTTGTATTGGTTCACCAAAGGTGAACTTCGGCAAAAAATCTCTTACCACAGGCCAGAATAAGCTGAGCCTTGTTAATTTTTAATAGAACTGTCAACAGACTCTTCAACCTACTGCATATAATTCTGACATTTCTCCTTTATGCAAACAGCATCAAGGAGGACACTAGTGGTAAGCATGTTTCCTTACTAAAATTTGGTGAATGTTATAACTTTGATATACATTTTGAAGACTTGAACCGACTTCAGAGATTGTTTTTCTTCCCTGGTTGTTGATGAAATGTGACTGAGATACTTTCCAGTATATTTTGTTACACTGGAAAGTGTCTTCACTTTAGCTTTATAAGTCCTGTAATATACAGCATCCTAAAATAACTTTTTGATCGTCTTTCTGTTGTTGGTTAGGTTTAAGCTAATTGCATGTTTTTTCTTTTCTAATAAACAGGCTGCAAAGATGCCTGGTGCCTTTGCTGTTTCTACACTCACAGCTCTGCTGTTGTCTGTAACCTGGGCAGACCACCACCAACACCCTCTCCCACACATTGAGGCAGAGCTAAACTGCCTCAAGTTGTCCCCTTTTAATGCCGACTTTGCTTTTGCTCTCTACAAACGACTAAATGCTCAGACTGCTGCAGGACACAACATCTTCTTCTCACCACTGGGCATCTCCACCGCCCTGTCCATGCTGTCTGCAGGAGCCAGTGGTGAAACCCACAGCCAGCTGTTCTCCACTTTGGGCTACAGCACCTTAAACCAGACTCAGGTGAATAACGCGTATGAGAATCTTCTCCACAGTTTGGGCCAAAGCCATGAACTTGAGCAGTTGAATGTGGGCAACGCTGTGGCCCTGCGCTCTAACTTCAGTCCTCTGGAGAAGTTCCTGAAGGTTGTCAGACACTACTACTCTGCTGAGATCTTCAAAGTTGACTTAAACAAACCTGACGAGGCTGCAGCTGAAATCAACACATTTATTTCTAATAAAACCCACGACAAAATAAAAGATGCAGTGAAGGAGATCGACCCTGATATGGTCATGTTGCTTATTAACTACGTCTACTTTAAAGGTAACAAGTTCACATTCATGTCTTGTTTTGTAGTTTACTGACAGCACAGGAACAAAACTCACACTGTGTATAACAATATTTTCATTATTGTCATATTTCTCTCTTTTATGCCTCTAACAGCGGAGTGGAAGAAACCCTTCAACCGTGACCTGACGACCAAGGCTGACTTTAATGTGAACACTGCCACCAAAGTCCAGGTGGACATGATGATGGATACAGATTTTTATGACATTTACATGGATGCTGTCAACCACACCACTGTCATCAAGTTACCCTACAAGGGCAACACCTCAATGATGATTGTCCTGCCTGATGAAGGAAAGATGGAGGAGGTGGAGGGCTTCATCAGCAAGGACCACATGAGGCACTGGCATAATTCCCTTTCCAAACAGTAAGCAAACTATTATGTTTGTCCTCCCCCCTGGTTGTTGATGAAATGTGATGGGGCAGCCGCAACAAATGCATTGGTGTAATTTGAGATTCAGAAATAACCTGGATAAACTAGTGACTGGCTGAATTAAACAAGTTATACATAACTGTATTTTCTTCTTGACATTTGATGCTCTGTGTTTTTTAGTCACGTGGATCTGTACTTGCCAAAATTTTCCATCTCCACTGAAGCGTCTCTGAAGGAAACGCTTCAAGAAATGGGCATAACTGACGCCTTTGGGGATCAAGCTGATTTCTCTGGTGTGTCTGACACGGACAGGATGAAAGTCTCACAGGTATGAAAGTCAAACATTCCTTCTTTGTTTCTTATGGGAATTTCAGGAATGGGATTTGACTACTCTGCCACATGAGCAGGATATCAGGATCAACTACCTCATAGGGACATGTGTCCATAATTATGGCTGATGAGTTTTTACAGTTTTCCTTTTTTTAATGTAGACCCTGTCTTCCTGTCTTGCTTTGTCGTCCACAGGTGACTCACAACGCTGCACTGAGTGTCACTGAGATGGGAACAGAGGCAGCGGCCGCTACCATCGTAACTGGAGTGGCCACTAGTTTGCCACTAACCTTAAAAGTAGACAGACCATTCTTGGTTTGCATTTGGGACCACTCCATCAGGAGCCTCCTCTTCATGGGCAAGATCAACAACCCTACAGCCATGTAAAGATGCATACTAAGAAAATAACCGGAGTCTGTCATTATAGTCAAAGTCTAAGTCCAAATATTTTTTTCATCCACTATACTGAGACTGTAACATATACATGTACTGTATATGTCTTTATGTGAGGCTTTTTACTGGTCTCAGAAATGAAGTAATTCTACAGGAGAATGATTAAAAAACATATTGAGATTCATGAAAAGCTCTGATTGTGATTGTGAACGTGTGCAAGTTGGAACTTTTTCTCGGGGTGTGAACCTCTGACCCCACGGTTGGTGGGTGGCCATTCTACCAAATGAGACAAAAAACGTCCACCCAGGTACCTAAATATTTATAGTAATATCTGAAACGTGTCAAAAGCAGACTGTTTCAGCCAAATTAACACCAGCATCTGTGGCACATAAGATTGTGCCATCAGCATAGAACTTTAGAACCCAAGCGCAATGGGCAAAAATAAAGGAAAAGTGTAAAAGCATCTCTGTGTTTACTAGGGACCCAAGGGTTTAAGGCCTAGATAATTTTAATATTACATAATATTCATTCAACTCACTAGAATCAACCACCTTTATCTGAAACAATAATGTGGCCTCATGGTGCAGGTCACTGAGTGGGGTCTGAGGGCGAGTAAGCACCTGGTGATGGGGAGGAATTACCTGTTTGTAAGGGAATGGTACTGCTGCTGAGCTCCAAACATAAGTCATCACGTAAAAACACGTATTTAACAAATCCACAAATTTTTTGATTGTTTGGAAAAAAAATCTTGAGGTAAGAGAGTGAGTAAAATAATTGCATATGGATTGGAAGTGTTTGCAAAACAAATAATTATGAAATTTGGCTTTTATTATCAGAAAAATGTTGTGGTTCATAAGTTCAAAGGTCTGCCAGTCATCCTTACTATTGGTAGATTAAGCTGTTGGACTCGTTGGAAAATAATTTAAAAGGTTTTATACGAACATTTCAAAAACCTTGTTGAAAACAATAAACGGTATATTCATAGGGTAATAGCATGGTAGTGTTTGTTCAGTGTCAGACATGACAAATACAAAACATTTCAAACTCCAAATACTCATGAACAAATTATAATAAGTTGGGGAGAAGTAAAAATCCAACTTTTGCTGAATATAAACGAAACACTCAAATATATGAAACAACTCGTTACATTCCTTATTAGAAAAAGCTCAGGTAAAATGCGAAACTGTCTTTCCTGTGTCTCCTGGATAAATGAATTTATAATGCAAACCAAATACAAGCCGTTCCTAGTCTGTGACTAAGACAGGGTGGCATCAGGGTGGATTTTGGTTGTTACCCGACATCTCGCCCTGCCCCTTAAAATAAGAATAATTACCTCGTCAGTAAACACTGTGTGTAGTTAAAAATGTGACATTGCGTAGATTCAACTTACAACGAGCCATTTTTAATTCAATTATATAGGCAAAGTTAAGTCTTCACATCACAGTCGTAACAAACTCAACAATATTTCTGATCCTCTGTACAAAGACATGTTGATAAGTGTCAAGCTCCACAACTCTCCCTCTTCTACTGAAAATCTCTTAGATCTCACTATTGTGCTTATTATTCCTGCTTGAAGAAGATCAAATGTGTGCTGTGCATGCAAATCAAGACATGATGTGACACATTGTGAAGTGGGCATCTATAATGCATACGGCATCAGGCTGAGGCTGTGTGAGTCCTAGCACCAGTTATTTTAGTCTGCTGCTTTCACGTGGCACATTCTGTCGGATGCGACATGAAGAGAAACAGCATCTAGATCCAGTGAGACTGACTGGCACAGGCAGGAAAAATACATAAAATATGAAGAGATAACTGGTTTGGCATCACATACTGTGTATTTCACTGTTCAACACATGCATGACATTCAGAGCAGGTACTGATGGGATCTGACAGAGCGAGCGCTTAACAATTCTGTTTGTTCACTACCGTCAGCTGTCACCCAGCTCTTCACGAACGGTGTTGGGAAGGTTTACTTTGGTATTTTTTAATAGAAAAACACAGAGACACACAAAAGGTTGTTGGGATTTGATTTGATTATAGTTTTCTAGATTCAAAGCTGCGGTAATTAAAATTTTCTTGTTAACACTGGTCGAGATAGATTTATGTGAAAGGGACCCGTGAAACCAACCACTGCTGACTCTGCAGTTGCAGGCAGCTGTTTTTAGAAGTGGTGTGAAGTAACTAAGTACTTTTACTTTACTTCCGTTATAATTACTACCATTTCTATACTTTGCTACTTCGTACTGTATTTTTTACTGTACTAGAGTTTCTTATTACTTTTCAGATTCATATTACTAAAATATACTACAGTATAATTATTAGACTTTGATAGATCCCTCATATTAAATTCTCAGCTACTCAGTGGTAGTGATTCAAAACATGATTTTTAGATTTAAAACATATGATTACAAAAACAGTATATAAGTTCCTTAAAAAAGGTTCACTATTACCAGCTCATGCATTAATGTGTCAATTATGACACATTAATGTACTAGTAACTTGTACTAGTAACTTGTACGTTTTTCTAGATGCTGTTACTGAAGTAAATGGTCTGTGGACTTGTTACACTGCTGATTTTGAGCTAAATAAATAAATACATTAAAAACACTGCTAAATCTACTGTCAGGAACCAGCTAATGAAAATGACTGAGTAAACTGAAATAAATACTGGACTATATTCATAGGACCACAGGGTTGGTGGTTCGATCCCTGGTCCTGGCTTTATGTCGAATTGTCTCTGAACCCCTAGCAGCCCATTCCCATCCCCAGCTGTGCACAAATGTTTACCAGCTGTGCAGTGAAGCCTGGTAGACATTGGGGAGGGGCGTGTCAGGAAGGGCATCTGGCATAAAAAAAAAAAAACTGTGCCAAATCAACATGCGGACAATGATCCGCTGTGGCGACACTGACCTCACGTGATAAGCCGAGAGAACAAATAAATAAATAAATAAATTCATGAGGTGAACAGAAACTAATTCAAATAAGTGATATTGTTAATTTGTATATGACAGTTTGCTAAAATGGAAAAACTAAAAGTAGACTTGTGTGATGCCCTCAAGTGGTCACAAACAGCAAATGTAGATGAAATTGACATCTGCTGTATCTCATCTCCCTTGTTCACATGACAGAGGACACGTGTGTGTCATCTTACAACAGCCAGTAAAGATAGATAAGACATTTGTTCCAGATGACATCATGTGATAAGAGATACAGTGGACAGTGTGATTTTATTTTAGGAATGTGTGGACCGTGAGGTTTTTGTTTTTTTTTTTCATTCCGGCTTATCCCGTAAATTCACGGATACCAGAGCAGATTATTGGTTTGCATGTTGATTTGCTGCCTTTTTTTTTTTCTTTTTTCTTTTTTTTTTACCGGATGCCCTTCCTGTCACAACCCTCCCTGCTTTGGACAGGGATGGATGGTTTGGTGTTCAGGGATACTTCGACATGTGTGGTTGGTGAGAGCAGGGTGAAAACCTCCAATCCTATGGTCGTTAGGGGGCCACTCTACCAACGGAGCCACTGCAGCCCCTTGTAAGGAATCAGTGAGTGAGAATGAGAAAAGAGACTGTGTGTATTCTGTGTGCTAGCACAAATGTTTTGCATGTATCTCCTTTGTTACTGCAGTGATGGATGAAGTAACAGTACTAATTGGGCAACCAGCACTGTCACTTCTCTGCTCCACCACACTAGTGTTCTCTATCAGTGTTCCACTCCTGAGTGGTCTTCAATAACAAAGTACATGTGGAGGTTGTCTCCATCAATGTTTCAAAGTGCTCCATGAAGGAGAAAGGATAATCACACAGATTTCCCAGAAACACTTGACACGTGTACAGTATACACAACCAGGCATTAGTCGCTTTGAATGAGCTAAGACAAAAACCTTGCTGATTCAGCAAAAGGACACTACAGCAACAGATCCATACTAAAGATCAGTACCTTAAGAAACTACAGTTCTTCAGGCATTATGTAGCAGAACTGAAAGATAGAAAATCATGCACAATAAAAAGCAAGTGTATCGAGACAAAGTATAACAAATGACCCGTGTGTTATAGTATAGTAATATGAAAACGTTTGTTTGGAAATTCTGCAGACTAATTACATTACATTGCTGACATTTTTCAGCAATGCTCAGCAGGGTGATATCAGTTTGGCCTCTCTGGGCTCAGTCGAGAGAAGTCTGTAGATTTCAGTTCAAATTTAGCAGACAGGATTTTGTGCACAGGACCAGCGGTGTCCTCCAGCCTCCACCAGGACTGCTGGCCAACAACATATTTTCTCTCAGTGGCCTGCAAACATTGTGGTTCAGATAAGGGAGCTCTTATCTCCTGCACGGCCACTTAACCAGGACCTTGATCCTGCCACCTTTGACTCTTTAAACGTCTGCTAGTCAAGAGCCAACAGCCTGAAATGTCCAATCACGGGCTGCAAGGATCAACTGGATAAAGATCAGCCCACCATCATAACCCACCTGGAGAAACCAGTCATCCACAGAAACCTTAACTTAAACATTTTGCAATAAACACCAGACCAAATACTTAAAGGTAGCTCGCTAGGAAAATCATCCTAAGAGCAGGCAACAGCTTGAAAGGCTTCATCAACAGGAATAAAGGGAACAAGACTTTCTCAACACGTCAGTGACAAAGACCTAAACACGTCCACATGAGGATGACAAAGACCTGAAAAACTACAGACTTGAGATTTTGGGTTTTTGTAGATTTTGTCTAAAGACATCTAACACGAGTGTGTATATTATCATGTGTGTGTTAGTAACATTTTAATTCTACTATTTGTAGGCCGGGGCGTGATGATGTTACTTGTTTCAGAATCATCTGTTGAAATGTCTAGGTGCCAAATTCACAGTTAAAACTACAATATGAGCAATCATGTCCCCGCTCTAATAATAAAAGCTCCCCCAGGACTTTTGCATGCTTGTGTTTTCTCAGCATGCATCTTTTAGGCAATCAGAGAAAAAAAAACTCTAAAGATAAAGTTTCCTACGAGAGACTAAAAACAACTAGCACTAAAAAATGGGGCGAGTGGGGAGCCAAGCTCTCCTCCTCCGATCCTGATCCAGACGCTGGCAAACTCATTTATCACCTTTGGGCTGCATATGTGCAGACTTCCAAACACAACACAAATCCATCAGGACTTTGTTTATGTGGAACAACTCTTAAAAAAAACGCTTCACAAGACTCTACAAGGTGCATGCGAGTGTTCCATAAACTTACAGTCGAGCTTGCTTAAATCCTGGTGTGTCCATAAAGTAAGTGATCACAAACTATTTGCTGTTAATTTGTCCTGTTCCATCTCCAAAGCATATTCAAAACTTGGCTACTCATTTATTCACTCATCATTGTTTTGCACTTCTAGTTCTCTTTCCCTTTTGTGTTGTTCCTTAGGTTAGAGTCAAGCGCAAGAAGGGCTCTCAGAAATGTGTTTTTCAATTTTGTACATACTTTTTTCTCAATTATTTTACTTTCTAGACAAGTAAATTACTTTTTCAATAAGTACTGTGTAGTAAATAAATGACAAAATTAGGAAGCTCTTACTAAAAAAGACTTTACAAAAGGTCAAAATTATCAATGGGGACAAGAACACTGTAAACCGAGCCTTATTTAAAATTAAAACCACCTGTTGTTTTGATGGCGTGATGCATCTTGTTCCATTTGTATACATTTGTTTGTTATCAGTAAGAACAATTAGGTGCACATTGTCTTGTGAATGTTGTGAATGCCAAAAATGACTTCTTCGAAAAAAATTGAAGACTATAGAAACACACAAACCATAAAGAATATAAAAGATTTGATTTAATGGAAAGTCTGAAGGGTTTTAACTTCACTTCCCGCCACTCACTTAATCTATTTTCCCCATGAAATTATTTTTCTGTAGTTTATTTAATTTTTGGATTAAAAACGCAGTGTTCACAGCAAAGTATTTTTAGATGCTTTCAAACATTTCTAGATTTTTTTTTTTTTTATTAAATTGTTGTGGTCTGTGAGAATGATTGCTCTTGGATTTATTTATGGGTTTTACCTGCAAAAACTGTATTTGTTGGTAAAATGAATCACAAACACTGAGTGTAGACAACACTGCAATTTGGAATGTCCTAAAAAGAAAGAAGCCAATCATGTACCGACGATACACAGAACTGATCAGCGAGGGAAAGCAAGAACAGAAGCGTCGAGAGAAAACAAAGTGACAGTCAGTGACATCACCAACATCCTCCACAGAGCAGGGGTCAGAGTATTATAAAGAAGGATCCAGCCACGAAGGAAAGCCTGAGCAGAAACTCGGAGGCAAACACCTCATCTGCAAAAGAGTCAAATGGCCAGACTGGAATAAAATGGAAAGTGATTGAAAGACCACGATCCAAACCGTACATGTGTCATGTCCTCTTCTGGAACATTCTCATTGATCTTGATTGATGACATGACTTACATTATGATGGTCACATCCGAATGAACTCAGAGTTATACAGAAAATTTTTGTCAGAGAAAAAAAGTCTAATCATGCTTGAGAACTAAATGGGAGGAGCTTAAGAGTGCAGACACCTCATCAGAGGGAAGAAGTGGACGATTTTGGACCAGACCTTAACTCAGTTTAACACATATTTCGCCCCCAGAGGCCGCTGAAATCTGGAATTTTGGACCACTGTCTTGTATTTATCTTTTAATTTTTAGCCCAAATGTCCTCACTCTATAGCAAAAAAAAATAAATGATATGCTCTTGCTGCTTGTCCCATTACTTTTGATGGACTGTACAGTACACATAATGTCATACACAGACACACACCCACACCAGTAGATGGCACTGTTGCGTCATGGGAACAGTGAAGTGGCGCTCCCTGCACCTTGCCATTGTTCATTTAAAGCTCTAGTTGGTAGAGTTTGTAAATTAGACCAGAATTAAAGCACAGTTGCTCCTCCATTCATTGGTCTACTTTACACATCAAAGTCAGATGAGCTGAATGCTTGGAAGGTCATACAAAGGCCCTCTGTCTGCCTCCTATCATCTGGTATCATCTGTGCGCTCGCTGGGCCACAGTCTCAGCCAGGGAAAACACATTAAAGGGGGAAGCTACCCAAGAAGAGATTGCCATTTAGATTTTTTGTTTTTCCACTCAGCTTGGATGGCGCAAACGCTTTTATCGATCTCAGTGGGGAAAAACTGTAGATTCCTATCGCAGATCATTCTCTAATTTATTTTTGCAGTGAAAGCAAAAGGGTTGATCATTTACATAGAAAGACCTAAGATCCAAGATCACAGGAGGATGAACCCAGTGGTTCCCCACTATTATCGCACACGTTTCGCACAGAGCACGAGAACACAAGTGGCACAGTGCTAACACACACACAAGTGTGTGGATGTAACCTCGTTAAATGTGCATCAAAGCCAACAAAGAGGAAGAGGCAAGAGCTAAGTTGACAGAAGGAGGCTACACCTGCATCAAAGCTAAACAATAAAGGAAACTGATGGTGTTTATTATTTCTGAAGGCTGTGGTACAGAGATGAGATGTACAGTGAGAACACCTTTAATGTTGAGACCTCTGCGGCAGGAAGGGGATGAAGAAACTGAATCGGTTTGGTCGTGATGTCTTATTACAGTAACTCATGCTGACAGTCTAAAGCATATCACTCACTGACTGCACTGACCTATGCGTCTGTGCCCACACACATATGCTGTTACTGCGTGTAGAGACGTGCGGAGCAGCGACGGCTGCCATCTCAATGCGTATGAACACGTCGCTCGATGCCATGACCCCAAAATCTAAGTGCGTGTTTGCCGTTGACAAATAGGATTAGACGGGGTTTGTTTCAACCGAGAACCTGCTGTGTTGGTGGATCGACTGCATGTGTATCTCAGTTGTACTGTATCAATCCAGGTCAGTGGTAAGACAGCAGCTGTGTTTCATTATTATTCCCCTGTCGTTTCCCATCAGCCCCACAGAGTCACACTGCTCTCCCCGGGTTCTCGATGCATGTGTTGACTGTTTTTTCCTTCTACACCTGCAGCTCTGAGGTGTTGAGCAGTGTGCGGCTGATCCATCACATCTAATTGGTGGTAAAATTACTGTAGACACGAAGATATGTGCACACACACACTCATATATACACTACAACAAAAAGCTACAGAATCTTTAAAGAAACTGCAGGTGTTGACACAAGGAGCCCAAATCAACTTTACCTCCCTGATGTGTTGTCATGTGCTCTGACGTTACCAATGAGCTGAGGCTTTGAGAATATCATTAATAGTAATGGCAACATCAGCACACTGGGAAATTTGAGCAGAAAAAAATACTCTCACCGGATTAAAATCCTGTTCCAGACACACAAAGCAGCTGGGTGAGAACTGTGGAGAAACATGAAAGTTGTGAGGAGATATTGATACAGAAGTGGGAACCAATCAACAAATTAAGTATTATCACATTTCTCATTTATCACATTTCCTCTAAATTACAGTAAGCTGTGGCTTCATCACCTACAAATGTTGACACTATCCCTCAGTCATGTATGTTTCTAACACCAGCCCCCAATACAACATATGGATATGAATATTGATGTAAGTTCATCAAACTAAACGTGTGGAAAGGAAAAAATGCTTTATTTACTTTAAAGAGCATCAATAATAAGAGAGTAATAACCCAATCCTAGCAACAACTCTAATTGCTGGTCATGTGATGTTTCACACCTGATATGTACTTACTCCTTGTCACGGTCTGATATAATACTGTCTCCCACAATCTAGTTCTTATTTCATAACACGAATCCTCCAGTGTTACTGATCAAATAGCACCTTAAGTGTTACCAATGGGACTTGCTATGAAATTAATAATTCTTTTGAAAATAACCCTTTATGGAAGAAACAGCTTATTTTGTGGTTATTGAAAGTAGATTCAGTAGATTGTGTGTGTGTGTGTGTGTGTTTGTGCAAGACAAACAAAATTGCAACATCACTGGTGGAAAAGTACAGAAATAAAGAGTCCTTAGACTAAGATGACTCATATCTTTATGATGAATAAGAAGAGCTGAAGATTTAATCAGCACAGCCACATACCCTGCTAAAACGTTGTTATCAGCACCTTTAAAACACATAATTGAAGGCATTATAGCTTTTACTAATCTTCGGAAAATCCAAACGTAATTGTGAGTTTAATTTTACAGCCTTTTGGTTTCACAAACTCTAATTATTTCTTCTGGTTTTGTCTAATTTTACAATGACAAAATACCATGTTGAAGCCTTTTTGGTGCCTTTGCACAGAGCTAAGTTTGCCGTTTTCCCATGTTTTCAGCCTTTCTGCTGAGCTACCTGGCTGCTGACTGTAGCCTCTTATTTACTGTAGAGACATATTAATGGGTTCAATCTTCTCATCTAATTATCAGCATGAAAGCAAATTTCCCCACATGTCAAACACAGTCTGCTTTACAAACTATATGCACAGTAATAGAAGCCAGAGATTTTGGCTCCAGAGCCAGTCGAAAAACTTTTGTCACAACATAAAATGTGTCAGTAATTGACCTCAGTGCTTGTTTGACTGATGGCCCACCACCTTAAGGCCTGGTGGACCCCATCCCCCTTTGTCTCAACTTGTACTAGAACCAAATCCAGGCGTTCATTCATCCCCTCTGATACCTGAAAGGTGAGCCCAGGTCATATCCATATTTTGCTGCTGTCAACGATCTGCCCTCTAGTGGCTTTAAAACAAAATACTTACAGCCACAACAATCACGATCAAGACTTGCATCACTCTGCACCTGCTGTAAACCGCCACACAACTGTATCGTGTCCTGAGGCACATTACACTGAGACGCAGAGCTGATGTGACCCTGAGCAGTGTGAATGTCAGCAAGATCAGCTTTGACTCAGAGATTCAGATGAAATGCAGACAAGTCATTGTCATACAGCGATGTCGTCATAACCTGCTTTAGGCTAAAACTTCATCACCTCTCAGAGCTTTTTCTTCTACCATAACACAATAGAACTGTGTTACTGATTTACCTTGTGAAAAAAAAAAGAATTTCACTCTGCGTTTTCAAAACCGTGTAGAAGCCGCATGGAGCTTTGTGCAGAGCTGTAGTTGAGCCCAACTCCTACTAAGTGAGGCAGTGACATGATGAATAGACTTAACCAGTATTATTCTTGTGGCTTGGAGTGGACTATAATCAAGATGAATGTTTGTTTTTGATTGCTCAATACTGTGGAAAACTCTGAGATGTCACCGCGTTTGACAGCAAGGAAACGCGGGTGGAGACAAAGTGACATAGAGAAGGAGACAGCGAGACAATCAATGGATCATCTATTATGTGCAGAGCTTAATGAAAAGTCTCTGCTGCGGATGAATAAAGCGCTGCCAAAAGGAAGTCTTCGGAGGCCTTCTCTGCCTTTAGCTTGATGTCATGATCAGTTTAATACTCAGGCTGCTTGTCCTCTACTATTGACCCACTGCTTAATGGTTTTTCCTGCACAAACATCATTCAAACCGCACTTTATTTCTGTTGTTCCTGTTGTTTTTCTACACCACTTATCCTTTAAGATACTAAATTGCTATGCGTCCGTCTGTCTGTCTGTCTGCATGTCTGTCTGTCCATCTAGTGAGTATACTACATACTGTTAGCTTTCTTAGTAACAGAATAGCATGGTGAGAGCTCCATGCACACTAACATTATCTTTTGAGAGCACCGTCGCCAACATGTCATCATGTGGTTGAACTTTCCATGACACCTTCTCCTGTCGTATCTAAATCGAAGCCAGCTTGTCAAAACTGTTAGCGGATAATGTAATAAATATCTTTAATCTTGCATAGATAGAAAGAATATTCTTCTCTGCTGATTATACACCAAATGCTGATCATTTTACACGGGCAACTCTGTGTAATGTGAGTAATGGCACTAAAACATCTGGCAGCACACATCTCAACCTTTAAAAATACGACACAAAGAGACATAGAATGCAATGAAAAGAACAAAGTCATAGAATCTGAGCAATCACGTGTTTTAGTACATTAAAATCACAGAACATTTGATGAAATACGTGATAAAGTAAAAAGTAAACTTTATACTTTTAGCCTTTTTAATATTAAAAAGTGCCCTGTAGAGGTTTGCTGTAGTCAAATAAAAGTTGTGTTTCCATTCAGTTTTACTCAACACAACAAACTGTGTCAATCCTTGAGGTCTAACCAACATAATAAATGTATTTCGTTTCTCATGAAATATACGTAAGGTCTACGTTTCTTCGAAAATTGAAAGCTGCATTGCTATAAACATTCGTATAAACAATGCTAGTGTGGGGAGTGGATATTATGACACCGAGGACAGGAACGTGTTCTGCATGAGACAAACAGAACTGCGGCATGAGGAGTGCAAGAGGTCACAAACTCCACAGAATACTTTTAACACAAATCACATTAGTCCCAATTACGTCGCCATAAAAAATGTCGAGGTGGATCAGGGCCCCTTCACTGCTTCTATGATAGAATAAACGCTTCCATGTTGCTGCGATAGTTTCATTTAGTTTAGCTGTTCTATTTGAAGACAGTGGTAAAGGAAGTGTTTTCTGAGTTTGGTATGGAAGAAACTCCACTAGCCTGCAGAGAGGCCCTGACCTCAAACCCCATTTAACACCACCGGGATGAATCAGAACATTGACTGCAAGCTGCGCCGTGTTGCCCAACACTGGTTCCCGAGGCCAGTAATGGTAAATCCTAGCAGCCAGGTCCCAAAGTCTTGGACAAAGTCTCCCCAGAATAGCGGAGCCATTATAAGAGCATGTGCCGCACATGGTTTTAATGGAACCTGTCACACCTGCGTGTAATGTTGGAGTGTCCATGTGCTTTTGGCAACACCATTTATTCCTGTAAATTTGATTTAGACTATAAGTTGATACATACAGCGTATTAACACATATTGTGTGCCTGTTACTGGAGGGACATGAATCAGCCATGTGGTTTCACTGGATCCAAGTCGTTGTCTCGGTGGGACAGCAGAGTGCAGCAACGTTACGTAGTGTCCTTGTTAAAGTGCTCCCTGCGCTTTACGTGTCCGTTGGCACCGTGAACCATGGCCCAGGGATTTATAACACCTCATTACTGAGCCATCATAAAACCCTCATGTTTATAAATGTTAATGGCAGTGATTTATATTTAAATGTCATCTGTATGTCGTAGTTGAAAGACGGGTTAATGAGTGGGGTGGTGGTGGAAAGACTGACAGGCGGACGGCGATGTCAGATGAGAGGAATTTCGTCAGGGAACGAAAAAAGCGAATTCCCTGGGATGACTTTCATTCCTCCAGCTCATTGTTCTTCATGTTGTGCTTGGCAATTTGCCATGAAAGCAGCATGTCCCATGTGACATACTGTATCTGCATTGAATCAATAATGGATAGTTCTTCTTTAGCCACTGCCACTTTTCTTTGTGCCAGTCACAGCTGATGACTCCTTGTTAGGGTGATTAATAATTTGATATACAGAACAGCTTGTGTGTGTGTGTGTGTGTGTGTGTGTGTGTGTGTGTGTGTGTGTGTGTGTGTGTGTGTGTGTGTGTGTGTGTGTGTGTGTGTGTGTGTGTGTGTGTGTGTGTGGCATGTATGTATCCCACTTCAGATCTCCGAGATACACTGATATTATCTTTCTGTGAGAGGGAGAGTCCCTCCCTCTGCTCCTCGCCCCAGGAGGTGACACACTTCCACATCAAAGCTGAATTGTAGCTTATTAGTGTGGCAAACTGAGACCGATAGTACGGTTCAAATGCTCCTGCTCGCTTTCAATTACACTTTTGGAGATAGATTCATATTTATATCTGGGCAAATGTGATCATCAAAGCAAACAAAGCACTGCACGCTCATCGTTCTGCCTCCTCTCCCTCTCCAACTTCCTGCAGACTGGAGTTAGACCTCCTGATTTAATCCAAACAATTGAATTTCACCACTGCAAACATAAATGCAATTCTTATCCAGTTACACTGGATAAATCGGATATTTTCACATCACTCCACATCAACAGGAACCTGGCTTTAATGATGAGCCCTTTCATAGCGTCCTTGACAAACTGAAGATTGTTAAAAGTTTGGCTCTGATGGACCTGATAGCCAGGAAACACTGTGGAAACCTATCTAAGCCTAAAACAACTTGATTTCCTGGAACAGAACAGGTAATATGTTCCAGATCTTTGGTAATAGATCATTTCAACGGTTCCACCAAAGATATGACCTTCTAGGGTGCCTGCTTTTTACTTCCTCCAAATTCAGCTTGACCAACAGGAATCGCATTCCAGATTTTGGCATTGACAACAACACACAGCTCTGACTGATGTCCATCAGCCCCTCTCTGCCGCAGCTTTCTGTTCGTGTCATCCATCCAAATTTAAAATTTGGACAGCGGAGAAGAAGCTGGGGTGAACTGAGGTGAAATGAGCAAACACCAATAATTCCAGCAGACTCATATGACCTAAAACAATGTTCTCTTTAAAGCTGCAATTATTTTAATATGCATCAAATGACTATGCACTGGGAACGTGAACATGCGTAGTGACAAACCCACTGACAAATACTTTAATCTGACTCGGCTCTTGCTCTCAGCTTTTTGTAGCCTTTGAGTATATGTTGGCTTGTATGCTTGGCTTTTGGGACCAAAATGGTTTGGTCTCATTACTTGTTTGCAACAGTGTTTTCACAAAAATCGCACAGTTAACTACCTGCCCAGTACTGAACAGAAGACAGAGACCAGACCCGGGGAAAAGAATATTGGACTCATATTTGTTACTCAGACAGAACCGCAGCTCTGAATAAAAGTGATTGTTGTGATATGTCTGAGGAAACGTGTAAAGTGCTATCATGTTAGCCATCAACTAATTCAGGTTTACGTCACTGTTGACACACATTAAACCAATGAAAGTCAGCCATTTAAAGCCAAACCTCGTCTGGAAAATGTGTGCTGAAAAGACAGAAGGGATTTTCCCCTGTCACAGTTTTTACTAGCATTATTGTGACTGAAGTTCATAAATGTTGTTAATTTTCTCCCGTAGTAACATAAAGACAAAATTAATATCCACTATTAAGGTCATACTATTGTTTTATTGGAAATATTTATTTTTTTTCCTAAAATGAGGGCTGGTGGTAATAAAGAATCCAAACAAAGAGTTCAACAGGCTAAAAAGCTCCTCTAAGATTCCGAAAGCACTGCAGAGTGAAAACAATTTGTGTCTATTTGCAACACCCATAAGATCCATTGTTAAAATTAAAAATGTATTTTTGTTAAATATTTGCACGTACAGCTATTTAAGCTATTTAACACTAAGCTGTGGTTGTTGCCACTTGGATGAACCTGCCAAGTCTTTCACTCAAAGGTATTTTTCAGTCTGGCACTGGTTCTGAAAATCTCTCACAGTGATTACATCCCTACATACTGTATGCATTCCTATACATGCTGAGCTCTCCAGCTGCTTAGCAACTTTTGATGGAGACGCACAAAAGTGCATATAATAACACTGAGTGTTTAACCAGTTGCCTCTGAAAAATGTCTGTCATAAAGTATGTTTGCTCAAGTGGTATCTGTTTGACTATGTGTGTGAGCCTGTTTTTAGGGAGAAAGAAAGAAACACAATGTTCTTTTGCCCATTTTGCTTTCGCACGTTGTTTTCATCTGAATTTCATTAAGAATCACTTAAGGCAAAGTCAGTGTTTATATGCTACCACAGTAAAATCTATGTCTCCAAGTGATACGCTGACTGTTCGATAATGGGGTTACAGTGGTGCACAGCGTGAGTGTGTTTGCACTGACTGTATTTGTGACTTTACCTTGACAGATTCCCAAGATGTTGTTGCCCTTTGTTTATCCCCCAGACAAAGCAGGCCTGCATGTACCATGTGTCCGGCCTGCTTGGAGTCGACGGCTGAGTCTGCATGTGCTCCAGTGACAAAGCTGCCCTTCCTGGTGGTCCTGTTGTGCAGTATTGGCCAAGTGGCTGAACAGCCAGGAGATGAATGGGCTGTGAAGTCCTCATGTCAGCGCAGACAACCACCTACAGTCTCCAGAGGGGCTCTGCATGTGATTGCCACCGGCGTTACTGTGTTTCCCTTTGATGCAAAAAGCTTTGTTGCCTGACAGCAGTTTGCTACTTGTGCTATTTCTTCGCCTGTGTTTTTTTTTTTTTTTTTCTTTTTAGGAATATCTTGATTCAAACTGGGAAAGCAGATTTAGTTGGAACACATGTGTAACTTTTGTAGAACTGGATTGTTTTGGAAAAGATTATGTTTTTTTTGTGTGTGTGAAGGGGTATAATCATGAATTAAAGATGAGGCTTGAGTTTTGCAATTGCAGTGCAGTGCTGGCGCAGAATAACAAAAAGGTGGATCACTTCAAATTTCTATAGATGCCATTCACATCACATCCCACTGCATTTTACAAAGCCAAACTTATTTTTAGTATTGTTTATATTGTTGAGCACCCAAATCCCTCATCTAGTATAAATAGAACAATAGGACCAATCTATACCGTGAAAAGCAAACTTCCAACCAGTCGCCTCTTTCCCTCTGTTGTCATGGCAACCAATGGCACGCCAGTCTGCGCTGAGAATGAGAAGGGAAAAACACCAAAAACCAGCTAATAAACAATTTACTATCAGCTGGCTAATTAAAGACGGGAACAACAAACAAGGTGAAAATGAAAAGGGGCTTCTCATACATCACCCCATTCTCCCCGCACCATCTTTGTGCAGAGCTGAAAAGCACAACCTGAGACTCATCTCAACATAATGCGTCATCAGAGGATGTATGTGAAAGAATATTTCATGGATAATTGAGCCAGTGTGATGCTGGGCAGTGTCCTCGCTGGAGGAGAGAAAGGCAAGGGCTCAGGAGGAGGACAATCATAGAGGCTTAACAAGCTCTCACAGGCTCCTCACATCAGTGCAATTAAAGCAAGTTGGTGGAACAGACAGTCCTTCTGAAGCATCCTGCAAAAGACAAGAGCCGTACGCATCTTTGCACAAGGCAGCAATTTCATTTCTGAATTCTAGGGCATTTTCAGTGACAAGCCTGGTACGATTCATCAGACTTGTTACAACAACTGTCAAACAACAATGTGAAAAGTGTGTGTGGAGCTTAAATGAGACTGTCCTGTAAAATACGACAAAATAGGTAATTTTTACAAGCAGGAAAAACCACAACATGTATGGATTTCTGTAGATCAATGTGAAGTGGCTGCAGCAAACATTATATTATGACGCCAATTCAAAAAAAAAATTATGATTTGCAAATCTCATCAAACCATGATGAGATACTTTTGAAAACTGTCTGTAAATGTCTGGGAAGTGAGGAGACCAGTGGATGGAGTTTAGGAGAGGAATGTTGTCCCATTCTTGTCTGATGCAGGAATGTAGCTGCTCAGGAGTCCTTGGCCTTTGTTGCCAGTTGTTTAGTTTTATGATGCACCAGATGTTTTCTGTTGGTTTGCATGCAGGCCAGATCAGCATACGGACTCTTCTCCTGCGAAGCCATGCTGTTGTGATGGATGCAGTGTGTGGTTTAGCATTGTCTTGCTAAAATATGCAAGGCATTTCCTGAAAGAGACGTTGTCTGGATGGGAGCATATGCTGCTCTAAAACCTCTATGTACTTTTCAGCATTGATGGAGCCTTTCCAGATGTGTAAGGCTTCTTCTTCGCATAATGCAGCTTCAACTTAAATTTGTGGATACCACAGACAACTGTTTTCACAGACCGGGATTTCTGGAAGTTTTTCTGAGCCCATGCATTGATGTCCAGTAGAGAATCAGGCATGTTTTTAATGCAGTGAAGCCCGAGAGCCCGAAGATCACTTGCATCCAGTTTTGACAATTGACAGAGATTCCTCCTTATTCTTTGAATTTTATGATGATACTATATACTGTAGATTGTGGGATCTTCAAAGTCTTCACCATTTTACATTGAGGAACATTTTTCTGAAAGTGTTCTAAAATTTTCATATGCAGTTGATCACTGTCTATCTCTACTTCCGAAATGCTTCCTTGGGCAAGACACTGAACCTGGTGGGTCAAGTGAGCACCTTGAATGGATGAAAGGATGAATTTAAAGCAACACTGTAAAGCGCTTTGGATTAACCCACTATATAAAGAGCCCATTTACTATTTAATATCAAATCCAGCGGAACCCTGATATCTTAGTGCCTAATCCTAGTTAAACTGCTACGTTTGCGTAGTTTTTGAGTGTTTAGTTGTGAGAAATTGTGTGAAACTGGCTGCCATGGAACCAATGGTGTGCAATTTCAACAGATACCTACTATCCTCTCTCCTTCCTCCTCCTCCTACTATGCAAAGAAACAACCATATATAAACAAGTTTCAGTAATTCTGCCACCCTCTTGAGGGGAAATAAAAACTTCTGTGATCCGTTGAGTCAAAATGTAAAATTCTGTTTGAAAATCATGGACGCCTGTGTCCTAAAGAGGAGGAGAGGAGAGAGACCAACTTATATGTTATTGCACAGGTTAAAAGCCAGCATCTGTGATGGTGTGGGGTGCAATAATGCCCACAGTGTGAGTTACTCTGAGCTGTTATCCGTTATCTCTGCATAGCTGTTATAAGTTCCCACTAATGATGAACTTCAAATACTATTTTTGGAGCAACATATAATGCCAATTATCTTTGTCAGGGATTGGCTTGTTCAGAATTCTATTCTGCAAGTATTACAACAACAAAAAGAAATATATTTCAATAAACAATCACATTTCTCAGTTTCTTCAGCTTTGTTCTTTTTACAATAAAATATAGGTTTCAAATGAATTGCAAATTATTGCATTGTATTTGTTAATTTTTACCGAGTGTTTTTTTCTAGAGGGGGGGTTTGGGGCCAAGTGGTAGAGCATTGGGATGAGATAAAGAAGGCTATGGACTCAAATCCCACACCACTAGTTGTGGCCCCACCCAGCCACCAAGGGCAACCTTGGAGCCAGTCCCAAGTCCTGATAAATATGGGAGGGTTGTGGCAGGAAGGGCATCCGGTGTAAAAACACAGGCCAAATCAACTTGCAGAACGTGCATTCCGCTGTGAAGACCCCTGGGACAAGCCCAAAGCTGGTGATCGTTTCAACTTTTGTGGAAATGGGCTTTGTACTAAGGTGTCCAGTTTTGTCCAGAATTTAATTAACTGCACCTGTCCTTTACAAATTAAATTCAAAGCTTGACTAAATACCTAAAATACCCAGGCAGAGGGAAGGAATAACAAGACAATCTATGGTAGGTTTCACTGATCTTTCTGGGTTTCATGTCACAAGTTGTTTTAAGACTCTGCACCTCATTTGTTAGAAAAAGATTTGTGTCGCCTCAGTAGTATTTGTACAATATAAGTAGTAACTGATTGTGTATTCAACAACGAGACTGTATACTTTACATGTAAGCTTCACGTATTCTGCCTGATCACAGGCACTGATCGCACATTTAGTCTGTTACCAGGACAAACATTCATTATGATTAATCTGACTAAAATAAAATATCTCAAATTAAACAAAAAAGTTTAAAAAATGTTGCCAGGCCTTTCCCCATCATGTCCTTAGGTCTTTGATGAGGAACAGCTGCAGCACCTGGCTCCAAAAACTGCAGCTGGCTTAATACTGCAAGATTTTATTTGCTATGTTTGCATGACGCCGGAGTGAGACAGACAGAAACCTATAGCCAGCATGCAGGACATGGTGTAGAACAGTGTGTCCAACCAAGAGTGTGGTTAAAGTCTTTTATTGAAATAACCTAAGATGTTGTGACCATCCACACCCTGCACTTTGTGTATATGTGTTGCTTGGCTGTACTCATGTTGGTCGATATTCATTCAGATGAGATAATCTGTAAATCGAGACCTAGCAGCTGGACTTTATTGTTTTTAGTTAGAAACATTTCCCCACTCATCCAACAGGAGTTGTTTAGGGACCCAAAACTTTTTCCCCTCCAGGGTGTTTTCATTTCTCACCTGACCTCTGGTCTTGTTGGTTGGACAACGGAAAGCGCTTGAGTAGGGGGGGGAGTGTTTTACGATTTAAGGCTCACAATTGTACAAGTCCTTGTGTACTCAAAATGGGTTGTTAGGTCTGGGATTCCTAGTGGATGTGAAGTGGTGTTAAGTGACCTGGGATTTGATGAAAAGAAAACATACAGTAAAAAACAGCAGACAGATTGTGTTGGAGGAAGGATTTCCCATGTAAACCATGCCAGACAGAGAAGGTGGTTTGAGAGAGAGGGGACACAGTGTGTTGCACTCATAGTGAGTGGTCGAGTCGCACTTGAGTGCATTATAAGAAGAGGTGGTTTTAATGTTTTGGGCAGCTTATTTAAAATGCAACAGCAGTCAGTGTTTGTGAATGGCTCTTGATGCACCAGCAAATGCTCTCACCTGTCGCTTATTTGTGTGTGTGTGTGTGTGTGTGTGTGTGTGTGTGTGTGTGTGTGTGTGTGTGTGTGTGTGTGTGTGTGTGTGTGTGTGTGTGTGTGTGTGTGTGTGTGTGTGTGTGTGTGTGTGTGTGTGTGTGTGTGTGTGTGTGTGTGTGTGTGTGTGCGTGCGTGAGCAGAGCAGGTGAGGAGAGAGCTGTGCAGGCTTTGCCCCACAAAGACTGCAGGTCCTGATGGAGTCAGCCCCAGGGTACTGAAAGCCTGTGGCCCACAGCTTTGTGGCATTCTTCAGCTCACCTTCAACCTGAGCCTGCAGCTGGAGAGGAAGCCTGTGGGATGGAAAACATCATGCCAGCACTGAAAGTGCTCCGCCCCAGTGTTCCCAGCGACTACAGACCTGTGGCTCTAACCTCCCACAACATGGAAGTTTTGGAGAGACTGGTCCTGGACATCCTTCGGGCCCCTGGTGAAACGATCTCTGGACCCCCCTCCAGTTCGCTTATCAGCCTGAGCTGGGGGTGGAGGACACTCTCATACACCTGCTACACCCACCTGGACAAGCCTGGGGGGGGTCTGTAAGGATTATGTTCTTTGACTTCTCCAGTGCTTTTAACACCATCGAATCTGTCCTGCTGGAGCAGAAAGTACAGAACATGTTCATTGACACCCCCATGGATACCTGGATTTTGGACTACATCCCGGACCTACCCCAGTACGTTCATCTGCGGAACCTGTGCATCTGACCCTGTGACTTGCAGTACATTTGCTCCCCAGGGGACAGTTCTATCCCCCTTTTTCCTCCTGTATGCCTCAGACTTCAGGTACGACTAAGAGTCCCGGCACCTTCAGAAGTTTTCTGATGACTCTGCGGTTGTTGGATGTATCCGGGGTGGATATATATCACACAGATATCACAAAGACTGCAGGTCCTGATGGAGTCAGCCCCAGGGTACTGAAAGCCTGTGGCCCACAGCTTTGTGGCATTCTTCAGCTCACCTTCAACCTGAGCCTGCAGCTGGAGAGGAAGCCTGTGGGATGGAAAACATCATGCCAGCACTGAAAGTGCTCCGCCCCAGTGTTCCCAGCGACTACAGACCTGTGGCTCTAACCTCCCACAACATGGAAGTTTTGGAGAGACTGGTCCTGGACATCCTTCGGGCCCCTGGTGAAACGATCTCTGGACCCCCCTCCAGTTCGCTTATCAGCCTGAGCTGGGGGTGGAGGACACTCTCATACACCTGCTACACCCACCTGGACAAGCCTGGGGGGGGTCTGTAAGGATTATGTTCTTTGACTTCTCCAGTGCTTTTAACACCATCGAATCTGTCCTGCTGGAGCAGAAAGTACAGAACATGTTCATTGACACCCCCATGGATACCTGGATTTTGGACTACATCCCGGACCTACCCCAGTACGTTCATCTGCGGAACCTGTGCATCTGACCCTGTGACTTGCAGTACATTTGCTCCCCAGGGGACAGTTCTATCCCCCTTTTTCCTCCTGTATGCCTCAGACTTCAGGTACGACTAAGAGTCCCGGCACCTTCAGAAGTTTTCTGATGACTCTGCGGTTGTTGGATGTATCCGGGGTGGATATATATCACAGAGTATCGATCATTGGTGGACAGTTTTGCTAACTGGTGTGAGCACAATCATCTCCAGCTCAACATCAGTAAAACAAAGGAACTGGCGCTGGACTTCAGGAAGTCCAGGAAGTCAATCCTCTCTCTATACGGAGAGAGGGGGTGGGAGTAGTTTCAGAGTACAAATACACCTGTGTATCCAACTGGACAATAAACAAGACTGGTGCCACATTTGTGGCACCAGGATGCGGATGCTTTATGAGTCTGTGGTAGCCAGCTCCATCTTCTATGCTGTGGCTTGCTGAGGCAGCAATATGAAGGTGGCAGTCAGTAACAGAATGGACAAAATAATTAGGAGGGCTGGTTCTGTTCTGGGGGAGGAGCTGGACCCTCTGTATTTTGTGGCTGAGAGGAGAATATTGTCTCCCACCCACTCCACTGTGTGCTGGCTGCACAGGGAAACACTTCAGAGACTGATCACAGTCAATTGCTCCACAGAACATCACAGGGGACCCTCTATCCCAGTGGCCATTAAACTGTTAAACACATCCCCCTTCTGTAAGAAGGAGGGGGACTAAATGGTCAAAATGGACAAATAACATTGTTATTATTTCATTTATGTTTGCTCCTCTAGCAGTTTTTTTTTCTCACTTATTGATCAGTAGTTTGCACTTGTACTTCTTATTGTCTTGTTATTGTTTTTCTACTTTTCACCTGGAGACCAACAAGGCGACACAATTTCCCTATGGAATCAATAAAGTTTTTTGAATCTTGAGTCTTGAATCTACGCTCACCCGACTCTAATGCATTTGTTGTGGCACCACTCAAAAAATATTTCTGGCTTATTATCTCTATTATCTTTACAGGGTGATTATGCCATTATATGGGCTTTTTCAGATGTACAGTATCAGCCTACACAAAGTGATGTGTGACAAAGTGAACAATTACAGACAATATACTATTGTTGAGCATTTGAAATGTGGGACAGATGGCTGACAAAGCAGAATAAATGACAAGAACTAGAAAATGAAGACAAAAACACATGTCAGCGGACTGATTTATACAAAGTCAAAAACCCATCTTTGAATACACGAGAAGAACAATAACTACAAAGAACGAACAGTGAAATTCAAACAAAACGTGTTTGTTTGCTTTATCTAGTCTTCTGGGAGAGAAGATGTATCGTTTTGTTATAGCAGCACAGACATTATTGAGTTAGCCGAGTCGCGGAGCTGATCACCGCTGATGTTAACAGATACTCTGACTGTAGATACTCTGAAAGGTCTGCAGACAAAACATATCTCTCTAAAGCAGCAGCATGTGCAGCTTGTGAGTCCTGAAAGGAGTTCAGAATGTCAGGCGAGCAGGCCGTCAGTGGAATCCAGGTCAAAGTGATGAGTGATAAGAAGAGAAATGCTTGTTTTTAATATCTCCAGTACATGTGAGCTGTGGGAGGCAATCAGTGCCTATTCCTCGGTTTGCCTACAAGGATTTATTTTGACTGGAGTTCTCCATTCAAATGCCTCGGGATTTGTAATCGTGCGTGATTTCTTTTTGAACTACATTCTATGTTCTGCAGCTTGGGTGTCCACCGAGAATCATCTGATATGGTCAACAGTAGAGACAAAGTTGGCGCTGGCTGAAGTCCTTCTGCTTTTTGTCTATCAACAGTCAGTCAGTCTCGAAGGTTTCCTGGCGGTGTGACGTTCGTGGACGGTTGTTTTGCATAGAGGGCGCAAAAATGAATGACAGGTTAAATAGACTTATTAAAAGCACCTTAGTATTCCATGTTTAAATGAACGAGGCAGGGTTTAACCTTTCTAGAACATTACCAACAGTTTAATGATGCTCCAGCTATTAGACTGATTACTACCAGCGGCTTCATACTTGCCGTGGTTAAAACAACCACACGTGTTGCACAATGAACATGAGAATGAACCCTTTAGTTTTTTTTAATTTGTAGACGTGCCTGGCTTTACAGTTCATAATCGGCATACATTAAAGGCTCAGTACACTTTGTGTAAGCATTTTCACTAAATAATCCTCCTGTATCCATGTGGAGAACAGTGTGACATGTGCCACAGTGTAATACGTGAGAAAGGAGTTCCTCCACAAAAACCGCAAGTTGCTTCCATGTTAGTTGGTCAGTCACCTGCTGGCTCCTGGTTGATATTAACCATACTGAATGGTATGAATCTTCTCAATCTTCTACGGTATAAACTCTTACTTTAGAGAAGAAAGTTGATCAATACATTTTCCATGTTGGACTGTTCCTTTAAAGATAAGCCATTGATAAATAAAGTGGGTAAGAAATCTCTGTGGTAACTAATTTGAACAATATGATAATATATTATTATATATTTTTAGTTTTATACAGGTAGTGCATCTCAGTCCTTCTTAGAAACAGGCTAAAATGGCGACAGCTGTACTTTAGATGTATCTATTGTAGCTGAGCACAGGGGCTGAAAGCAGGATGGGGCAGCTACTGTAGATTGGAAACAGCATGGTTGTGCTTTTATGGGAGATTATGTGTCAGACTATTTCTATCTCATATTTTAATGAAAGCAAGCAATGAGATCTTTGTTTTATTTTGCCGGGTGCCTGTTGGCCTCAAAGTGGAACTAAACAGATAAAAGTTATCATGCAACACCCTGAGCGACAGAGGTTGCTGGTGACCTTTTATTTATTTACTATGTTAAGCTAAGCTAAGCTCCTCCTGGCTCCATATTGATTGGACACATGTTAGACACACGTGTCTTATCGTTTGCATCCATTCATTGTCTTTCACCACTCACAGTAACCTGCTCAGACAAGCCTGCCGCGAGCAGCTATTTGCCAAAAAACACTTTTCATCGTATAGGTCCTCAAAAAATGTCTACACTTGTAGAGTCCAGGCATTTCCCACTTAATACAAGTCAGTTATATCTGTCTGTCTCCTCGCACAAAAAGCTAGATGGTACAAATCACATGAACTTAACATGAATTCTAAGCAACGTACAATTGATGTGCACTGCTGGGAATCTCCCAGGATAACTGAGCCAAGGTTCAATGTGAATTCTGCTCTTTTTTGTCAGTCTATAATAAAGTATTAGATTGAGCCAAGGGCTGGAAGGGTGACTTTCCCCTTTTCAGGATTCAAAAGGAAAGGTCTCGGACCCTCACTACCTGAGAAGCTCCCTTTCAAAGAAACTCAATTTTCACTTTAAAAGGCAGACTGATCTGCCACCCTCTCGCATCACCCTTCTCCCCCACATTCCTTTTCTTCTCCGCTCTCCTTCTGTGTCCACTGAGTTGTTCCCCCAGCCTGGAAGGCTGAAGGACGATTACACAAATCTGTCACCCAGGAAATCCCGACACTTTATTTCCTCTCAGACAAAGAGCCAGTGATGGGTGATGAGTTTGTAGCTGCTGGGGGATTTGACAGACTCTGGGGGAATAATAAAGCAATTTCAGTCTGCCAGAAAAGTCGGAGGAAGGAGAAGGAAAAATGCACATGGGGAAGATATAAATCACTCCTGTGATGGCTACTGCTTTTTGGTGGAGAAATGAGACAGTTAAAATGTACAGTGAGATGAGTGGCTTGACCAGACCATAGCTGTGCTGTAGAATTTACACAGTGGCCAAATAAAGACATATCGTAAAGAATGAGGCTGCAGATATTCAGGTTTTATGTGAGGAGTGGGTCAGGGAGGTGCTTAACAACCTGTACTGGTATTATTTTTATGCCCACTTTCTGACACACCATGACTACAAATTTATAGGTGGTACATAAACAAATATAATAGAGTAGAACAAATTTTTATGCCATCTTTCAGTTGTTCTGTAAAGCACAATTTCTTTAATATTTTATTCCATGATTAACTAAGTTATTTAATGTCAAACAAATAAAATGTAGATTCGGTGGTTTTACCAGACATGTTCATTTATGCCTACTTACAGAGAAAATACATACAAACACATACAAAAAATAAAAAAATACAAAAATCAACCACCACTTTATTAGGTACACCCCCTGTACTACAGCCACTAATGCAGTCCAGTTACCTTATGTTGATTATTGAGGTTGTAGTGTGTAGAGTGCTGGTCACAGCACCCTCTCCTCCACCTCCCTCTCTTTCCCCCTTGTGTGTGTGTACGCCTGCGTATTTAAATCTACCTGGAGCGGCAGTGGCTGTCACACCTGAATCCGACCACCTCCCTTGATGACAGCTGTTTATATACTGGTCTCCTGCTCTTCGCAGCCTGCCAGGTCGTCTCAATAAGCGCATGGTAGAAGAGAACTTTACTCAAACAATTACAACAAGACTTGTTTCTTACCTTTCGTCTCCCTGGTGCAGAACCTCTGGCCGCTCTGCTCCCGCTCTTCCCCCTGCTATTACCTGCCCCGTTCTTATCGATAAACTGCTGTTAACCACCTCAAACGCTCTGGCCTGTGTTTCACTTTGGGTCCACCTCATACTATACCACTGGAAGTGTGACAGAACGATCTGGGCACTCTAATGGACCCAGAAGGTGTGAAAGAGCTGCAACGGGCGAACACTCCTCACACTCTCGTCTCCATAAAATTGTTCGCCACCGAGGCCCAGTGGGACAGCGCTGCCTTGCAGGCAGTTTTTTGCCATGCTCTGAATGACCAGGTAAAGGACGAGCTCGCCCCCAGGGATCCTCACAGTTCCCTGGATGAAATGATCAATCTAGCCATTTATCTGTACAACCGCATTCAGGAGGGGCGGAGAAAGAGAGAGGCCCGATAACGAACTGGATGGTCCCTCTCCTCTTTAGTCCATAGAACATGACGTCCATGGTTTCCAAAAAGAATTTCAAATTTTAATTCATCTGACCACGGAACAGTTTTCCATTTTGCCTCAGACCATTTTAAATTAGCTCTGGCTCAGAACAGCGACGGCGTTTCTTGATCGTGTTCACATATGGCTTCTTCTTTGCCTCATACAGCTTTAACTTAAAATCCTACATCTTTCAGTGAACTGTGTTCACACACAGGGTTTTTCTGGAAGTGTTCCTGAGCCCATGCAGTGATGTCCAGTAGTGAATCAGGCCTGTTTTTAATGCAGTGCCACCTGAGTGCCCAAAGACAACATGCATCCAGTTTTTTGTCCCTTGCGTGCTAATTTTCTGAATCTTTTGACAATATTATATGCTGTAGATGGACTTCAAAGTCTTTGCAATTTTATGTTGAGGAAATTTTTTCTGAAATTGTTTTGTTTGTTTTTAGACACAGTTTGTCACAGATTGGTGAACTTCTGCCCATCTTTACATTCAAGCGGCTCAAAGTCTCTCTGAAATGCTCCTTTTATATTCAGTCATGTTACCAACCTGTTGCCAATTAACATAATTAGTTGTCAAACGCTCCTTCATTCGATTTCTATTTGCAGCAATTCTATTTTGCAGCAATTACTTTTCCATCCTTTTGTTGCCCCTATTCTAACTTTTTTGAGACTTGTTGCTGCCATCAAATTTAAATTTTAATATTTTCCATGAAATGGTAAAATGTCTCAGTTTCAACATCTGATGTTGTTTGTTTTCTATTGTGAATAAAATATGGGTTGATTAGATTTGCAGTTCATTGCATTCTGTTTTTATTTAGGTTTTACACATAATCCCAACTTTTTTAAAATGGGGTTGTATATTTCATAGAGAATTTTTTAAATGTACAATTTTGGTCATATATTTATTCCAAAAATACTCAAATGTTAAGTAAGTGAAGAGAAACAATTTATAGAGTGAAAAATATGAACAGGGTTTATTGCTCACTTCCAAGACATTTCCGGGGATATAAACTATAAAGTGCCTCGAAAAAATATTCATACCACTTGAACTTTTCCCAATTTGTCACATTACAAGCACAAACATAAATGTATTTTATGTGATAGACCGACACAAAGTGATATATATTTATCAAGTGAAAGGAAAATGATAAATTGTTTTCAAAATTCTTAACAAATATTCGAAAAGTGTGGCGTGCATTTGTATTCAGCCCCCTTTACTCTGATACCACTAACTAAAATCCTGTATCCTTTCAGAAGTCACCTTATTACTAAATAGAGTCCACCTGTTTGTAATTTAATCTCGGTATAAATACAGCTGTTCTGTGAAGCCCTCAGAGGTTTGTTAGTGAACAAACAGCATCATAAAGTCCGAAGAACGAACCAGACAGGTCAGGGACAAAGTTGTGGAGAAGTTTAAAGCAGTGGTAGGTTATAAAAAATATCCCAGGCTTTGAACATCTCACAGAGCACTGTACAATAAATCTTACAAAAACAGAGTGAAGCACAACTGCAAACCTACCAATACATGGCCGTCCACCTAACAGGTGGGCAAGGAGAGCATTAATCAGAGAAGGAGCCAAGAGGCCCATGGTAACTCTGGAGGAGCTGCAGAGATCCACAGCTCAGGTGGGAGTGTCTGTCCACAAATGGACTCCACAAATATGGCCTTTATGTTAAAAGAGCAAACATATGGAAGAAGGTTCTCTGGTCACATAAGATCAAAATTAAACACTAAATACAATTAAATACAAAATATTACGTGTGGCTGAAACCTGACAGTGCACATCACCCTGAACACACCATCCCCACTGTGAAACATGGTTGTGGCAGCATCATGATGTGTTGATGCTTTTCTTCAGCAGGGACAGGGAAGCTGCTCAGAGTAGATGGAGCCAAAGACAGTATGCAAAAGACTTCAGGGCTTCACCTTCTGGCAGGACAACAACCCTAAACAGCCAGAGCTGCAATGGAACGGTTTAGATCAAAGCATATTCATGTGCTGGAATGGCCCAGTCAAAGTCCTGACCTAAATCCACTTGAGAATCTGTGTCAAGACTTGCAAATTGCTGTTCACCGATGCTCTCCATCCAATCTGACTGAACTTGAGCTATTTTGCAAAGAAGAATGGGCAAAAAGTTCACTCTCTATATGTTCCAAGCTGGTAGAGACCTACCCCCCAAAGGGGGTTCTGCAAAGTAATCACTTCAGACTTTTATTTGTAAAACATTTTGAAAACTATCTATCAATTTTGTATGTATGAATACTATGCATGGCACTGTATGTCCAATTAAAAAAACAAATGCTGTGCATTGCTTAGCTGAAACATTAAAAAAGTGAATCTTTATATATTTTCTACAAGTGAACAAAAATATTACTGAAATCACTGCTAAAAGGGCTGATGATCACATGCTGTATCACTGTAAACCAAACCACATTGCTTATTACAGTGCAGCTGTCACCACTGTTGGGTCCCCCGCTGAAGAGGGTATCAAACCAATGTAAATATCTTTAGTCACCGTACAGAATAGACAACTTTCTCACTTATTGTAAAACCATAGATACAGAGGTTTTGGGAGACAGGCTCTCATAGCGATATTTCACAGTGACAGCAGCAACTACTACCCACCGCCCCCAAAGCTTTTCGTGGCATTTTTTTCCCTGACAACCCATCCATCATTAGCTGTCACGTTATGAAGCTCCAACCGGAGAAAATAGGGTTCCTCATTCTCATTCATCTATTGACATCACAGAGACTTCAGGTTCAGCTTGAACTGGCCAAATTACCAGTTGTATGTGAGGTCATGTGGTGACAGCAGGCTTGTTTGATTACAAAAATTGCGTGCTCTTTATTATGGAAATGGGCGCCTTTCAAAAACAGCACCTTGTAACCTTTGCACTGCAAGTGCATTAAATTCTTTGGAGATGGTGCTTTAATGGCAAAGCAGACTGCATAATCAACTGCAGGTTGACATTTAAAACATGAAAATTGTAAATTGGAGCGCTGCGTATGTGTGTGTGTGTGACTGTGAGTGTGTGTGTGTCCACTGGGAAAGTGATGGAAGTAGGGCCAACATCTGCTAAGAAATGATTTTAAGCTGCACCCCTAAGGCAGGAAGCCTTAAGTGACTGTCCCTTTTTTTAGACAGGGGCACTTCGGGGTTTATTTGACAGTTCACAGCAGCAGAGTGGCAGGGAACGGAGGGAGAATACACGCGAGTTCAACCTCTTCTGATGCTAATATAACGGAATGCAGCTTCATGGATTAAGAAAAGGACTGTGTCCTGATTTCTATGCAACGCAGGTTTGTACTTACAAATTGGAGGACGCAGGGGGATAGAGCTGGTTTGATTAAGATTAGTGCAGTGAGTAATACTCACACACACATACATAAACAAACCCAGCCTACAATCCCCTTCACATGCACAGCCTGACTCTCACAATTCCACTCGGCTGCATCTCACCACATAGTGCCATGCTCTGATTCTACAACTCCCTCTGTGGGGAACGAGGGAGTCTGCTTCAGCCCAGCCAATCATTGGAAACTCATTATTACAGTACTAAGTGATGGATCATTTCCAAATGATCTCCAAGTACACCTCAACAATTAAACCACCAGCAAGGCAATTACAGATCGGCAATATAGCAGTGGGACACTGATATATTGCTGTGCTTTAACCTTTGGGCTAGTGGACAGATTACACTTATTAAACCACAGCGTTATTGGACCAATAAAAATCGTTGTGCAGCCATATCAGCCCACATAACTGCAGAGTGGACATTCTTCATGCTGGAGGACTGTGCTGGCACTGATGCCAGTGTTTGAGGGGAGAGCAGAGAAGAGGAAGAGGAAAGGTCAGACAAATCTCTGCTCACACTGAATTTATTATTTCCATCCTGGCAGCATAATGTTTTCATACATTTTGTGTTGTAATCCCGGCTACATAACACAACCACGAGGATTTTCACTGCTCTTTTTGGTGTTTTAGATGCCTGGTCTGTTCGCCAGTGTTGGATAAACTGCCACAAGATTTCGTTAATTGTCAGAGGATGAATCCTGACGACTCAGCGGCATGTTGGTTGTGAAAGAGGCGTCTCTTTGAACTGTTATATAGCTCTGTCAGATATACACTGAGGGAATCTTGTGATGTGCGTGCTGTGCGACCAATAAGGTGTGATGATAGACAAGGACCATACCATCTGCTTAAAAATGGAAGGGGGGTGTAATCTGGGTTGTGTTATGAACATTTAATTTATTTTATTTTATGTGGACATCACAGTAGCTTTATAATTATAGCTAATATATATAGACAAGGAGCAGGTGCTCTGTGTTTAGTGTTTGCAGTGAGAGGCTGATTTGTAAAATAAAATGTTCAACACATGTAGTTTCAGATGGTTTTATAATAATTTTTTGCCAGCTCCTATTGCTGAGCTGAACCAAATGATCTGGCTTACAAAGACGAGCTGAAGGTCCTGTCTCTACTGGTGATCAGCTGATATGTCTGTTTCCAGTTTCACCATCAGACTTTAGGGGAAATGTCTCAACAACTGTTACGAAATGGTTTAAAAAAAGAAAATGCTTTAACTTTCCTTGTTTTTAATTTGGTGCCATCAAGTCTAAGTTTTAATTACACTACTACCAAGTACTTGTAAATGTATAAATGAGATAAGTACAACAGTGGTATTTTAACCAGTTTGTTAGGAAGTATTACCATGATAAGACGAAAAAAGTGAACCGGTAATTACCAAATTTATGAAACATGAGGTTATTAAACCTCCAGATTATCAGAGGATTGCTGTATCTCCTGAACTGTTACTGAGTACAAAGGATCAAAAATTGAAATAGTCAGTGGTGAATGCGGCACAGATGCTGAGATTTGCTCTGTTGTATCCTGAATATTACCATCAAATGACAAGGCAAACATGATCTACATAATTTGTGTGGTGACACAGCACTGAACTTCAGCACTCAGCCCTAATAGTGAGCATGTTACACTGACAATAGGACTTAGCTCAAAGCACCACTGCGCCTAATTATTGCCTCATGGAGCTGCAAACATGGCTGTAAATGTGCTTAAACAAATGAGGCACCATAAGTCATTTGACTTTGGGCAAATGATTTTACTGAATGGAAACAAACTGTCTTCTTCAATCACATCCATTAAACTTCAAACCTAAGCTGCCAAACCACAACTTACAGCAACATCTACTGTGACACTGACGTGTAGGCTGCCTCACATAAAGTCATCATCTGAAACTTGAGGTGACAAGATGATGGCAGAGAAATCAGTTTAAATTGGATGGATGAGTGGTGAATCCCTGCACACAATGGAGGGGAAAAAACAGAAAATGAGCAAGTTACTTGCTAATGAAAAAAATGAAGAGAAATAGATTAAAGAGAAAAGATGGAAATAAACTGACAGGTTTTTCCACAGTTATGAGGACAAATTAATTCAAAGCCATGTGCTGCCACTAAAGGTCCTTAATTAACTGCCTCTGTATAGAGGCAAAGTTAAAAGTTTGACAGCAGCGTTTTTCTCTTTCTTCTTTGCGGCCTGCCTCCTCTTTTTCTTCCCACTGGTCTTTCATTAAAACTCCCACATATGCACTATTACTTGAAACATCTAGAAATATATAAAGCAAGTGATATTTGCAATATTGAGGGAACAGGTGGGAACGTCAATTCTTCATACTCCAAAAACAATACTTCTTGTCCCTAATTGCATCATTGTGCAAAGTGCGTTTTACTCACTCACATTCCCTACATTTAGACTTTTTTCATATTCAAAAGGTAAAATTACTCTCAGCAATTTCCCCAGATTGATTCAATAAACTTTCCTTCCATTTAATTTCCTTAAATTCCAAAATATGAAAAGCTATTTCTCAACAGACAAGGAAATAGCTGAACGAATAGCTAATAGTTGAATGAGAGAAACATTTTAGATAACTGTGACAGCACAATGAGATTTCATGTTTCATTCAGTCATTATAATATAACAATGGCTTCTACCAAAGTTAAAGTTATGAAAAAAATTTTAATAAATTATTGCTAGTTTCTTTAGATTCAGGCTAACAAAGAAATGTGTATGTATCAGGAAACAGTTTTCTATTGGTCCAGACATCCAGGAATGTTAAGCAATTTGATGAAGTGGTTAAACTGCAACTTTTATGTTCAATAAGTGACACACACTTCCCCAGAAGCATTTTGTCTACACACAAGCACTGGAAAAGGAGCAGCCATAAAAAAATTTTTTTTAAAAACACCAATCCCACAAAATGAGTCATTTTGTTAGAATAATCTGATTCAGTCCAAAGTCTAAAGGAGCTGGATGTTTTTTTTTGTAAATTGTATCTCATTTATATGTGTGGGGTGATATGAGGAAAGCTGTCAACAAGGTGCTTTTTCATATGCTCTATGGGCCCTAAAAGACATAACCATGCAGAATATACAGGTCATTTTTATGAGCTGTATGGAATCACAAAGCTCCCTTTTCTTCCCTACTCTCTGGAGAGAACTCCATAGGAGAGGAGATAGAAACATCACATCCAGGTTAAAAAAATCACAACAATTGAGTCGCTAAAGAAGGATCTGCATTTGATCAGCTTTATTTTAGCGAACACCAATCCTTTGAAATAGGCCTGGATTGGCCTGGATACTAATCCTTAGGGCCCGGCAATCCTTCGGGCCGTCTCGGCGTCTCTTGAAGAAGTTGATATCTTCACGAAAGTGGCCTAAATCAACGCATTGAAGTTGACTCCTTTTTCTCTCTGCAGTTGTTTTGGTGTCTCTTGTTGGAAAAAGAGAACTGAAAGAGGCAACTAGGAACTGATGTTCTTTCTTTGGAAAGCTGATGTTTGATAGTAGACCCCATGAAATGTGCTGATGGCATTGCAGTTTCAATACTGTCAGTAAAATATGCAATAAGATGCTTTTGAACAAGGAAATTGAAACACTTTGAGCACATAATATGCTTACTGCTGCAAAGGGATGGTTTTGTTGCATTTAACAGTGGGTGATATTGACAAGTCCCCTTAGTCTAATAAGACTGGCTGTTGGTGGAGAAAGTATTGTCCTCCTCTTCAAATGGAGAAATGTTCCCTCTGTGGCTGAGAGTTGATGCAAAATAGCATAAGTGCTACATATCCTGACATAATGTTTTATCTCTCAGATATGCTGAGTTACTCAGTGAAATACTGCACTGTAAAATATAGAAGAAGGGGCTATAAAACTACAATAATGGACCCAGGTGTGGAGGATAAACATCAAAAAAAGTTATGATTATCATTACACCTGAACAGGGTAAAATGTATAAAAACGTCACGCAGACATACCCATGATAATTCTGCTATATCCAGCAGCCTACCTGCTTTTATGTAGTTATAGTTTGAACGAGAAAAGAAGAGAATTCCTTACTGAGGGTCATCCTCTTGGCGAGTGTGCTGCTCCCAGTTTTACTTTGGAAAACTGAGGAACCAAACAGTATATATCCACATGGCCCCAGCTGTGATGTAAAAGGAACTGAGCACACTGTTCTTTGCATTTTCATCACATCTGTGCTTCTTATATCTACCACTGCTGGGCTGAGAAACGCGCTGCAGTAAAGGTAACGTACAGAGTGTATTATACAGGTGAACAAACAAGCATGGCTGCTGTACAGTATGTACACTAACCACTGGTGTAACAAAGCTACATGCTATATGCAAACATCCACTACTTGAGATTTGTACTTATGTGGCAAAACTACTTAAGTGATGCAGTTACAAATGACAGACGTTTATTTTAAGTTGGAAATATCTTAGTGAAATGAAAGAAAACAGAGTTTACTCCTTCAAAGGTTCAGAGAGACAAAGTGAGCACAAAAGATTCTGAGCAGGAGCAGAAGGAGATAACTCATTACACCTGTTTAAAGTCCTTACGTTATTAATTGCCCGTCAGTTACAGGATTGATTTTTAAAATCTTTAAGTGTTTTTAAAGGACGTCAGGGTCTCGCACCAGCCAACGTATCTGCTTTAGTCCTAGAATCTTTCTAGTTTTCTTTTTCTGTTCAAATGTGTTCTTTTTCGCAACTTGGCTGTGATCTTTACATCGCATACATTTATGAAAGGTGCTACACTGTTGATGATGATGATGATGATGATGATGATGATGATGATGATGATGATGATGTCTTTTACCTGAGCACATTTGTGTACATATTTTTCTCTGCATTCTATACGTATATGTACGTACATATTTTCTCCATATAACCTTTGACCTGTCAGCTATGTCACTACCTGTAGAATGATTCTACTCTCATTGGTTGGCCGGAGTCTTTGCTGAGTAGGCGCGAGTGCTCCCGATAATAGGATGTTTAAACGTGGTAAAAAACAACTTGTTAGATCACCGACTCCGTTTGATCTGTTTTCGTGTTTCTCTTCCGTTATGCGCGTATGTTTTTGCACAACACAGTGACGGAAAATGCCTGGTTTCCATTTCCACGCTGGGCTACAGGAGCACGTAGCTGGTTTCTCTTTCACTCTGTTGGTTGTGCACAGAGAGACTAGTCAAATGAAGTTGCTCTAGTGATTTTACTTTACTTGGCACAACCATGCTGAGAGAAAATACACAACTCCTCTCTGGGTTGGCAAGGCAGTTGTTTTCCTCACCTCATTTTTTCATCATTCGCAAACACAACACAGATTCTCAGCCAGAGTGTCAGGCCACGCCAGCTACTTCAGAATGGTAACCTGCTATACAAAAAAAAAAAATGTTTAAAAAATGTACATGGTAAACGATTGACTCCAGCACTATGGTGAATACTGTTGTGTTGTGATGGCTCGACATAAAGTCAAACCATTCACTTCTTAAAATTGTATAAATGCCAACAATCTTTTCAAATTGTAAAAGTGTGTGACATAGATTCAGGAACAGCTGCTCGTGTTTAACTTGAGAGAGTGTAAAACGAGTAACTACATGTCTCTGTTCCAGTTTTTGTCCATTTTCTAAATTGTGTCTAATTATTGCTTTTAAATCTAAGAACCAGTGCATCTAAACAAAACCTGCTTACCTGTTTATTTAACACCCTGGTTGAGCTGGAAATCACGGTAATCGTTTTGGTCAATTGAGATGTACAACCACCCCAGAAAAAGAACTGTCACACACAAAGATAATGAGAGAGCTCCCTGTAGCCCTCTCCGGCTCTGTCGTGGAAGCCAGCCTATTGATTACAACTCTGTGGGAGTGCATCGATTTTTATCTCAGAAGTGAGTGAGTGAGAGGACTGGATCCACTCAGCAAAGGGACGGTTCAGCTTCAACAGCAGAGGGACAGTGGATGGAAATAGGGCCAGGCTTGACTAAGTGAGTGAGTTGAGTAAGCCACTTGCTTTTCCTGAATTATGTTAAGCACTTATACCCTTCATGCCAATACATTTTAGGCTCCTATTTACCGATCCGTGTCTTGTCCTCCTCTACAGAATGTTTGCCTCATTGGTACGCTAAAGATTGATAAATGGGTAACATCCATTTCCTGGTGGTCACCTCAGGTAAAACAATGTGCTCGTTCGTTAACGTTATTTCGTAGAAAAAAAGCCCTTTTGTATCATAAAGGTTAAAAGCAAAAAAAATTCAAGTGCACTCAACTGACTTTTATGAAATTCGATGTCCTTTTGTATCATCTCTAGCTCATCACTAGCATTTTAACTGCCAGTTTACACTGATTCTTTCCAGTACATGGCAGCCCTGGGTTTGCAGCAATAGAGCCAGAATATTTTTATTAAGGGGGCTTAACAGAGGCCAGTACCTCGAGTCTGGGAGTGACCAGTCCTCTACCCTCCATGTGAAAGAAAACCCACCCAACGTAGTCGGGGCTTTTTAAAATTTTCCCCTGTGCAAGGAATTTTTATCACTTAAGTTCACCTGTCACATAGCAGATTACAGACAGAACTAGAAGATACTTTATTATTCCTGAAGGAAATTCAATTCAGAAAACAAAGCAGGGATAATATTAAAATACTCGGGGGCTGCACAGTGAGGCAGCACTGTAGCTGGTTAGCACTGTAGACTCCCCGCTGATATCTGGGAACCGTTAAAATCCAAACTAAACTTCATGCCTTAACTTTTGGTTAGTGGCTAACACAGCAACACAACCAAACGACTAAATGTGCTGCAAAAGCCACAACAGGAGGACAAGAGGAAATGTCTCAGGACCATCACTATTTAGTGTCTCCCCGGAGCCATTGTAGACAACTGTCATAACAATGTCTCCAACAGCACTAAAAGGTTATGGACATTTAGATTTGTAGACATATTGGATGTATTTCCATTGTCCAAAGAACAGATTTTTACTTGAGGATGATGCCAACACGTTCTCGTCCCAAGGTGTTTTATTTCTGATCCGTCCTAAGGCGTCAAATTGTGCCGCTTTGATGTTACTATCGGACGCTCCAGAACTGCCACTATTTGATGCCCTGGGAACAATTGCATCTGGTATTGACCTTGCAAGTTCACTTTGGCATCAGTATTGGACGTTTTAGGAGCGTCACCTTTTGAAGACAGGAACTGGTTTATATACACACACAAAAAAAAAACTGCATTAGAGTTATAGAAAACTAGGTTCAGGGTAGAGCTACGTTACGAAACAACAACGGTTATGGTTAGGCACAAAAACTTCAGGATAGGGTTAAGTTAGAAGGAAAATTACATAAAAACAAATGCTACAAACAGTGACAATACCACACATACTTCCTTACTATAGCAACCACATTGTGAAACAATTAATGATATAAAGGGCACAACATCTTGAACTGGAGTCGAACCCCAGTCTCCTGTGGAAAAGTCCTGTGTCTTGTTGTACCATCCAGCACCCTGTCCACTTCTGTATGAGACTTTTTTATTTTTTATTCATTGATTTAGATGTCAAATATCGAGGATTTCTATTTAAGAGTGTTTTTTTTTTTTTGACGCCTTGGGACTGCAACGGGCTGACGATGCTGCAAAAAAAGCCCTGAAAATATAAATTACATGGATGTTTTGGGTGAAGTCGCTACCTTTCTCTCAGCTAGATATTTTGAAATGACCCCCTATCAATATTAAATGCATTGTGTGCAAAGCTGCTGCAGGAGGACCAGAGGTCTTAAATGTCAGGATTAGTTCCATGTGAAGAGTCACTCCCGTGACGTTCATATGCAAACTTAATCAGGTCGTCCAAGCTGTTATTCAGGGCTACACCTGACATTATGTAACCCATCGAGAACACAATCTCTTCGAAACTACTTATTTTTTACATTTATGATTTTGAGATTTACTGCCTTGCTCAAAGACATCTCAGCAGGATTCTACAGTACATATATATTATAACCTCCTGTTCTCAAGAACACGAAAAATAAGAAACGTAATGCACCAAAGTAACAATATTGTGTTCCAAAAAAAAGCACTTTCCCCTTAAACAGATCACCTTTTTTCAAAATATCATCCAGAGTGAGTGAGCTGCCTAGATGGATTGATTGATGGAAGTGGTAAAGATAACTGAGAGAAATACTGTCTGATGACCCTGGAGTAGATAAGCACAACCAAGAGGCTATCAAATGATGACTTTCTGAGCTCTGAACCCAACAGCCTGCATGCAGGAATGGAGAGCGAGAGCTGGAGAGAGAGAGAGAGAGAGAGAGAGCGAGAGAGCGAGAGAGCGAGAGCGAGAGGGAAATAGAGAAAATAAATCAGGAAGCAAAATGAGAGGGCGGATGTCGATGGCAGCCAGCTAACTGGATTAGCATGTTAATAATACCAGCAAAGGTTAATGTTTACAGATGCAGAGAGGCTAATGCAGTGCAGTGATCATAATAGAAAGGACAGGTCAGTGGGGCTGGTTAATAGTCAAACTAAATGGCTTTTGATTACAGCCTGAGATATAGTGTAATGATGTGACCGCCTGACAGTGACTAGTGGATATGAACCTACTATAGGAGATCATTTAACTCGATGGGGACTAATAGAAATAAGAGAATTAACCCTAAACTGTCTGCTCAACAATACTTTTTAGATTTTATACGAATGACCTTTAGCACAACTGGTAAATGCATGTAATATTGTAAATGCTGTATGATATCGTGTGGAAATTTAAGGATTTTTATTTTCATCACATTCCAAAAACGTATTGTCAATCAGTAAAAATTCAATTTGTTGACAAAAAAAAAAAAAAGTCCAGCAACAAGTATTAAATCTAATTGAAAGCAGCAGCAAATGTTGAAAGGAAGAAATAGAAACTGTGGCTTTACAGGCTGCCTGTCTCACCACTGGAGGGGCTCATATGTTGTGCTTCAGACATTTAACATGTTGTAGTTGACCAGAGCTGCACTGCAACATTGTCCATTGCAATTGCAAATACGGAGGAAGTGGAACAGAAAATGTCAAAGTCACATTATGATAGTTGTTTGCTTCTACTTCATATCCAGGCATCTAGTTATATGATGGTATGACTGTCCAAGCTGCCATGTGTCGGTTTCTAGTGTAGGATGAACAAAGACTAAACATGTCAGTATTAACAGCGAAACAAAAAAGAAAAAATCAGCCTCCCTGGCGAGTGAGACCTCCCAGGATTACTGTATCTCTTACCTGCATCTTGATCCATGTATATTTGTATTCAGCAGCCGTGTAAGCATTCTGTCATGTGGGTGGTCCAAACGTCTGCAGCTCTGTTAGCATCCCTGTGAAACTGTCACAAATGCAGGATGTTGTGGCTGCTGGAGACAGTTCGCTATTATGTGCCGATGTTCAGATGAGGGAAAGGAACATCTCAGTTGTGGCTCACACGCTTGTCTTTCCGTTCTTTTGCTTTATCCACTGGTTACATTTTGGTTGGAGCGATTCATATGTGTGAAATCTGAAAATCTCTTGCGATGTGTCTATGCTTCCTGACAGCATCGAATTAATATTTAACAATGCACTTTATTTATAATTGAGTTTGTCTTTGTGTTAAAATGGTTGAGTTATTCTGGTTTGATTTTTTTTTTTTTTTTCAAAAGTCTGTAAAGAACAAAACATGCTGTTTTTCTTTCTGTTACACAGCAGTCAGGATATATAGGTAGAAAATAAACATAACAGGATATTGGGCATATAGAAAACACAAGCAGAGTAAATGCCCAAGTACATCTTGTGTTATGATGTTACAGCATTAACCATAAATGTGCTGAAAATGTGCTTTGTAAAACAGGAACATCAGACGACCTGGTGTGGCTGAATTAATTTTATGATCAGTGTCAGTTTATCACAAGAACTTCCTGAGCTTTCCTCTGTTTTCCTGCCGCTGGCATTTCATCAAACAGGAAGTTACGGAACAGGACATTTAGTTCTCAAAGCTAATGAGCTTGATAATTAAACTTGTCAACTTCATTGCTAACTGAACAATAAGTCCACAATTTATTAAAAAGACACATTTGATTTACTTCTGTTTTATGGTTTATACTAATATAGAGTTAACCTCCTCCGTAAAGGACTTTTCCTCGACTCTTTGGTGCTGGTCATTGGCAGGATTTTACAGTTTAACTCATTTCATTGATTTTCCTCTGCTCAATATAAGAATTAACTGAATTTACCAGAAAATCTATCATAGTGTGCCCAGGCCTTAATACAAATTGGAGTGGAAAACAGGACATTTGACCCATGTGACAGTGGTAATCTATCCAATAATTGTTGAGATGTTTCATTCAACATCTGACACACTCTCTAAGGTATTGGACTGACATTGGTTTGCCAGTGAAGAAAGACTGTTGCTTTGCTCCTCTTGCTGTTTTCGTCTCAGTCGTCTGTGATAAGCAACAAGCAGAGAAACACCCAGATATCTGTTTCATATCTTTCCACTTGATGACTGGCCACTGATCTATTGCTCAGTGAGGCATTAAAGTCTAATACTGAGCTCTTTATGTTTACTGCCTGACAATTTCCTACCTAAAAACAATTTGACAGCTATCAAAGATAAAATATCTGCTCAGCGTTAAGTGATATATGAAGGTCAAATGTTCACAGAGTAGCTTTTATGAGAGACTGGGAGATTACCTCGCGCCCTACTTTGTTAAGAAGAAACAATTATTATCACTATGGAAACACATTTCTGTTTTTGTCTGACAAACGTCGTTGAGAAACAGCAGGAAACGCGTTAGTTCAAATGACTTTCATGGCTATCTATAACATCAGCTAAACATAATCCAAGGTATTGTAGTTATCATGATGAATGGGAGGATAAGGGAAATGAATCATAATTACGAGTAGCTTAAAAGCGGTTCCTCACTAACTGAAAGTTTCATAGCACATAATAAAAGCCCTACACTGTGATTAAAACAAACACAGTTAACATAAAAATGATTAGCTCCTAGATTGGAAAGTTGCTTTGGAAAACATATTCATTACTTCATGGATGCAGCAAAAACATAGCTATTATCTTCACGTGGGATTAAAAGGCTAACTTCTAGCATCTGGTGTGTGTGTGGTCCCAGCCCCTCTGAGTCTGCGGTACCACATCTTTGTTCACTTGGGACAACAGAAAAAAAGCTGTAACAAAAAAAAAAAAAAAAAACAGAAAGCTAAAAGACTGTGAGTGGTTGCTGCTACAAATGAAGCCTTTCACCTCACACCCAGGATATCGATCATTTATCAGTCTAAGAAATATTGATTATAAGCTCACAAGTAGCTTTAATTCCCCAACTGGTTGTGGGTGCAGATCAAATGGCTAAGTTGTGGTCCAGGAGACGCTATTTGCAAGACAGTTTCCACCCGTGTCATATGTTTTCATGCCAAACGATGTTTGGTATCTGTTGGTATCAGCGTCATGCATATGGGTCAGCACGTCCCTGCTCCAACTGCCAGTAGTCGCGTTGTCATGTGACATCATGCGCTGGACCTTTGTTGTCATGGCTACGGTAATAAATGCGGAGCAAGAACGTGCTCCGGTTTAGACCTCCGCAGTTATTCGTCCACATGCTCTGTACCTTCATGGTGATTTATTCATAGTAGCCTAAAAGTGGTCAAATGAACATGGGTATTAATTGTATAATAACAACGATGAACATTAGTGAAGTCATTGTATATTAAATTGTAAATTTGTGCATTTTTACTAATTTCATGCCAGCATTGGAGCTTTTTATGTCACGTTTCGGTGGCTTCCTTGGTATCTGAGCTGCTTAACTGGTGATAGTGGTTTCCAAATGAAAGTGACACAGCCTTATAAAGAGAAGCAACAGAGTCGGAGGCTGGGGAAAGGTCGGTCTTAAATGGGACCATTTTAGTCGTGTTGCTAAGCATTTTTTTTTTGTGAATCTTTTGTTAAAGTTCTACATATAAGCATAGTTTTCTGCAACCTAAATTATAGCCTGTTAAGTATATTAGCTGAAGTGTAGTGATTACTGGCATATTCAGTAAAGGGAGACAGACTTTGTGTGTTAGAAAACAATGTGTGTGTGTGTGTGTGTGTGTGTGTGTGTGTACCTTAGGACATACTATATTATACTGTGTAGTGTACCAACACAAGGATGAAGACTGGCAGGAACAATCCGCATAATCCTATTAGAGAGAAATACAAATACGTGGATGTGAATTTTTATCAGCTCATTGTTAGAGCTCCTACTTTCATTAAACGCCTCTTCATATACAATACATCATGGCTGCTGCGATTTGGGACTGTTTTATGAGGTAAATATTAAATACAGCATGCACTGTATAATTTTTTTATATACCCAATATATATCGAAGATTTAGAAATTACACTCAAAACCAAACAATACTCGACAGTGTACACAGAGCGTGACAGCACAGGAAGGATGAAATTGCTTTTAAAAGCCTGGCGTAGAAACTTAAAATGATAGAGAGAGAAAAAGAAAAACAAGGGGGGGAAAATAAAAAAGACTAGAAAATAGAAATAAGATAAATACAGTACAAACGACACACGTGACGTGAATTGGTGAGCGAGCGACTGTGTGTGTGTGTGTGTGTATTTCCCGCTGAGGCTTGACATCAGGCAGCCGGAGCCGCTTGACGGATGGAGCTTTTAATTGACTCCATCAACGTGGGACGGATGTCGGCCAATCATCAGAAGAACTGATGCAAAACAACCAGGGGCTTTTGTTTCTAACAGAAGGGCCTCCATTAGACCAGATAATAGGCCAAGCTGTTGATATTTCTCTGCCCTCTAGCATGTCTGCTGAAGGTAGACGGTACCGCTCACACCCATGCAGATGTTTTTCAATGGGCTCGCCTATCATTCCTCATGATATATCCCCTGCCAGAGTGCTTTATTTAAATTTGGTACCTCCTCCTCATGCATTTCTAGGTATTTACCCAGTGAGCAAAAACATCACGACGGTGAATAAAACAGCAAAATACCACTTCCTCTGGTCATGTAAAGCAGATCACTTTAAAGGACACTTTAAATGGATTAGTATTTTTAGTTATCTAGCACTTGTTCAGTAAATACAAATTCAACCATGAATAAATAAATAAATCCAATCAAAGCAGGCTCCCGTCTTTATATTCTGAAGAAAAGAAACAGACATTCATTTGAAAGAGCCAGGAGACAATAGTTTATTTAAATTTGTACTGTTTGATCACATTGGAATCAGTGGCCTTGATGATCTGATCTTATTCCCTTGTAAATTAGTTAATTAACTCAATGGTCAATTCAGATCTACATAATAATTCATCCGAGGGAACCATGAGTACACGCCCCTGTAATTTATTAATTATATAACATTTTATGAATTGTATAATTCATAAAATGCCTTTCAGCTCATTGTATTGGTTTTACAGTCCACAGCGTCCCTGCTCCCGCTCTCCTCGTCTCACGTTCAGACACAGAATCATGTTCAGTGCATCCCGAAAGTAACTGTTTCCACATCCTTTATGTTACGGTCTTATCACAAAATGGGTTAAATTCATTAGTTTGCATTATTTGACAAACAACACCCCATAATGACAACGTGCGGGAGGTTTGTTTGAAATCTTTGCAAATCTTTTAAAAATTTAAACTTAAAAAAAATCCCACCAGGCCAACAGCAGCTGTGTCACCTGCCAACTTGAGGAGCTTGACAATCGAGTCACTGGAGCTGCTCTCATCTGTGTAGAAGGAGAAGAGCAAAGTACACAGGTGATCTGAAAGAAGTGAGTGGAGATGTGTGGGTCTGCATTTGAACCTTGTAGTAGGACAGATCTCCTGTCCTTCGTGGCATCAAGGCACAGCAAAGGACCGACCCTCTGGCCAGGGGTCTCCTGTGGTCTTCTCTGAATTCTTTTTCTTAGCATATCGTGTTAGAAAACCCTCACTGGACTCTTTTTGGTCAGTGGTACAGTTGTGTTGTTGGCGAAGGTCAGAGAACAACTAGGGGTCATTTACAAATTTTCTGGAGCTCCGACCATGGACTTAATTTCCTGGCAGTTTTTATTTAATGCCAAGTACATCTGGCTTCCCATCTACAGACCTCTCTGTTCGCACCATGGTGTACTGTAACGTCACTCCCGGTGTGTTATGTTATGAATTCAGAGAATTTCAGTATGATTAAAATCACACGAGGTTTGTTACTGGGGCATTTCAGAACAAATTTTTGTGTTTCTCTGATTAAAACAATTTCAGAGTCTTCCCTTACTCATAGTTTGATCAATCCCTGCACCCTACAGTACTAAAAGTCAAGAAACATTTAGGAAAGAATGAGGTACATTGGGAGTGACATTTAAATTCATGGTAACAAAGACCCTCGGGGTATTTTGAGGAGAAATTACCTATGGAATAAAGAGAAATATTCTGTCAGCAACGTGTAGAATAAATCATAAGCTGTAGAAAAAAAGTGTTCAGCTTCAATTAACTCAAATGACAGCTTACAGAAACAAGTCTGTGCAGAAGTTGGACTCCCAGTAAACCTCCAGAGCTTGTGTCCCTGAACACAGGCTGGATTTCTGAGACTCACTGGCTTCATTATCCCTGAGTCAGATGTGTTCAGTTATTGTTAGCTGCAAAATGATGAAATGATGAAAAAGGACGTACTTTTGACAATAGCAGTGCTTGGGAAAGTTACAGACCTTTACTGTACAAGTATATTAATCAGTACTTTGCGTAAAAGTAACTCCAGATAACCTGAACTTACATTTCACATGCATCTAGAGAGGATGACTGATTTATTGTAGCAGGCACTTCTGATAAAATTACTTATTTATAAGAACTTTTCTTACTCATTCTTATCATTGCCTTGCAAATTGCCATATTATCACGTAGTCAGTGCTCTGGTCACATAAGTAAATGTATGTAACTTGTGAAAGGCGGGTGAACTTGAAGAGCCGTCATTTCAGTCTCTTAAGTCTGTAGCTTATTATTTGCAGACTGTACAACATACTGCTAACAGAATATCTGCGCTCAGTCATCCATCTCACATACGTCTGACACTTCTTTTTTAATTAATGCAGTTTCCTACACACAATTAACTTCCATTTCACTTCATGACTGCTGTGTACTTTTAATGTTGCCAAAATGTACCTTATGTTATGTAAGTGCTGAATGTCAGAACGGTATTGAGTCCGACACAAAGTGACAGACATAGCACTAGTGGAACAGACTTTGTTCTGCATAACTTAATTGTTGTAAGAACATACAAATGTTAAGTATATTAAGTCAGTGTCTCAACATACACACGTAGGTTTCGGTTTCGATAATTCAGTTGTTTTTCTGTTTTTTGTACATCTGGTGCATCTCTCAACATGACTTTCGCAACAGATAGCAACGGATTAGCCGTTTATTTGTGTGGATCAACAGTTTCGACTTAACGTACATAATACCTCCGTTAGTGGCGCATAATAACGCTGATTACATGAAAACCGGATCGCACACGTGTGGAACGAATCGGGTAAACCGTGGACTGTTGTGAGAGACAGAGCTCCACTGTTATTTAGCCACAATGTGGGCTTCAGCAAAATATGTGCAGTCAACTAATGCAATTTTGCTTTCTATTTAGTACATTTTCACACACTGCTTTGCAGAACATATATTCTACAGGATAGCCAAGCGTTTTCTAAAGGGACGGCACTGCTTAACAGTGGCATTAATTCTACCCTTTGATGGAGAACAAAGAGGCGCTGGGAGGATGAAGTTCATTTTATGAAGGTATTATCGCGTGAGCGCTGCACTTACATACAGTTTTAAAAAATGTAAGTGTTTTTTCTTGTTTTTTGTTCAGTAAACGTAGACATGACTTTATTATTGCCATTTATTGCTTTTTATTCTATTTGCGCTAATAAACAAATGCACTTATAGCATTTTGACATTGCTGGGTCATAAGAAATGCAATTTTACAATTAACACACAAACAGAACACAACAGAGAACAGCAGAGAGCACATGGAACATTAAAGTCGGCATTATGCAATCACACTCACACAAGAGATGGTGCACAGTCAAGGAATTAGTCCCTCAAATTTATTTATTCATTTCCTTCAAAGAGGCAATTTAATGCATGACTTAATCCATCTTTGTGATGTCGCTGAAACGCCTGCTGCCCTGCGTGACATGAGTTTCATATTTGGGCCACAGATAAATACCCAGAGCCAGAAATATTGGATAGCTGCAAAGGAGACAAGAGGAGCAGCAGAGGGAGGGTTGGGAGGAGGGTCGCAGATGCTAAGCCTGGTAATCTGTCTTTCAATCTGCAGTCGTATATTGGCCACTTTAAAGAAAAGACACATTTTATTCGCACATGACCCATGTGTGAGTGAAAATGTAAGTGAGTTTGAAACTTGGCGAAGAAGGGGAGAGAGATTTTCTTGTGGGTGCTCAAGCTGCACTGATCCACTGAAGGGGTCTGATAGGCCAGACGGGCCAATCAGACTGCCAAAATCACAGGAATGTTCATAGCTTATCAGAACCTGTTGTCATCGAGCCCAGTGGCACGGCCTGCTGTGAGCCGACTGTAATGGGCTACTATAGGACAACTTAGCTGGAAGGAGATTAGCTTGTTGTGGCGCCTGCTGGGAGGAAAAAGAAACTCGGTTCACACAGATTGTAATGTGCACTGGTGGGTTGAGCATCTGCGGGGTATTACATGAAGGTTAAATAAAAAATGGCAAATGCACGGGAGCCTTGCTTTGCAGTTCAGTGACGAAGGTCCTGCTATGCTACATGCATGAAAAGAGAATTACATTAGTCTGATAGCAAAATATAGCAAATCATTTCAGTTGGACCAGCAGCACAAATACATAAAACAACATCTCACAGGACATTTTCACAATTACTATGTTCATACAGGCGACAGAGGAGATGATGACGATAATGATGATGACTCTGATTGTGGTGATAAAATATTTCAATCTCACGCTGTCTCATCAGCGCATTCATTTAATCCTCCTTCAGTTTGTGCGGGCCAAGCAAAAATCAGGATCTGATGGAGAAACAGTAGCAGCAGCTGCAACATTACTAAGTAAACACCGGCGGAAGCGAGTCGTGTTTATGAGCCTTCCTAAATTACACCCCCCCCCAAAAACCAACCAGACACATACACACACACACAGTCGCTCTAATCCCACCTCCTCTGTTCACTTACCACAACCAAGAGGGAGAGTGCTGTTTCGTAAAAAGTTTTCTCTGATCATCCTCCCTGTTAATGGACAAATAAAATGTTTGTGCACTTCCAGCTCCCTGGGACTGCTCGGCTGCTAAAGCCTGTATCAAGACACCATTCGGCTGCCTAGGTGACCCAATTACGCACAGAGAACGTCTTGTGAATTAGCTCCGGCACCATCTGCGACGCCACAACCAGTTTTACAAGCATTTGTACGGAGACGCCTTTATAATTCCAGCTTCATTATGTTCTCTCCCTAACGCCCCCACTAGACCTACAGGAACAAGCTGTAAAGTTTTCATTGCTCTTCATGTGCAGAGTTCGTTAAAGCATAAATGTAGATGTTTTCTTCAATTGGAGCAGGCTTTCAAAAATTCGTTAACGCCACACTTCAGACACAGTTTTTCAGCTCTTGTTTCTATGAGAACAGCCATCATGGAAGTGGTGTAATTTCATACAGACCAGTCTTATTTGATTGGTGAGCAATTTTATTAGATTGGTTTTCGAAAAAATAATAAAATATCAAAAAGTGGAAGAGCATTAATAAAAATAATCACTGCAATACAAACACAATAAAAGCACAGCTTTCTTGCTGTTACAGAAACACACATCAACAAACACACATCAGACATTATGACAATTATATTAAAACAGAAATATATAACATCTGGAATGACTTTGCCCCAGAAAGACCCAAATCATTTGGGATTTGGCATAATTTGCTAATAATATATAATGCCTGTAATACTAATCAAGCTAATGCCTTTATTATGTTCTTATCATCTACTTGTGTTCTAATTCCCCATCACCTCAAGTCAAGTGTTGCTGATGTGTTTATTACTTAATTTCAACTTCAAAGACCAGACAGAGAATGATCCACAAAGTGACTGTAATATTAATACATGATTGATCAGCTGCAGTTCTTTTCCTCCCCAGGCCTCAAGGACAGCAGCAGTTTCTTTGTAACAGCTCTATGTTCCTTTAGGTCTCTAATGAATTCTCACGCTCTTTGTCATCACGTCCCGGCAGACCACTAAAGTCAGCGGTGAAGAATGCACACGCCAGCCAGTTTGCTTTCCTTCCTCTCTAGCACCGTAAAATTTTAATGCAACCAAACACACCATCCATCCATTTCTGCAACTGAGCAGCAAGCAAATTGCAATCACCCTCTCCGCGCTTGCTATCCGTCGAGACTGGAAGCTGCACCGAAACACACTTTCATCCCTTTGTCATTACACACAGAACAGCACACAAGCTTCATAAAATCTGTGCTCCCCATCCAGCAGATAACCGTTACCTGATTTAATGTAGCTCGTGGCACATTGCCACCTGCCACCTGTAAAAATTTCTGTACACATTGCACTACATTGTTCGGTGCTTCGAGTCAAAAGACAGTAAAAGTGCACGATAGCGCGTCTAAATGCTTTTGTGTATGTTGTGAGCTGTGTGTGTGTGTGTGTGTGTGTGTGTGTGGGGGGGGGGGGGGGGGGGGTGGAGTGTTCAGAGTAAAAACAGAAAAGAACACAAATTCTGACAAAAAAATGTTTGAGGCATTTTTTCTTGTAACTGTTGCAAGACATAACTCAGGGGTCTGCAGTGAATGGTTAATATCTCAGCTCACTCCGATTCCCATCTGCTGGGTTGCCTGCTTCTTCCAGTGGAAAGTCGCTCTGATGTTCATTTTAGATCACAAATTTACACGAGATCCATTTGGTTCGAATCAGAGAGACTATCCCAGGAATCGCCACACGCTGGCTCGAGCGACGTTTTATAGCTTTCGGTCGAGGTGGATTGATGTGTTCTTCCCGACACAACGTTGCACTCATGACTCTCCAAAGACTGTTGGAAGTTTGTAATATATATTTCCTTCCACTAATGTCTCCCATGACTGACTTTGCATCACAGAAGGAGAAGAGAGAATGAGGCACACTGAAGCACTTCTACAGGCACTTCTCCTCCAAATCCCTTCCAGCTGTATTAACAACAGCACAGTTCAGTAACAGTGATGGGCTAAGTAAGCAGTTCTTAGAGCCGACTGATTGCTTGTCGATCTCACTCGCTCTATGAGAGACTGGGTTCTCTCCCGGGAAAAACATGGTGTTTATGGAAATGCATGGAGAGCCTCTCCTTTGTTAGGATGTGCATTTACTTGTCAGCTGCTAAAAGGGGAACTTTCAGACCCTATTAAAATGCAAAATATAGACATACACTGTTGTGAGACTGGGTCAAGGGGAAGGCATTAGCAATGAATGTAAAGCAGTTTCTACAGTCCTCATCCATCATGTTCCACAAAGAGGGGATTCTCTAAATGTATTCATTGCAAAAACTGTCAGGCAGACGGGTGAGCTGCGCCCGGCAGGGTTGAACAAAGGCAGGGGGTAATACAGAAATAGAAGAATTTTTAAAAAGTGGAGTCATACACCACCTGAGTGTGCCGCCAACCATCACGCTGCTTTCTAAGTCACATCAATTCTCTGATGCCTTTTCAATGTCACACTTCATGCTTTCACTTTCCCTTTGCTTTCTAAAGCCAGCGCTGTGTCTGTCAAGTACACACAAGCTGGTGATGCTGGTGATACAGTCGCCGTACACCTCTGCTCCCTCGCTTCGACATCTGTTGTGTCGTTGGAACACCTCCGCTAATGAAAAGAGATCTTTGCAAATCACAGATGACAAAAGGCAGCTCCAGACATAGCGGTGTGAAAGGATTTCAATGATTTGGCTCGATTGCCAAAAGTTGCATATTGTACCTCACTGATCAAGATGTTAAATTGAAATATTTTTTCAAACTCTTTTTCTGCTAGATTTACACTAGCTAGTCTCATGCTTTTCCTTAATCCGATGTAGTTATAGGCAGCTAGCATCCGCTGGGTCTTTAGAGCTTTTACACTAAACGCAGTTACTTCTAACTCGGCTTAAAATGGGGCTGAAAGAAAGCGTTGGACTGAACTAAAGCAGTAAAATTGCGAGCCGATAAATGTGAACAGTAAGAACCTGAAAGAACCTGTAAAAGTGGGTCCTGTGGGTTTGTAATTAGCACTTTCATATTAGACATAGTCAAGTACTTTATGAGTCTTAAAACTCTCTCACTAGTTAATATTTATAAGAAGATTCAGATACTTATGAAAATCCAAACAGCCCCCGCAGGAACAGATATTACTTGGTCTGGATGTGTGATGCTGAGAGTGTTATACTCTGACAAAACACCTCAATGTATGATTGTATCACCCTTGATGGAGCACAGTGGACCGTAGCCCACTCCTGGTGTTGATTTGAAGGGAAAAGGCTGCTTGTATGTGTCTTCACATCTGCTGCTGTCTCATCTGCAGCAGACATCGAGACTCACTGTCTGCTCCATCACTTTCCTTCCTACTGTTTCTGTCTCTCTTTCGCTCTGAAACATGGTTGTTCCAATCAGAGAACAGAGGCGTGCTGGATTTTAAAGCTCAAAAACTGATGGGATTTACAGTCTCAACACAATCACACTGCATGAGCCTGCTGCACTAATAACTCGCTAGCTTTATTTTCCACTTTTTTGCTGTTTTTATTACTCTCCTATCATCTGCCAATTCTGAAACGTGTTCAGTCGCAGACGTAATTTAACAGCAACATGAATAACCCGTAAGGTATTGAGTTTAAAGACAACATAAAAACATTGAAAAGTCAACCAACACTACCTGATTCCAAAGTCTTTCAAAGACACACACACACACACACAAACACCCAATTTTCATCAGTTACACAGCTGTGTGGTTTGATAAAAAACCTTGGCAGAACCTGGTGCCTGACCTTTCCAGCCGTGTTTAACATGGCTGCTCTATAAGTAACCTACCACATGTAACCCCCCCTGATGAGAGTTTAGATCTGGCCAGAGTTTCTGTTTTTTGGTAATTGTGGAAGGTACCTGCTGGGGATTGAGGCCTAGAGGCCTTTGAGACTCCAGAAAATGTCTGAATGAGCTTATCTGCTGTCTGTCAGTTAGCACAGATGGAGATGAGCCTTTTTCTCAGCTTTAATAAAATCCATTTGTATGATTTCCTTCTTTTGATTCTCTATCTTTGTTGTAAAAAACAGAATGATTGGCAAAACAAATTCAGGTCCCACAGCTCTTTCTTTTCAAACTGAACTCCGGTGATGCCAAGTTCTTTTGCCCACGGACAACAAGCCCCACCCTGTTGTCATCTCTGTATTTTAAGAGCTTTAGAGTTTTCCAAACTTGGCAAAGAAGCAAAGGATTAGAAGAAGATAGCAAGAGGGGAAAATCCAGGAGATGGAGATACAGACAGTTGGACAAAGCAGATAATTCCAATTCCCCCTTCAATACCTTAAAGCAATTCTATAGTGACTGAGGCAGGCAATGTTTCCACGTTTAAAACTCTCAAAATGAATTTGGCTAGATGGCAATGCAGTGCCAGCTGGAGGCATTAATTGTCTTTAGAAGCCGAACATAACCTCCATATTAAAACATTAGAAGCAGAAGCCTGGGAGGATTGTTGCACATAACTTCAACCGTTTCATGCAAACAGTCCGAAGTTGCGACCGACAATCTCCCACAGGAGATTTTTAACAGTGATAACACAAATCAACACAGTCATCTACAGCAGGCCGTCACCCCAGACAATTACAGTCCGTGACAGCATGTGGGTGGATGATGGGGTGGTGATATGCTATCTGCAGTGTGGGATGTGCTGTTATGACACTGAGGCATTAGGGGAGACACAAAATGTGAGTGACAAAATCTGCTCTCGACCTGATGATGACTATGAGTGCGATGTCTTATGCGGAGGACATTTGCACAGTCTGAGTGCGTGTTTGCATGTGTGTATGTGTGTGTGTGTGTGTGTGGTGGGGGGGGGGGGGGTTAAAAGAATCTGTCTAATAATATTATTAAGCATGGTTTGTCTTTCTTTCTGCAGGTCCCATGGCAGTTTTTGTTGACATTACCCAGGAGGTTTATTCATATTCCTATGAGATGGAAAAGCAATCAAGTCACTTGCAGTGAAAACATCAAAACCTCTAATTTTTGAAATTACCTTGATTGCAAACAGTCATGAAACGCAGCAGTTATAGCAGAATACAGACATGAAAATGGTCCAAAAAACAAAAACCAAAAACAATCACAATCACATATGTACTGTATTGCTTGGATTGTTTGAGTGCAAACCTTTCTGACACTTTGAAACACCTTAAAAGACACACAGTTAACACACTTCTATATTTACAGTTTACACTCACACACTGGCTGTTGGCTGTGGAGATAGAGACAAACCCAGATGCAGATCATATTTACAGCTAATTTGATATTCAGTGAATGCAGCATGCAGCTGGCAGAATAGCAGCCAATTCCACATGCCTTCATACAGCAGCTCATCTGACCCATTTAATTCATTTAATAGCCTTTGAAACCACACTGTTGAAGGATCTGTCACTTACAGTATCTCGCACAACCTTACTAGTGTATTTTCATGCATACAAAGCTCAGGTGTTTCAGCGCATATCTGGAGTGTTTAAGAGTTGTCAAAATTTATTGCAGCGCAACGTACCATAAAACCAAAAATCCATTTTTTTTTCGTTCTTTTATTTGTTAGTCCCATGTTTATGATCTGCTTTGTGACCAAGCTAATATCTGAATGTTTCTGTCTGTGGTTTGGTGCTTGGCAGGTGACGTTTTCTGTGGCATTTGTAAAGCTCACAGGTGAATCTGGTGAGACAGAGCTGAAAAAGTAAAGTGGTGGGGCCTAAAACTAAAGCTAAGAGCTGAAAGATGCTACAATGCTCTCAAACACTGAGAGGAACTGCACACTTGGTTTTTTTTAAAAATATGATTGGCTCCTACACATTAGTTTCTTTTCTTTTTCTAATATAGAAATTGTAAATACTTAACTTTTACTTGGTGCAGCTTTAAGGCACCATGTGTGTACAACAATACTGAAATATTGAGCTGTGTATTGCTTCTGCTTTTTAAAAACTATCTTTTGAAAAAAAAAAAAGAAAGTTATTGCGTTTTCAGCTGCTCAAACGATGACAATTGTAGTCTCATAGAGCTCCTTAAATAATGCTAGGTTTTTTTATAACAGACAGTAACACATAAACACACACTTCATTTGGGGGTTATATGTTATTGTACGTTTTATAAAACAATATTGGCAATAAATGCAATTCATCATGCATAAATTCATACAGTAGGTGTGCTCAACAAATTGACTTCTGAATGCAAATGGCCTCATCCAGTCTAGTTTTTAAATGCCAAACCAAGATGATGGGGATGGGGATCATGCCGTGATGGAGCAGCATCTGTTTGTGAGGAGAGACAACCTTGTATTACAGACAAGTTTCTTCAGATTGTTGTTGTGGTTGTGGAAATTGTCGCAGAGTAGTTAGTACTTCAATGTCCCGGCTAAGCCATATACATGCGTAACCATACTTCATGTTTATACTTCATGTTCAATTAAATTTGCATAAAATGGGAGGGTGGGAATGAAAATGGGAATGAAGGGCGGATTAAATGGGAAGGGCATGTGAGGAACATGTGAGGGCAGTGAATTAAAACAGGTCAGAGCCCCAACACATATATTGTTATTTAACCCCATTGTATCTTAGTTCATATTCTACACTGTTCTTTTGGCAAATTTGATTTACTAGTTTACCTTATTTTGAGACATCTGCACAACATAGTGAGCTTTTATAAGTGTTGTTACCGATGTTCGCCACAAGAGGGAGACGCCCTTTAGAGAGCGTTGCTGTCGGGAGGCAGCGCCGACACACTGTCATATAGCGCTGAGACGAGACACGAGACAGAACTATGCTAACAACAGTGAACTGCTTTGTCTGTAATTTTGCAGGTAAGCTGACATGATATGGAATAGAGGATTAAAGTTTCATATAAAGCAGAGGGTTATGAGTAAAGTGGGAAAGTTGGCCGTTTGCTCCCATTCAGTGTGTGTTGGCACGAGTTAGATGTTAGCAAGGACAAGGTAGCAGTTAAGCTAACTCGGCCATTGGGATTAGGACCCTGTACGGTACGTTTGATTGAGAAATGTCTAAATTGCATTGCATGTAACTGTAAAGGTGTCAGGTGTAAGGACTGATGCAGTAGTGCTGTTTCATTATTGGTGCCAAATTTTTTTTATAGTTGTTACGAGTATGTTAAATATGCTCAGTTCGGGAGTTTAACGGCAGCGCCGACACACTGTCATATAAGCGCTGAGACGAGACAGAACGATGTTAACAACAGTGAACTGTTTGTCTGTAAGTTTGCAGTAAAGAGAGAGAAACCACAAGATCCTGTCTGCGTGTTTTGTCAAGTGTGCTACAAACAGACAAGCATATTTCATTTCAATATGTTCTCAGCCTGACCCAACTTGAACGTCTTCTCTAAATTCCTGTCCAAACCTGAACCAAACCTCTGGGTACTGAAAGCCCAATTGAGTCACACGTGAATATCGACCCTCTAGAGTAGTAAATTGCACTGTATGTATAAAATAATTTGTATGTCCTTCTGTAATTTACCCATATGTATCTCCTGACAACTGATGCAGTCATTTAGTGCCAGTGTGGGAAGCTCCGTGTGCTCCAAGTCTGAAAATATTAAGGTCACGGTGAATAAATTGCCCAGACAAGGCTGTGGTTAGAGCTTGGAGGAGTTATACTTGTAATTTTGCTTTGTTATGTTTGTAGCAAAAAAAAATTTGAATCGGCTCATTAATTGTGAAATTCTATGGTGTGACAATGACTGGATAACAGTTTAGCCCATTTTGGACTCTAAAACAGTCTATGGTTACTGTGTATCCTCACAGTTCTTCAATGTCAAGGTTCACTTCCATGTGAAAATTCACCAAAATGTAACTATACAAAATCCCAATTATTTTGGCGTTAAAAAAAATAATGCGGGGAACACTACCATGAAGTTAAACGGTGGCATAGGCTAAAACAAGTTTACGCTCTTTTGTATTATTAACCAAAAAGCACTTGCTGTACTGTGTCTAATTGAATTGAAAGCTTAGATTTTGTTTTACAAATGCAGTTTCTACATACAGCACAGCTGCCAACGAGGGAAACCTGTACATTCCACTTTTACAATATTAAAAAACATCCACATGTTCCCTTTAATAATATGCTATGAGTAACAACATCGAGATAAAAAGGAAAACATATCCACAAATTTCAAACAAGTACTGGAACATTTCTCCTGAATGTAACTGTAAAATCCAAATGAACCAGATTTAGGAAGAAAGAAATATCTTTTTCATTTAACCCCGTTAATGTGAGTGATGTTCCACAGTTCTCTGCCTCATCAACCTGTGCTCAACTTGATTTTTAACATCATTCTCCTTTTTCTGGTTGCAGATGTCCTCTGGGTGAATTATAAAATCAAATCAGGGCAAGAGGAGCCCTCATCTACATTCTCCCCTCTTGATTGCAGCAGCCCCATGCATAAGCACAGCGACTTAGAAGTGAGTGAGCCTGAACCGTGTGATGAACCATGTGTTTGGTTACAGAACTGCCTCTTTCTCCTCCTTTGAAGATGCACAGACACTTCACCATGTTCAAGGATTTGCTGACCTACATCCTCACAGTCAAAATTCACACTTGGAAGTACTATCAGGGTATTTGACACTTTTTAAAAAATTTACAAGTCTTGCAGAAAACCTTTTGCCCCAGTTTCCTCTTTAAAATGGTCTTGCTGCAGGTTTTTGGCGCTGCCTCGTAGAGAGAGAGAGAGCCTTTTGCGGGGCGCTGGTTTACAGGAAGGAGTGACACAATCAATTTGCAGAGCAACTGACATAATCAGCGCCTACATAAATCATATCAGCACAGCCAGGCCCCCAGGCGCCCGCTGAGGTGACAGTTTCATGGCTCACCTCCAGAAAGCAACCTGCCAATCAGCAGAGAGTGACAGACACCAGAGTGCAGGTACTCAACACTGTCGCGCTGATAGCTTGGCCGGCGGGGATTATTCTGCGAATGAAAACTGTAAAGATTTACAGATCACCTTCTTAAACCTGCAATCAGACCATTGGATTACAAGTGTACATGATCAGAATGATAATTTGATGTCTTTCAGTTAGTGATGCATCTTGCACAGGATTTCTGGGAATAAACGGTGTTGTACTGGTATCTCATCAAATACTGTGGCGTATTTTGGAGTATAGTTTTTCTTGCAGTACATCCTGTGTGGGATATATTACCAGCATAAACGGGATTAATACAATACCATGCATGTACATAACCGGCTGTTACTGTTTTATGTCAGTGATATCAACCTCATATGTAACTGTTAATCCCTCTTCAGCCGTACCCAGACCTGAAAGCGAACAATAACAATTCTTTGAAAAATGGAAGTCATTCTACTAAATAAGCAACAATCAAAACTTAATGTTTTGGAAGAATATTCAGACTAATTAGTTATTAAGAGTTTATTATTTTAAACAACTAAGTATAGTGCAAGGCTTTTTGAAATGACATTGTGAAAATGTCATTTTGAATGAATGTTTGACCTTATGAAAATCCACAGTGAATTGAATTGTCATGTTGGATCAAATATCTAGCTGGATTTTTCCCTATAAGTGTTTTAGTGGCTGTTATTGTAAAGTAGCCTGAGTGAAATTTCAGGAATTCTATTCATTTCATGAACATCGTGTAAAGTTTGACGCTCTTTACTTTTATAAGATCCAGAATGCGATACAGTAGCTAAAGATCTGGTTGGAAAAGTATATAACGATCAGGGGTGACATCATGAACACTTGTGGAGTGTCTGTGTTGGAAATTACACAGTTGGTCATAAATTGGTCATTTTATGCCTGGTGTATATTTGCTACACATTCATATTGTGTTAGATATAATATATAATATACACTTAACCCATTTACGCTCTTGCTCTAATCATTTCCAGGTGAGCTTAGTATTTTCACTTGATTGAGGAGGTTGGTTGCACATCTTTATCTTTTTGTAGGCTCAGTGCCCAATGAGACACTTTCAGGCCACTAGTTTCTCTCAGTTGTTTTGGTTGCAAGAAAGGTTCTTAAGAGATGCATATTTATTTAGTGTGAAACAGATACTCTATGACAGTAAGTGTGCTTTTATATGAAGCAGCAGGTTTTACAGCTTCTCTTCTCTTTATATACCCAGGTCGGTATGAGAAGCCCAACCCCACTTTACAATGCTGATTTGTTCTCACTCACTTGTTTAGTTGTTATATATAGTGATTGCTATATATAAACCAGACGTATAACTGATATTTGAAGAGTGTTGTGTTTAAGCTCATTTAAATGAAGTTGAGTGGTGGAAGATGTATTCGGATCTGGAGAGAAATATCATTTCAAACAAACCTTGTTTAAAAATGTTAGCTTTGGTTACAGAAGAATGAGCTATAAAATGCATTAAAGGATAAGTTTTTCAAGTGAGGGGCCTTTGAGGACACTGAAAGCAGTTTTACTTCTTGGAATCAGTCCCCCGGTCCATACTGGCCTTTAAGAGATGCTTTTTATCTAAGTGACGAGGCCAAAATCCACAGTACTCCCTCTGTGCAAAAATGTATTCAAGTTTTTATTCTGATGAAAATATCAGGCTTTATCCTCCCAATTAGGTAAATTGACATCTCCCAAAGTTGCAGCCTTTGTCTTTCAACATTCCCTATTTTTGTCCAGGAAGACACCAAGAGAGATTTCTTTAGCTGCTGTAACTGTTTAAACATAACCATACAAAGCGTTTACAATTCTATAGCCTGACAAACTGGACGTTAACAAAAATACAGGATGATTCACTTATAGCATAGGATATTTTGGCAGAGAAATATTCATTGTTTGGTTACATTTTATTGATATGTTCAGTATCAACATATTTGCAAATTTCCAGTCAACAGATTTTCATCATGTTCACAGGAAATATGATGTGTTTCTAATTACTCTCCTCAGAAAAAGCACAATTGTGTTTCAACTGAAGTTTTAGAATTTCAGAATTTTTTTAGACAGGTTTGCATTATTAGGCATTTACATTATTATTTGTGTAAAATCTTAACAGGTGTCCACCACAGCTTCAATAATCTAAACCCACAACACAAGTTTAAATGAAACTGCTTTATATTACCTATGATTCAGAGGCGTCTAAAGACAGTTCACTGCATCTGTGCATGCAGCTGCATTGCCAAAAACTGTTCACACAAAATGAAAACCAACAGGTAGTTTTATTGTAGTAGCTGATAGATGTATGGTACACTTCAAGTAATTATAGCTATTCAGTGGTAATATCTAATTATTTTACAAATTACAAGTTCCGAGTCAACATAATACCAGCCAGCACATCAACTGGGGGGACAATTCTGTGGGACTCCATCGAGGCACCATCCTGCCAATCATCTGTGCTTGTGCACACACATAAACTAAAGACACCTTCACCTTCCAATCCATTGTGACAGACAGACAGCAGAGGCAGAAGCACGGTTAGATAGCAGAAGGACAGGGAAACAACTGGGACCATTTCTTTGTCCTCAGTAGCGTCCCGTGCTGACTACAATGTTTTACAAAATGGCAAAGGACCAGACAGAAGCAGCATGGTCTTGTCACGTTGGCTTCATCTCAGCTCTGCCTCATTGCTCGTTGCTGTTGTAGGACCTTGCGAACAGATACCCTGTGGAGAAGGTTTTAAGCATAAACACAATGCATTATTTATGTTCAAGCATCCTTGGGGACGTGTTCTCATAGTCCTCTCATAGACAATAGCTTTCCATCCAGGTAGTTTATGCAAATTATGATGTAACACATTAGAGGGGTAGAGTGGAAACAGATTATTTCAATATTAATAACAATTAGGTTTTTCTTTCTTTCTCTCTTTGTTTTTTTTTTTTGGAGTGGCATTTTCGGGGAAACAGCATTTTGACAACGACAATGTCCAAATTCCAAAAAATTCTTCACTTACTGACACATACTTAAGTATTATTTTTAACATTATCCCAATTTCTAAACACTAATACACGACGCATGTTTTCTGATTATTTAGTAGATGCATACTGAAAAAAAACCTACAATATTCGCAAATGGCTCAAAATCCTAATATGTTCCTAATGCTAACACTGTGCCTTATTAAAGAATAAATGACCGTAGTTTTAAAGGCCCCGCCAAAAAAAAAAAAAAAAAGGTATAAACACGATGGATTTTGTATGTATTTTATTTATTTATTAGATGTGTCTTGTGCAGAATTATTGTAAAGTTTATATTTAAGCTGCCATAGCAAACAACCTGATGCCACTGTAGAGCTACTTTAGCAACAACCATTGACCAGAATTAGAGGTAAAACTTTGCCTCTATCTAAAACTAATTAATTTTCAGCCTATTAATCTACAACTTTGTGTTTCTACAGAAATCCAGCAGTCATATCAATTAAGGTCACTGTGTGTCTGTAGGCTATAATCATGTTAAACTGGGCTTTAAAGGACTGTATTTAATTAACTAAAAAAGTAACAAGACTCTATGAGCTTACTGCAGTAAAGGCACAAGAAGGCCATGCGATGACAAACTAAAATGAACCAATGTGTTAAAGTATCACAGAAATCTGTCAGAGAAAATGTGATACTGTGAGGACACATGGGTGAAATGGTAAAACACGACATGGGTCACAGAACAATCATCAGCCAAAAATAAACACATTTAGGGTCAGTGAACTATTATAGTTTGGCTTAAATCGAGACTTCCTTTATGTTACATGACATATGTGACATATTTAACAGTACATACATAATGCACAACTCATTGTCGTCATTATAATATCGGAAAGTGGTTTCACACCTGAGTCAATCCCTGGGGTCCTGTGAGGTTTACTTACTGAGCCTTTTGAAGTTTTTCATTTAATCTCACAGTCTTCATCAGCAAAAGTGGCCTGATTGGGACCATTAACTGCATGTTTCTTAGCCAGAGAAGTTTCTTTGCCAGCAGATGGAACATGCTTGCTCACTTGCTGTCTTTATGATGATCAGTGTGTGACTGTCTTAAGGTGGATTAAGTTTTGTGGGGCTAACTGTAAAGCTAACATAGTCATTTATGATGGGTGTAACAAACCGGATGTGATTAGAGCATCATAATAGGAGACATATGCTTAGAATCCATTTACAATATGGCTGTGATGCCTCACAATGCATGCTAACTTTAAAGTCTTAGGTAAAAGTCATAGCACACATTAATGCTGCACTCTCCCTATTTCCAAACATGCCCTAGAGAATAAACCCCATTACCATAATTGATATGCTGATGACAAAGGCTCCATGCTCATTGAGATGCTGAAAATATCCGCTTGTGACCTTCCAACTGGACAACACCTTCATCTGCCTTTTCTCGTCCTCTTCCTTCCTCTCACCACTCAGTGAGTCTCATCTCCCTGTCTCCCATCCTGTGAATATGGCCTGAGAGGCAACGTGGCTGAGGTTAATACCTATTAATTGCTTTGCAGATACACTTTCGGGGCACATGGCTCTGTAATTAAAGATGTTCCTGCATTAGATGAAGATATGAAAATATCATTAGTCCGTCTCGGATGAAGGGATGGAAAAACCTGTAGTTACTTGCTTAACCTCTTGCAGCTGGAGCTCATTTATAATCAAGGGGAGAAAATGAGCAGAACCGAGCCTTATATAGATGGTTAAAGTTTAAAAAGCAGTGGTGAGCATTAGGTTCAGAGAAAGAATGATGTTAGTGTAGTCATTTGTATTAGGGAATGTGACCCATGTTGCTGCAACCATTTGTATTTAAGCTTTCCATCTAGCTACTATGGAAACATTTCAGATAAACTTATGCTTGCTTGTGGAAAGTGCGTCAAATTTACACGCATGTTAATTAATCTCCCAAAAGGTCAACTGTACACTTGAGGTGAGGTGTTCCACAGTTTGTTAGATGGATAGTTAATGGATGTCTGAACTATTTGCTCCCAAAGGGGGTGGGGGGGGCACAGAACTGTCACTGTGGCAGCTAATGAATGTCATCAGTTAACAACTAATGCAAATTAATTTCAGTTACTAATTACAAGCTGAGGGGGAGCGAGGCAGCATTATCACTGGCTAAAATCACATTGTTGTAATGGACTAAAAGTTAAAAGGTCACAGCTAAAAGTTAATATTTATTGTTCTTCAGTTGTAACTTGTCAACTGTAAATGTCTGTCACTGATAATCAGCATAGGATTAGTAATAGAAGAAAGGGGTTAAGTGTGTCTACGAGTCACTCTGCTTCAAAGGGAGATACAAAATTAATGTATAACCTCGACTTAGTGTTTTATTCGTATGCATAAGAACTGTACAGTACAGTAACTAACTGTATTCAATAACAGTTTTGGTAATCAATAGTGGGATAGGACATATCGACCCTATCCCATCCTATTTCTACTTAAAATTCTAAAGTCAATAATTTATAAATTAAAAATGAACCACGTGTCTTTATGTAGCCTAATGGGAAACCATTGCAAGTACTAATAACGATTTCTGACACAACACTTTAATTTCAATTAATTTTACTATTGTTGTTTCAGCTGATTGTTTTGTCCATGTCTCGACAGCTTTACAGCTTTTGTTTGTGTCTGCTGACATTTTAAATGTCTTGCCGTCAAAAGTGATAATCAGGGCTCCAAAGTGGTTCGGGTGTGTGCATTTTTACTTCAAATTACTTGTATATCACAACAGATATCACATCTGTTGGTTTACATTCAGCATGTTCACAGGTCTGAATGAAATTACATCTTTTATATCTCTTACTGTATGAGGTAACTTTAGTGCAGGCTTTTCAAGTTAATCTGCCTTTAAACTGCATTAGCATGCAATGGTAATGTAAAACTAAAAAATATTGCAGACTTGATGTTTATTGCAACAAATTGTGCATTCTCATAAGAGTTTCGTGAGTCTGATGGTTCATATTCATTCAGCACAAAATATTATGGAAATTAATGGAGGTCTGGAATTGGAGGGAAAAAAACAACACAAACAAATTTAAACCAAAGCATGAAGTTGACAATGAGCTGCAAAATTATGTGCAACACGTAGACATGGTTTGTATTCAAGAGCTTTAAACGCCGTTATGTTAACCTGGAACTTGACTTACACTGTGACCAAAGACTTATTTTTCCTTTCCCCTTGTGCCAGACATGACAGTAGATAAGTGACAACCTGATCTGAATCCATCCATTAAAAAATAACAACACCTGTTACTAGAAATTGTACATCTTGTAAATACGACTCTTTGATTTATGTGTCTTTACTCAGGATTAATATGATTACAGTTATTAAACTTGCAGGATAATGAAATATGGAAATTCTTACTTATGAAAGCTTTAGCTTCACTGCCTATTAAACATTATTCATAATCAGCTCCTCAGTATACAGATAAGATAGATTTGTACCCCCACATACTGCCGTACCAGATGGCTAATACTTGGCGTGCAGCGACAGGGTGACAGGAGGCAAATTACAGCATTGACATATTGACATTAATATTGGCAAGAAGAACTGCAAGGAAACCTATGGCTTAAAAGGATAATCAGAACAATCATGTACTTGGCATATGTTTGCCAGCTCCATTCTTTTTTCTGAAGCTGCTATTATGTGATCCACCAGAAAAAAAGAAAATCCCATTATTGGATTATGTTTATAAAGTGTCACTCATTCTTGACCAAACCACAGAAAACCCTGAAATGCATTTGCTAAACGGTCTAAACAGAAACAAAGATCACAATTATATTTATAATAATGAATTAATTATAAAGGACAATGAGCTAAAAATCACACAAGGCAAGCCAATTTTCAAAGTTTGTGGATAATTCTTTTCCATACCCACTGTACATATTAAATGGCTACTGAAGCAGGTGGTTGTTTCATGGATACTAAACCTTTCAGTTCATGACATAAAAACTCGGTAATTTACTGACGTATTCATTACAGGCTTCATTTCCTGACCTTTAACCATTTCGTAAAATATATGTTCTCATTTTCTCTGTAGTCCTGAGGCAGTATTTCTTTGCAAGTTAATAGTGGAATATCATGTCTTATTTGGATCTTTGAATATTGTTGAGTAAGTACAAAGAAACATTCATTCATTTAAAAAAAGGTTTACATCTAAATCCAGATAAAGCACTGTTTTAAAACATTTGGCCAGTGAGCAGTTTCATCCTGTTGTCGACATTCTCGGTTTTAGCCATGTTAGTAGCTCGGCTCTTTTTGCATCGACAATGTTGGTTGGTGCACTATTATAATACAGACTTAAATATTGTTGGATGACAAATTCTAGAATAAAAACAATGTACAATGTCTTGTCTTGTGGGCCACCATGTGCTGCCAGAATACTGTAGCTCCAGTGCACCTCTGCCAGAGGGATGGATAACCGTTCTCCCAAAAGCTATATTTACTCGTTTGGTGTTTCGATGATGGTGGTTGAGAGCATTTGCCCACCATCTCCCATACGGGTTCAGTGGGGCTGGGATCTGATGAGTGCAAACAAAGTAAGTTTCAAGCATCATCAGCAAAGGTTTAACCAGTTAAACTAGGATAGTGAGCATGGTTATGACTGCAGTAGCACTGATACCATGAACATGCCAGAGTAGCGGACAGATGTTAGCATTTAGTTCAAAGCATCCATGTGCATAGCTGCAGCTTTTCAGACTGTGTGCAGAGTCTTTGTTTTGTTGTTTGCCTTGTGTTTTATACATGTCATTAAAACTGATTTGTGACTATTCTACATCAGTATTTTAGTCTGCTGGTCTAAAAGCAATAAGGAAATAAAATGGCTCCTGTTTAGGGGCATAGCTGGGAGTTGGCTGGTTTTTGGCTAGAGGTTGCAATTTTAAGTAGCTGGAACTGTAACTACTTGTGCTGGGAATGCTTACATTTTTTTATAAATAAGTACTTGTAGATTTTTGATTGTGTGTACACATGGATTTTTCTATTTCAATGTGGCATCGCCGGAGTCATGACGTTAAAATGCTTAAGTAATAAATAAGAAGAAGATTGGAAACATTTACAGTCAGATTGCTAAACATTAAACACAGAAACCATAAATTGACATTTTTATTCAGTCCCTATTTGATGTTTAAGATAGCATACAAAGGAGTGATGCCTGTGCTTAACAGATTATTCAAAACTATACACAATCCACACATGGAGATGTCAGATAGGACTGTATGAAATTTGCATCTGGATCCACTGTGTGGAATATAATTTTTATTGTAACCTTGAGCTGGTTTTCTGTAACATGTTTGGATTTAGCATCCTGTTAACATCGTACCATTGTGTTCTTCCACACGATGTCAAATAGATTATCTAACTATTATATGAAATAAACAGGCTAAAAATTCCTGCAGTGTATTTTGTTGGTTGTATGTGCTTTTATTGCTGTCACTATAGGCCTATAGGTAAAGCAGCGATGCTTGCTGACGTGGCATCTGCTTCTCTGGCTTCAAATCGCACTGGTTTGCTGCAGTGAATGTCTGCTCGCCAGTCAAGACAGCAATCATGAACCAATCAAGTCTCTGACAGACAGCGTCTTCATCATAGCTGATGTCATACTGTGTGTGATATTTTAGCTTGATGTAGCAGGACTGGCACAATACTGTCACCCTGCCTCTAATTTTATATTTAGGCCATAAAACTATAACATTCATGTCTTTGGACTGTGGGAGGAAACTTGAATACCCAGGTGTGCAAACCCGCAACCTTACAGTGTTGAGGCGGCAACACTTACCAGCTTGTTGCTGCCCAACTAGTTAATTAAATAGTGTATAAACCTAAACACATACTGTGTAAAATGGCAGTAGAAAACAACACAGAAGCTGCTATAAAGGATGGATGAAGTTTAAAAAAATCCAGTTTAAATCAAAATACAAATATAGATTCATATCCAGACCTTTGTGTTTGAGTGTACTGAGTGTGTTATATTTGTTAATTCTTAGGCTGTAGCAACACTTACGTTTAAACCGTCACTTAAAAGCCGATATTTCTTTGTTACATTTGTGTTTGCTCATATGCATAAAGAAATGTTTTTTTCAAACATGATGCGCACAAAAATAGATATGTTCTTAGAGGCAAGATACTCATTTTGAACATCTGCAGCTGCGTAGAAAGTGTGTCTCCATGTGGTGTCTGCCTGTATGCAAATACAACTTCATTAGTTTTGGAGATCAGGAGATTGAGGTGAGAGTACAACGTGTTATATTAGAATGGAAGGCAGATGACAGTCCTGTTTCCTTTGAGACTTTCCTGTTCACTGTCTTCCATTATATTAAACCAAATCAATTATCCCAAAGGCAGCATGCTATAATAGGAAGCTGGGTTGGGCATTTTAAAACTGAGGAGGCTGGCTGCTCCAATCCAAACACGCCGTGTGCGATTACAGTGAGGAGGGCATTGAAGCCCTGTAATTGAGACATGCAACATTATGATTGCAAACTGATTGAATGTAATTAGCCATGGCTTTTACTTTGTTTGCTCGTTTCCTTTAATTAAAAGATTTTTCTTTTCACTTTGTCGGAGCAGATTCACATTATGCAAGAATGTTTGATAAGTGATTAGCCCGGTAAGGCCCACTAAGATAATTAATTGTCCAAAAGTGTGCTGCGGTTGCCAAGTGGCCTCTCCTTTATACTGCATCAGTACGTAACTCAGCAGTATCCATCTTTAGGCCATAACCAGTCAAGAGTGGTGTTCCGGCATTATTATCCTGCAAAATTAGGTATTTCTGTTGTGTTCAGTCAGTTCGTTTATTTCAGGGTAATGCGTGTCCCTGGAAAGTTGGTGTGACATTTGCTTAACCAGGTTAATATGGCTCTGACACATTTATGATGAGCTATCTACAAATAGACTCTGTAGTTACACCTTCCTGTATGATTACAGCATATACTTCCTTCTAAACTCGGCTACAGAGTTGTGCCTCGACACGTCTCTTACATTCCCTCTGCTAGTTTAAAAACACTGCCTGCCTGCCTGCCTGCCTGCAATGAATATTAAGTCCATTCTCCTCTAGTGTCTCCGTGGGTGTGAGGCCTTGTCCTTGCACAACGAAGCACACTCCATCCCTGACAAGGGCTTTGCTTTTATCACCTGATGCTGTGAGAGCCAAATGAGGGTTCGGCCATGTTCAGCCATTTATCATCCACGATCAGTGAGCAGCCACAGGAGCAGAAAGGACCTTGGCTGCGTGTTGGCGCTCTCCTCCTGCCATTTGTTCATAAAGTCGACCAGCTTTAGTGTCACTGTGGTCTACTGCGTTCTCTGCTGGGAAAACAAACATCAGCAAGGCGGCTTTGTTTATACACAGCAGGGGGGGCTTGTGTATCTGCTCATACTGTATGTGAGTACAAAATACTCGCTTCAAGGTAAAATAGATGATGATGATGAATGTGGCAAATATGGCTAGAGGAGCGTTAAATGGGGTGCTTATTTATACTGTCCCAACATCCATTCTGTATGCCAGCCAGAGTACAAGGCGTTCAGCTGAGAAATGTCTGCAGCGTATAATGAATAGAGACACTACACCGCATAAAAAAGTTATTAGTATCATTTGACAAACCGCAGTAGTATTTTGTGTAATTCCCAATAACCCTAAATTTTAGAAGGATAACTGCACAAACCCCCTCTGAAAGGCATTGGTTGGTGTGATCCACTTGAACGAAAAGGAGGCTGGGAAGGTTAATTGTTTGCTTTCAAATTTTCCCGAAAAAAATAAAGGGTGTGGAGCTTATTTGTCTTAACGAGAGGCTTGGTATTTCTTTTCATCCCACTCATTTTGCATTCCAGGCCTTCTCCCCGAGAAACGGCTTGTTTGGATCCTCGGCTGACTCGGTCTCTCAAACTGTGTATTTGCTCTGTCCTAGCTGGTAGAGGAATAGCTTCAAAAAAAATGCAGCAATATTTCTAGGCTTGCTAGTGGCGTGGCTCTAGGGACGGCGAAGACGCTCTGATTGCTGCTCCAACACTTCGATCCAGAGTGAAATAGCTCGACAAATATTGCTTGAACTCCCATTCAAATTTGGTACACATATTTACAATACCCAGAGGATGAATCCAAATTACTGTCCACTAATATTATCCACCAAAAGTCTACTTTCCACTATATGTCACGTCAGGATCATGTGAACCATCTACTGTTTGGAACAGACAGTCATTGAAACCTACTGATTTAGTGAATATTCTTGAATATCTTTTGAATAAGCCATAAACCTTTTGTGTGGGGATTCATAGTGCCCAGCAAATGAATCTCGATGACCCCAGGAAATGAATTCACATTCACTGGCAGCAGAACAGGAGTGGTTTAGAGTGAAACGTTTCAGAAATTAAGTAAATTATTGCAAGGAAATTTGCTACTGGTACATAAGATTTTTCTGGAGACACAGTCCAATGAATTTCAGTATTCTTTGTATTTACTCGGTCACTATCATCAGCTTGGCATTTTCTCTTTCCCCATAAAACAGCTCAATATCTACTCAATAGATTGGCCCTGGATTTGGTACAGACATTCACGGTTCCTTGAGGACTGGTGATCCCCTAACTTTGTACCCAGCTCCATCTACAGTCAAAATTTAAATCTGTGAAAACATGAAAAGTACATTTTTCTTCTTGTCTTTACTTTGTACATAGTATTAATTTGAAGTTATGTTGAAGTTTGTGTTCAGTGCTAAATAATCAACATTACACCTACTAAACATCAGGATGTTAGTATTATATAATATTAGCAGACCATGTTAGCATTTAGCTCCGACCACTTTCGTGCCACAGTACAGTCTCACAGAACAGTTGGCGTAAATCGGATCTTGTTTATTTGAATTAGCACTGAGCTTCAGGTAGTTTAACATTTGTCACATTACATCCTGAAGTAATTTTAGATAAGTGCCAGTTACAGCAGCCTTATAGTGAAATACGACTTGTACATGTGCTAATTATTCTGTCTGTTTTCCTCTTGTCTGTACAGATAAAGTGGAAAATGCATGATTTATTAGTTGAACCTCTCTTAATTTAATTGGTATTTGTATTAGCAAAACTTTTTTTTTTTATACAGAAACGTATTCCTTTGTAAGTTCCATTTTCCGTCTGTGAAATTCATTTTTAGACAATAATCTTTTTGAAATTTGTTTTCACAACTTCTAAAGTGAATACATTACACCAAGTCAACAATGACATCATTTCTAATCATATTTTGCTAATGTACCCTATATTTTTAGCAGCCAAGCTCTCTGTCTCTACCTTTTTGAATTACAATAACAAAAGCAAAGATGATTTATTCCTGCTCCTTTTGTAGTGCTCTCTTTTCTCCTACCTGTCTTCAGGAGGAGGGAGTGATGCAATAGCCTGATATCAACATCTGTGCCTGTGTGAAGACTGTGTGCTGCCCAGATAAGATGCTCACAAGTGTACAGTGGAGGGCTGTGCTGTGGGGGAAGATACACGGCAGACAAATAAAGAGAATAGAGTGAATCAAAGTGTCTGCTGCAAGACATTGTGTGGCTAGTAACTTCAGAATGAACTCAACTGATTAAGGCACACACACCCACTTCCTATCGGCAGAAGGCACCACTGCATAAATTATCCACAATATGGAAAGGCATTACAGGAAGCACTGGTTGGTCTTTGACTTATTCTTGTTTGCCTGCAGCAGGCCACACTACGTACCCTTATACTTTACTATTACTGCACTGGTTAGAAAAACATGGCATTGGCCACCTTTGAGCTTTTCAAGAAATAGTGTCGGGTGCATGCAGCCAAAATCAACACTTCCCATCTCAGAGACCCAATGTCCACACACACACACACACACACACATACACGCACACAAAAATGCAAAAGTCAAATTAGCTCCTCAGAGGCAAAAAGAGTCTTTTCATGTACAAAACAATCTTTTACCAAGGGGAAAAAAATTGGTCAGTAGGCCAAAGTACAGCTTGAGATAGTTCTATTTTAGAATGTCAGCAAGGAGAAACCTGGTAGACTGTGTCGGGATACGACAGAAAAGCAACATACTAATATGACTGCACAGTGTCTGTAGCTTTTATTCTGTGCAGTTGTGTGCCTGCTTATCTTTTTTCGCCTTCTCTATAATGTGCAAAGGTATGTTCTACCGTTTATCATCTAACCGTGGAAAACTAAGATACTGTAAATCTGTACATAACGTTACAAACACTGTACCGATAGAATTCCAGTTAGTTGTTTGTGCTGCATTACTATATTGTAAGTAGGTTTCACCATTCGGAGAAAAGTAGTCCAAATCAAACCCACAAACATGCAGATCTTACTCATTCTAAATTTACTGCCCATGCTGTCTAAGCAACAAAGAAATTAGTTTCACAGTCTGGTCTCAGGAGGGGTCCAGAATTCCTTGCAGGTCTCGTGTCTTGGCCCATGATTCTTCTACAGTACTTGCACAGAGACACAAGGCATTCTTGTCAAAGCTCATGGCAGCTCGACAATAAGGTCACGGAGCAGCAACACAGATGCTGGCTGAGGTCTCTGTCCTGGAGAGACTAGCTAATCACAGTCTCTGTGGGGAACAGCAGGAGTGCAGTCTGTCTTTTAATACTCTATCTGCATACTGACGCACAAACACAGACACCGTCGTACACAGCAAACAGGAGGCAGACTCTTCTCTACAGGCGAACACATAAACATGTCATGAAGTACAGGATGTAATGCAGGAAACGTGTGTGTAACTGCTCTCCCTGCTGTGTCGCTTTCATTTGGTTGCCACTGTGTTTGTCCAAATCCAGCCGAGATTCTCTTAATGAATAGAAATGAGCAGTTTATTGGCACAATGACAATATACTGTATAGATATTACTACATGCTATAATTTATAGAGATATGTATTTCGCCCCAAGTCCAACATCATGAGACTGTTTACTAAGATGAATGAAACAAGCCGAGGACGGCTGGGCATTAAAGCAATTGCCCAGGATAAAACAACAAGGATTCACGAACACATCAGGAAGATGGCCCATACCTCAGGCAGCAGAAGGAGGAGCACCAGAGGAGCAAGAGAGGGAAGAGCAGCACCAGAACAGGCTCTGAGCACAAGATCAATAGAGCCCCTGGTCCCCCATACCAAACAGGGCTCCGTGTGCATGCTGGGCAAAGGTGGCCCTGAGCCAAACCAGCTACAGTAGACGCGTAAGATGCTACCAGCAGGAAGAGCAAACATAGAAATGGGAAACCAACCAGACATAGTAGTGGTGAACAAAGAGAAGAAGAAGGGCGTAGTGATAGAGGTGGCAAGTCCAAAGTGAAAGCAACGAGAAGGAACATGAAAAGCTTGAGAATTAACAAGTCAGTCTTTTGTGTTACTTTCCCGTCACCATTATGAGTTTTGTTTTAATAGGTTTCAGATTTGATTTTCTGAACAACAGTTTCTCAGGTTGGTAGTGAACATTACACCATAACATTGTTGCTCTGCGGTTAACAGTGTGTATCCAAGTGGCTGCCCTTACTGTCCTTTTTAAAAAACAGTTCGTGGTAACTTGGTTGTCCGGGATTATCAGTAGGGGGCTAACTTGATGCTTCAATGCTGTTTAGGATGTTTGTGTTTTAATCTGTAATGTCATGCTGGCATCTCTTCAGTGTTGTTAATAGTATTTCACATGCTCCATGTGACTCTGACTCCTAATACTCATGAAGTTCCAAAAGTGAAAACCTTTTCTGTTAAAATCAATTAAAAAGCCACATTTCAGGTGGCTGAGTTGCAGAAGCTGTTACATTTCTTGCCTGTAGGTGGTGCAGGTTGGACTTGAAGTGTATGTCTGAAATGCGTGTCAGGGGTAAGAGTTGCTACTTGTCCATACAGAAAATAAAAAATAAATAAATGCCTCGACCAAAGTGCAATTCCAACAGATGCCTGCTGGGATAGCGGCACCATGTAGTATCTCAAAGTTCAGCTATGATACACATTCCTTATTGTGTTCAAGACATTGCTTTGCGCCTTTTCTTTCTCTTGTACCAAGAGTTAGGTTGCAAAGTTGGGTTTGTTACATTACTAGCCCAAAACCTTGCTTATCCTTCATAAAACTCTATAATTCTCTCAGCTGAGTGGTCAGCAAGCCCATGTCCCTTCAAAAATATTTATGTGAGGTCATGTTCAGTTGGTTGTGAGGATGTACTCAACTTGTCTGTTGTATCAGTGGGTGTGAAAACAAAATTAGAGGGGTGTAAAGGTATAAAAGGGAAAAACACACACTCACAATGTGATCCAATCAACAGTAAAATGCTTCCAACTGTGAACATGCAGTGAAGGCCACACTCTAAGAAAATATAGTCTTTATAAAAACAGAAGAGTGGCACAGTATAAGACTGTTTACAACACACACACACAGATGCACACACACGCACACACACACACAAACACATTGAGAGTGGGTTTGGCTCACCCTCATAAGTCTCTTCACTGTCGTCACTCATCAAACAGTAATATTTGATAATGCATAGGGAGAGGGGTTTTTATTTAGGGCACAGAGGCCAAGAACGTTCATACAGTCTTTAGGAAATGAAATTGAGGTTTTTTTTGTTTTTTTTTACGGAAAAGAGAACATTCATTTTGAGGAATTTATATTAGCCAGGGATATACAGAATGAGTCATCCTGTCAGCTCATGATTCATCAGAGAAACACGGCTATAGTTGAACTAAACCTCAACAAGCACATCTCATATTTTGTCCTTGACGCATTGGGAAGCTCATGGATGTTCAATTAGTTTTACCTTATGACAAATGTCTGGCTACTGATCGACACTTAGTTACTGAAAACTTTACCTGCACTCTGTGATCAATACTTAATTACACTTGCTTTTCCTGGTTTGGTGGATTATTGGTTTGAAATAAATAAAAAAAAGGCTTGTTTGAGAGCTGAGAGCAACACAGCAAGCTTATAAAGACAAAAACAGTGGGAGTGATCAGTAACCATGCATCATTACTTCACAGTCGATGGTAACAAAGTATCTCAAATCACACTTAATGACATTAGAGACAGAGAATAGGGAGGTGTGGCAGATGCTTAGTTTGTTAGCCAGGCTGCTATTGGTGTAACTGTGTTAACCAGGCCACCATGGTGCTGTGAGGCGCTTGGCAACAAGTGGCAATTAATAATCCTGACTTAAAACACGTCCTTCTGTTTATAGCCCCGAAGTTGCTTTTAGGAGCTTGTGATTGATTAAAAGAAACAAAGAACAAATGAAAAACCTTATTGACCTGATGCAAATGCTTGATGTAAAAACAATAACCCGGTGTTCCATTACATTTCACTTAGTATACTTGTAGCCATTTTGTAATATTGGGAAATTTGTGCAGTTCCTTAATGACATGCTGCCTTAAAGTGCTTATCTCACTTAATACATTGTTGGGATGGTTGTGATGGACCAGGCAAAGGCGAAAGTGTAATGGTCCCTTGTCCTCCAACTCATTCAATTGGGTTGTTTAAATGTTAAAATTAATTTCCCAATTATAGGAAACAATCTATTTATAGTTATAACATAAAGATATGTTTGGCTGAACTTATGAGTGGCCTTCCCACTGTAACCTACTTACAACTATAACCACCACTTTGGCCAACATCTCACCATATCTTACAATAGTTACTATTAATGACTTTATGCTTATGGTAGATTTTTCCTCTAATGACAACATGAGGTTGACGTTGCATCGATTGAAGATCACCAGAGATAAATTGATATCCTTTGACTTTTCATTTACCGCTTAAGTAGAGAATTTTACTTAACCAATAAAAACAATCTCAACATCTGCTTCATGTTCATAGCTCAATTATGAGGCTGACATTTGTAAATTTGCTATGGATATTCCACTAAAGGCTAAATTTGGTAGTAGCACTGCTTCACTTTGGATACTTGTAAATAACCTCCCTGGTCAAGAGCCACAGTGGAGATTATCCTATCTCTACCATTGACATATCTTTTCTTTCTCTCTTCCCTCAAGGACAAAGGTAGGAGTTAATAAGACTCATTTAGCACAATGCAGCAAACGAAGACTCACCAGAATGCAAAGATAATGAGATAATGAGATAATAAGATTGCACTGAAGTAGATAAACATCCAGTAAATATCGCTGGCTGTCACAGGTGTTTTTTTTTTGTTTTGTTTTTTTGCACAGACTGTGTCTAATCAGAGCTCATCAACATTCACAATGCAAAGGGAGTTGTCCTTTGAAGTTTAAACAAGGGTAAAAGACATGGCTGATGGTTTCAAAATGCTCTTCTGTATATCCTCAAAAGCATTTGACCCACTGTTTTAACTAATGGTCCTGTTGGTCATATTGGAGAGTAGGGACAAAGAATCTATATGAGTGTAATGTTGGAAGACTTGCTGGTTTGTCCAAGAGAAGAAATAATGATCCTGTTGTTCTTGGCAAATGGATTGGCTGATGTCAGAAAAATGATGTCGCTGTTATCAGCCAAAGGCTACAAAAATGTATTAGTATATAAAAATACTATACTTTATACTTGTACATATCGAGTATGAAAAGACTGGTTTGTTTGTATGTTTTCTCTAACATACTGTAATGATGTGGTGGATTTATATATTTAAAGGTGCAGATTCCAAAAAAAAAAAAAAAAACGGCATGTTTGTGATAAGGTGTTGGCCTTGCAGCAGTGTGTTGGCAGGTGCAGATATATGTGTCTGTGCTTGGAAGCCAGGGAAATTAGAGTGTAGCTGTGAAGACTGGAGGTTCATAAGTTTAGATTTTGTGCTCCTTCGCAAGTCGACTACAGAAATTTAGATTCATCGCCCAGCACAAGCAAAAAAAGGCCACTAGACTGTCAGCACTACCCCCACCTCTCCGAGTATTCCTTGAGAAACCTATGAAACATAATGAGTCAATAGATTCTTAGCCACCACGGCTATATGCTTGTCAGCTTTAGTTGATTACTTTGTAGCTGACACATATTTCCTCAGTGTCTCTTGACTCATCTACAGTTGTCAGATCTCCAAACGTGGCTGTTGAAGTCGTGCCCCTGGTCATTCAGTTAATTCCCTGTACAGCCTGTCTTTTTTTTTTTTTACCTGGATTCTGGCCAGCTCTGTCAGTCCTGATGTCTCCATCGCCCAGAGTGGCTTTGTCTATTTGGCTCTGGCCTTTGCACATAAGATTTTCTCTCTTTCTGTCTCGGTCCTGCTTCGTCCCTCTTGGGTCCCTGACCTCTCTTTATTTCTCTCTCATGCCACATCTCTTTCATCCCACGTTTTCACCACTCAACCTCACTTGTGCAACCTTCCTTTACCTTCTTCGAATTTTTCGCAGCACTCCCAGAGGTGTTGCAGCATGTCAGACATATGGAGCAATGCGAGCCTCAAAGCTGGGTCACTGTACCTCAGCAGCAAAGCATTAACAATGTATAACTGATAAACACATTATGTGGCCAAGCTACATTTGTTGCAAGTGATATAAAACAGTCAATACGACAGTTTGGATAGAAGAGGGATGTTTTATAGAGTCAGTCAAATTTGGCCTCAGCCTTTTGGTATTCTTTCTCAAAATAGCCGGCCTGATGCGAATCGATAAAGTAATTTTCCCCCAGACTTGTCGTAATTAACAATCTGCCATGTGTGCTCTGGGGAACTGCAGCATTTGAATAGCAGTGACTTCCAGCTGCTACCGAGATGCCTGTGATTTAAGAAGTTTGAGACAGGAAGGTGAGAGTAGCTCTATTGGAGGGAGCATTTAACACAGCCCACACACTCTTTAGCAGTGCTTGTTATACAGTCTGAATGCTTAATACTGATTCTAGTTCCAAATGCTACATGTGTATTTAAGTATTTAGCTGTTTTTCTCTTCTACAGAAAATTCTTTTAAGGAACAAATCACCTTGTTAATTTATCAGAAAGTATCGCCAGAAACCCATTGAACTTATAATATTAATATATAAGATTATACTCATTAGACTCACTATCAACATAGGCGAATGACAATTGTATTTCTGTGGTGTTTTTCTTATTAATTAACACGTCAGCCATACAGACATCAGTTTAAGCAGGTTCCACAGACTGTAATTTGAGGAGCAGTAAAGTCTGTTTTCGTATTTGGAACCAATAAGAAGAACTGTATCTCACTTTTTTTTTTTATTTTGTGATGTTGGCTTAGCTATTCATGATTCATCCTATATGCTATAAACCTTGACTTTGTGCAAACGGGACTTCGCACTGTAGAGGTGTTAGTGCTGCTGCCTCAGAAAGAGAATGTCAGTGGTTCAAATCTTGGAGGGGGAGTGTGCGTGTTCTTCTTTCGCCTGAATGGATTTCTTTTCAGTGCTTTGGTTTCCTCCCACAGTCCAAAACTATGCATGTTAGGTAACTTGTAAATCTAAATTGCCCTTTAGTGTAAATGTGAATGGTTGTCCTCCTGTGTGTGTCTCTCTGTGGCAGCCCTGACATAGACTAACCTGTCCAGGTTGGACCCTGCCATTTATCGAGTGACGGCTCCAGCCCCCTGCAACACATAATGGCATAAGCAAATATGCTGATGTATGGATATTCAATAACTTTTGTTTGATATAAGCAGGTAATAGAGCGACGTCCAGCCTCATTATGATAAGACTGTGTTATATAGTCAATGTAAGTAAACTTCGAGTGGAGAATCAAGAATAAACTGTTTAGCTCAATTTATTTCATCAATACAAAAAGCATATCATCATATCATATCATATCACATCATATATCATATCATATCATATAACTAAAGACTAACATTTAAGAGGATTTTGTCAGTTGTTATTGGCCCATAATTATGGGTCAGTAGGTAACGTTCAATGGTGGTCTGATGATGAAATTACATCTGGTCGATCTAGTGAGAATTAGAGAAGCATGAGGGACCATTGGTGGTGTAGTTTAAAGGCTGAGAAAGTGGGCGTTGGGAGGTACTGCAGATGATATGGATGGGTGGGAGTCAAAATAGATGACAAGTGGTTTTGGTTCCTACCTTCAGCTGACAGTACTGAAGAACAAAAATCTTTGCTTGTAGCCTACTTCAGTATTTCAACCTACAGAACCATATGTTCCTAAATCCATCTATTATATTTGCAAACCAAGGTTATTGCTTAGACTGTATCCCAGCGATCATTTCATAATGTGACATCAGTGGTCAAACACACCACAGTGCATGATGAGAACCTAGTGAAAGTACTAGAATGTAGTTGTTTGAGTATACTGAAGTATCAATATGTGCTGAGAAGCACAGATAAAGGGGCCATTGCACAATAAAATATTTTTCAGATCACGTGCACTGAAATAGCTCCGTTAGCAACACTACGTTAGCAATGTGAGTTCTGGTATCTCTCTGAGCTCTGATCATTTTTTCTGATGACAATGATATTTGAATCCCAGTTTTCGGAGTCTCCACAGGCAGCTTAAGCACCGTGTTGTCTAAATAGTGCTTTAAAGGCTTTCAGCAATATTCCAGGGAGAAACTCTCTCCACAGTCAAAAGTAGTCTACAGTGTACCTGGTTTGGAATTAATGAAGGGAGCATTTATTGACACGTAATCAGCGTAATTATCCTGAAGAAGGCAAAGCGAATTCTAATCACTGCCAGCATAACTTTTCCAAATGATCACCTTCACCAAGTGCCAAATATATACAGCCCACTTAACGTGCATTAAATACGTGCTTTGCTTGAAATACACTGATGAGGGGAATCCAGGTAAAAGCCATTATCCCCTCACTGATTTGCCTTATTAAATCCACGTCAATCACTGGGGAGGAGATGGAAAGGAGGAGGATCGGAAGGAGGGATTGTGGAGCTTTTAGGTGTGGTACAATGGAAAATACAGTGTCAATATTTTGTAGATTCAGTTCAGGTCCTCTAAATAATGGTGCTCAGCTGAGCGTTTATGGGAGATTTTGAGATGATGTGTGAAATAGGGGTTTTCACTGCCACCATAAACGAAAAGAATCTAGGTGATCAGTCACATTTATGTTGTGTTGAATTGCATAATTCTTTCCGAGTGTGAAATGAAATGACCAAAGCACCACCACCAAACACACACACACACACACACACACACACACACATAGAACTATGACAACAACCTCTGTAGTGATGCTGTTAAAACTACAGTCTATTAAAAAAAAAAACAGGTTTAATTTGTTTATAGGTGAGATTTATTTGCATTGGGAAATGTTTTACTAACAGGCCTGCGAAATTATCTGTGAAGAGGCAAATGCAATAACTACAAGTAGCTAGAGTCAGGTTTTATTTGGTTCCCCCGGGAGATATGTGTCTTTGAAATCTGAAATATTGACTGTGCAGAGAGGCTGAAGAAACAGTGAGAGTGAGGGGTTATATTGCTTCTTTTGGTGTAGGTGTGATGGATGATGGGATCCAGAAATGATCTTGCAATGACAACCTAGTTTCAGCAAAGCAGAGGAGGAAAAGTTGTGCCTTCCTTCAATCTTGATCTCAACTTGTGTATGAACAGTGAAGAGCATTACCTTCTTTTTACCTCATCTACACTTGTGTCTTTCTGTTTTTGTGCGTCAGCTTGATTGGCAGTTCGATGGAGTAAAACGCAGCGGCGAGAAGAGACGAGATCTCACCGCGCCGACACTCGCAGCTCCACTGTCCTTAACTTTTGCCAGGGGAGGCAACAAACAACAAGCCGATTCACAGAAACAAGGCACACGGGCCAACATATAAACAAGATAAACAATGTCTCCAAGGGTGAAGTGAGAGGAGCAGAGCAGGTAGGGAAGTGCTGTGTTTGTTGTCTGATCGATGCCATGCATACTGCATGAGTTCCCGAAGAGCTACGGGGTAGAAGTTGGTCACTTTTATACGAGAAAGTGCAGACAAAGAGAAGCTTTATTGAGATCAGGCTGAATAAAGTTAAAATATGGAAAGTGTTGTGTGTGTTTGTGTGAAAGAGGCTAAAGAAAGAGGGTTGATCAGCTTCGGTCAAACAAAGAGTGAAAAGCAAAACATTTGGATAACACCATCCTATCTTTGCACAGAGGTTTGATTCCTCCCAGTAAACACCTATAAACCCTGGCTATTGCTGTGCTCTCAGAGAAAATTAAAAGACAAAATTGGCTTCATAAATATTAATCTGTGTAAAGGCAGAGGTTGTGCCCTTCACAATTATTCATGCTCTCTCGAGCGCATTTGTCAAGAGTAAACAGTATCCTCCTGTTTACCTAATGCAGAACATTCGGTAGGTGAGTGGGCATAATTGATGCCTTAATATTCCATTCTTGAAGATGTAATTAAACATAGTCTGCTATATAACACATTTCTCTCTTCCCTCTTGCTCAAACACACAGCCACACAAGTGTGCAGACTACACTTCCTCACAACTGCACTCTCATCTGTTTCTTCACCAGCACTGCCTTGGTTCACTTGGAATTAAAGGTGGAAAGCAAGTTAATTTCACACTACTTTGGCATGTTATCAACACCCTGGTGCCTGTAAGTATCCTGTAGGTGGCCTCCGCCTTATTTTTTTTTGCTTTTTTGAATGGGTAAAATGTTATTAACTGCTTGCTTAAGTGTGACAAAATCATAACCGGGGAGAAAATAAGCCAATAATGCTTTTCTGCATGCCTTTATTTGCTGTTATTATCCATGAAGTATGGATTGCAATTGTCTGGTCAATATATCTTAGCAGCAGCGTCCAAAACAGTAAAGTCTGTAAAGACGTGTGTTATTTTAAGTTGGGATATCGATATACAGTATAGTATCATTTTGTTATTAGATGATAAAATTGTTTGGGATTTTAGCTACACAAGTTGCACTTACAGCATATGATGTGGACCTTGACCATTAGGTTCCCCAGACTCTAGGATTTTAGTCATTTTGTAAACCTTGTGTGCTTGATTTTACACTAAACCTTTTCTTTTTTAACTGTCAGTTTTGCTGGTTTTAATGACAACTGTCAATCCCAGGTGCATGAGTTGGTTAAAAAGACCTACTCTGACTGGCAAATCCTGTGAATAAATAATAAGAATAAATCATTATATGTTTTGCTCAAGAGTTCGGTTTAGGAAATTCTAGGAAAATGGTTACAACCTGCTAAACTCTCACTGATATTATGGCTAACTTAAGATCTATCATATGTTGCGGTTGAAAACTTGAAGAGTTTGCTCTGCTCCAACCAGGCCTCTTTCTGCCTGCAGTCCACAACACTCGGCCGAGCGCTTCAGTTGGTGACGGTTATCAAATTCTAATAAATAAGAATAATCTGTAAACCGCGCTCCTTTCCTGACCTTTGCAAAGACTTTTACATCATTTGCCTAACCTGTATGTATACATAAATATAACATTTAACATTTAACGAGGCTGTTGTAAACTGTGTTGTAATATCACAAATTAATCATGATTGTCTCACATTATGTATCACCCAATAATATTCTACACAGGGTCCATTACTAGCAATGTCCTTGGGCATGCAAGACACATTTTGGAGATCAAGAGCATTATGAAAATTAAGTCCTGACATTGTGTATAATGAGTTGGTTTTATGACGCTACATATATCTCAGAGTGAGTGCATCTACTGTATATGTGTATTTGTCAATGCCTGAACCCAAATATTGGATATTTAAGTATTATATGTATCTCTGTCTTTTTTCAACTGTCAATATTTCTCTCAAATATGCAGTCAAAACCAACACACACCAAATGTGTGCACACACCCTTAGTCTACTGCCTCTTTCTGTCCATTCAGTGTAAGGAACTGAGGCTAAGCTTTGCCTCAGTGGCAGGACACTGAGGAACTGCTGATCTACCTGTAGAGAGCCACATCAGATCTTATTCCCTGCACAGGAACCCAATCATACAGTGAGTGGATGTGGGAGCTCCATCACTGGAATGCTGATGCAGGAGCAGGGCATCTGCAAGACAAGCTCAGAGAGGTCTGAGGAACATGGAGGCCAGGGGATGAATTCATAATGATACAATCTGCAGGGCTTCACGGGGGAATCAGAAGAAACACAGGAATACTGGAGGGTAGTTTGAGGGGAAGGCTGAGAAAGCACTGAGAATTATCTTCAGTTGCTGTTGGCTGCAAAATTTCCCCACCAAAAGAATTAGTTTGAACTCAATGAGAAGTTTGGAGTGACATCGGACTGGACACCGATAAAATATTCTGAAGACACAGCATCTTAGAAAATATAGGAAGGATTGCTGAATTCATTCATACATTCATTGTCCCCACAGGATGCATTTTACTGAATCCTGCGTTCCTCCTACCTTCATCTAGCACCAGCAGAAAGTCAAATGTCCTACACTTCTCCAGTAAACAATCTCTACATCCTCAAATTGGATTCTCGCAAACTGTATTAATGTTTATACTACTAGTGGAGATTTCCTGACATTTCTTGTTTGTCAGTTAGTTTATTTATTTGGTCAGGTCTAAAAAAAAATCACACAATGCAAATGCATTGATGGTCACAGAGAATTTTGATAATTATGTTTATCCTCCTGAAATGTGCATGTATCGGTATCATCGGTGTCGATGATTTGTCCAGTACTTTGTACCAGTATCATTTATATAAAGTAAAGAAATACACCTGAGCTTCACTTTATATTTACTGGGAATTAGCAAGTGTTATTATGCAAAAATGTTAAACCAACATAGCAAACACATTAAACACTGAAAAAGCTAAATATCAGCATGTCTGCAAATGCCATTGTCTCTGACTGACTCAAATTAGCCAAACAATATATTATTTCATGCATAACTCTTTCAGGATGATGTATAAATGCTTGTTTGATCAACCATCTATATAAGTGTGTAAAGTAAGAGAGAATTCTAATTCTACACTTTTAAATCCACTATTAGCTTAAAGATAGACGGAGGAGACCTCTGGCCAGCTAGAAGCCAGTTCAGATCCAGACCATCTGGTAGCCTTACAGAGAAACTGAATGAAAAGCGCTCTCGCCTCTCTCTACAGATGACATTAATAAGGCTGCTGAGGAGCTGTTCACAGGCCAAGAGAAGAGGTCTGGTTGTACTGAGCGGCTCTAAAAAAAAAAAAATGTACCATGTATAATGCAAGTGAGAATCGGGTTACAGCAGAAAAGCATAAGTTGCACTGAAAATCTAAACATTTCAAAATACTGGAGTTAACTTTTGTTTTCATTACTCCACGAGGATTTTTCTTATTCTCTGTTTCCGTCCGTGTCTCAGGTGATTGAAGTCATTCATGCAGACTATAGAGCGTTCGAAACTCCAAAAGCCATTTTTGCTAAATTACATTAAATTACTCTCATCTAATAGCTGGCTTAAAATGCTAATCATGTGTGCCAATTCTTGGCTTAGTGTGCCTATGGATTAGAGGCCCCTGTAATGTACAGTTAATCCCGTATACACTGAAAATCCACCTAAAAGCCTTTCTCATCATAAAAAAAACTGCCTGTAATTAAATCTCCTGAGAAAAAGCCCAACTCCCTCTTGAGATGAGTTCCTATATACAGTATTCTTAATTTCACATGCGCATGGAATACAGAATCCATGCCGTTAACCAGGCTCTCAAAGCTACGGCCTTTATATCTAGACTAGATTGGAATTGATGGATGGCCTATTGCATATTATGCAGCTGATAATCAAATGTAATCCCACCAGAAAGCCAAATATTTCAGCCCTCCTAGTTCCTCATATCTTTAATAATCAGTTCTGCCTTCTGCCCCTATACAGTCACATTCAATAACCACTCTTTTTAAAATTCAGTAGATATATTCGAGAGCCATTTCCAAAACGGTGCCACCGCTGAGCTCAAAAACAATGGCTCAAATCAAATTTCTTTTTTTTTTTTTTCTTTTTTTTTTTTAGTGAGAGTGTTCGTCTTTGCTTTGCTGAAATATTAACAACCTATTAATTACTAGATAATGGGAGAAATTGCAGGGTGTTAGAGACAGAGGGATTGAGGCCACACAGATCTGACGGAATACAAAGAGAAGTTTAAAAAAAAGGATGGAATTTGGTTCATCCTCTTCAACCCTACAGATTCTCCTCGGAGACTCTTGATTGTTCTAACCCTTTCAAAGCATCTGCCTGTGGTCTCATTCCAGACTTTCTGTCATGTTTTGATCAAATCTAGAAAGAGGCCCACGATATTACTGCTTCTGTTATTAGCAGATGGTGATTGTGACCCAGCAGGCTCTGTCACAGTACTCATTTTGAAATACTTTAGCTTTTGACTGCAAAGTGGATAAGGATAAAAATATCTACTGTTTTTGTAAGTAAATTATGAGAAATTGTGAAACCAGTATGATCAGCAAACAAGAATGTCAATATTTAGCCTGCTCTGCCAAACTCTGAACAACAGGAAAGAAAGATTGCGTTTATGGCCTGGTTTTACAAAATGCACCAAAATATGAAAATTACAATCATATAATAAGTTTTGGTAAGGTAAGTTTAGACTGTGCATGGAAGTCGGTGCAAATTTATGGAGTTTTATTCATTCACTTTGTGGTGAAGGAAAGAAATTTTAGAAATTTTTAAAGCGGCAGAGGCAGTTTTTAGGAGCATTTATGGTGACAGTGAAAGCATTATGCAGATTTATGGCAGGGGATTTTTGGTGGTGACACGGGTTTTTTTTCATGCAAATGTTGTAGTGACTTGACATGACTTGAGTTTTGTCTTGCAAATTCATGGTGGCATGGAGAGTGGTTATGCAAATTTGTGGTGACAGCCACATAGTTTGGGAAGAAATTATTAATTTGGCCTTTACATTTGGGAGAAACAATTTTGCCAAGGTGCACATGTACGATAAGAAAATAATACAGTCCGCATACATATCCAAGATAATTTCCTATTGCTTTATTAACTGTGTCAGTCGGTGCGAGCTGAAACCAAAAATGTAAATGATGCAGCTATTATAGGTTGAATACTACATGTACTTTACTTGGACAGTCATCTTTATTTACCTCACATCAGACTTAAGATCTTATCAGTTCAAATTCTCTCTATGCAATTTATATTCATTCATTCATTGATTTATATTCCGGGAGTAACAATAAAATGTGGATAACCTTAGTGTCCAACTGTACCTTATATTCCCTCAGGTCAATATTTGAGGGCCAGCAAAGGGCCAGCCAGAAAGCATATGCATTTTCTAACAGAGGTCCCACAGTCACATTTCTGCAGAGAAACTATCACAAGTCAACTGTTTTTTTTTGTTTGTTTGTTTTTTTTTACTTTTTCATAGCTCAAGTTTTTTATCGGAGCCTCTGATGTAGAAAGATGATAAGCACAGAAACATTCGCAAGTTAGATCATTTTCATCATGAAAAATATTCTACTTGACATCTATTATATCGACTATAGCTTCAAAATAGCACGTATATTAAAAGGGGGTCCTCATCAAAGACTCTCAGCCGCAGAGATGTTGCTCTTAATCTCCTGCTTTGCCTCTTGTCTGTGAAGCCACTAATGGGTGGAACAAAACACTCTGTCTTCTCCTCAGGATATTACTGCTTGTATAGCTAATCAGGCTGGAAATGATGTATTGTGTGTGTGTGTGTGTGCGACTGAACAGATACAAGGACAAGCCCGTTGGATTGGCCCTTATCGTCTGTCCTCACTCAAACCACATTCATGGACATTACAAACACATCGACCTCTTCTTTCTCTAAATTGTACATACAACCTATTTAAAATTCTAGCAGGGTATCAAATGCATTGGGTCTACATGCTCCTTATCTTTAAGAGCAGCCTGCTTCATTTGCACGCTGATAGGTACGGCATAATGCAACGCACATCTCCACAGCTTTCTTCAGATGTTTGTTGGGTTCTGTGAGGCTAGCAAGAATTATAAGCTGGTCCCTGCTGACCACATTGCCTCAGGTTATAGAGATTATAGAGGTATCACTGCCTGTGATGAAGGTCATTGAACAGTGTAAACTCTGCTTAAATCCACATCAAAAGGCAGAAGGCATGAAAAACATGAGTGTCATTGTCCAGCAGCAGTTCTCTGAACAGCACAGTGTCCACAACCTTGCATTTCAATGTTTATAACACATTGAATGATTTGGATTTCCATCACAGATGCACCCGTTGACTTGTCCATTCAAATCCAGTATCCTAACAAATTGTCCAGCCTTTATGCCCACAGAGGTGATTTCTCCCTAACCTCTCGTACTATCAACACAACCTACGCCCCCACGTGGGGAAGAATTGCATCCTTATGGCTCTAAAATGGCCAGTTTTGTCTCCTGCAATGGCACCAAAACTAGTGATACCCTAGTATTTAGCCCAATCTGTAAAAAATACTGGAATAAAATGGTTTGGAAACAAAGGTTTTGTCAGGATTAGGTACAAAGATATCAAGGTTAGATTTATGCACTAAAGAAACATGGTTAGTATAAAACTTGTCGTTCACCTTAATAATCAGTGCTTCCTGAATATCACATACTGTGCCTCATGTGACTGGTTACAATAGCATCTCTAGCAGTACTGTAGTTTCCACACTGGGCTTAAACATCAGGCTTCTGTGGGAAATACCCGTTTTTCACGCATCCCACTCCAACCGGATCCCTACAAACTTTCGTGGGCCTTAATACTCATGCGCCATGTTTACAGCTGCTAGATTTCTGAAACTTATATCTTTTGTGTTTTTTTTTTATTTTTTGCTTTTATTTCATTTGTCTCTGCCTCGTGTCTTGAATATTTGTGTGTGTCAAATTGGACAAATGTCTGGGATTATCAATTAACGACAAGGATTAGCATTAATTGTCTCGTTGCATAGTGGTGCGAGGCACAAATTTTAGCCAGAGTCAAAGGTGGGAAATAAAACTAAAACTGAAGATAACTCACATTCTCCTATGTCGGTTTTAATCTTGCAAAGTTAAGGAAGTGTGCCGCTAGATCAGTACGCTGTTAAGTCTACCCCCAAAGCTTTAAAAAGGCTGCAGCTTAAAACCATGGGAATAAACCTTACATCTTGGTGGTCTCTGCGGTGGTGTTTTTGCTTCATTATCTCTTTCAGCCATCAGTCACTCTTCAAAAGAATCTTAACACATCCTCTGCCTGTGGTGATACTATTTTAAAGCTAATGCCGTCACTGGGGAATGAACACGCTGATACACATTTATAGCATCCTCCTCTGGGTGTCTGTCTGCGTGATGAGACTGACCAGGGACATTTCTCAGAGCTCCATCTGATGTCAGATGAGTGTATGGTAAGTTGGAACCACTTGCCGAGCAAATGTGGGTCACTTCCCGGGCTTTGAGTCAGGGATGCAGAATATACTCTTCGTGCTGCCGTTCTCTCTTTTCAATTTGCAAGTGAAGTAACAGCAGGACAGTTCTGTGATCAGAGGCCTGTGTCAGGGTGGTAGAAACTATTTAGTACACATTATTCACAAAAGGAGATGAGTACTTTGTTTCAGAAGATGAAGTCCTGCGGGTACAGTATGACGTAAACTGGGATTTATAAAGAAGGTGATGGATCAAGAATCATCTCAGTCAGTCTACTTTTATAGATGTTAGGCAAAACTTCCATTTTGAATGAAACACAACCCTAACATTAACCTGCCTTTTAATTCAATAGATTTCCCAAGATCATGGTTAAATGGACTGAGATTTGAAATGAAAGTAATGATTTAACAGAGCAAAACAGGCAGAAAGGAATGTGTGTAAAAGTACGAGGTAGCCATTCAAAATACACAGTAAAGGCAGAAGGTCCCTTATTTAATGAACAGTTAAGTCTTATATTGCCTATTGTTGAAAGGAAACTGTGTAACGGCTGAATGTGACACGAGAGCGACGGGATTGGGAAGCAGTGGCAGCCTCACTGAGAAGGTGTCGCCTTCATGGAACATGATTTCTCAGTGAACAGAGTTATTAGCATGTCAGAAAGAATTACATTATTTCTGAGGTGCTGCTTATTCACACTCGCCCACCGTTTGTTTCCCCTTCGTACATAATCCCCAGAATAATTTTAAACATGTGGCTTCTCCTGGGTTTATCAGCGCTCTAGTCTAAAGAGTAGGTGAAGGCTCTCACTCATCCTGTTGTGGTTATCTGGAGGCTGAGTGATGTCAACTAGACTTAACTGCACAGTTCATTTGACATGTCTCAACTTCCAGAGACTCTTAAAAAAAAACTGCCATTGTTGGTTTTTCCAGTATTCTATCATACTCTCCTCTGCATGTTTTTCTACCTAAGAATCTTTCACGGACTCACGGAAGCTTTAATGTGAGATATCTGTCACAAAACCGATGGGTTCGATGGGTGACTAAGTTTTCATGCAATGGCAGAGACCTGTCCATGATGGAGGTAAATCTTTTAGAGACATGGTAAAATGTTATTGTATTTCCCCAAAGAATCGGAAGACATTGCTGAAATGATTTGCCTGACACATAAACATGCTGTCTTTTAATCCCATTTTCAGAAATTGTGAGACTGTCAAATGTAAATAAGAAAGAAAAGCAAATTATCTGCAAACACAGGAAAGATATTTTTCCAAAGACAACATATCAAATGTTAAAACTGAAAAAAAAAAAGATTGTGTTTTTGAAAAAAATGCCGACTCTACATTTGCAACTGTGTTGCATCACCTCTTCTTTAACAGCACTCACATCTGGGATCCAACGAGGCCAATTGCTTTCATTTTGAAAATAAATTTTTCCCATTCTTGCTTGATATAGGATTTCAGTTACTCCTGGGCCTCCTTTGTTGTACTTTTCACTGTAAAATGCTCCAAATCCTTTCAGTGGGTGGTAGGTCTGGACTGCAGGCAGGTCTGTTTAGCCCCTGGACCTTCACAATGGATACTGTTGTTTTAATACTTGCAGAATGTGCTTTGTCTTCGTGCTGCTGAAATAAATGTTTTCCCTTCCCTGTGTCAAAATTGGGTTTTAACTGCCACTTAATAAATAGTAACAGTGATGATCTATGAAGTTACCAGGGGCCCAGATTAACATGCCAGATGGTTGAGGTGCTACACACTGCAAAATGATGCCACTGGATAGAGCTGACTAGGATTATTAGGGATTATTATTTAACCGAAGCAGATCTCAGACGCATGTGAGGCGGTCGACTCAAAAACGGGACTGAAAACGTGTTGTATTTACGGTATATTTTTCCCAGAAGGCTTTCACAAATATCTCTGAGTGGGAATTTTTAGAAGCTTGATGAATATGTGCCCTGAAATATCCAGCTGAGTTCAAGTGATTTTTCAGGAGCTTACTGTGAGCACACTTACCTCTGTAGATGTTATGAAGGCCAGTGTGGGGCTCACAAATTGTTGGGAAAATGCTTTAAATCCTGCACCAGTGTAATTCTCATGGTGTCTATACAGATTGATTGATGCTGTACATTGTGTATTTGTTTTGAACCAAAGCTATTAGGTGTGTTCTATCACTCCTGATGTTGTGAAAGAGGTCATGGCCAATCACATCTTTCCCTTTGCAAATAGTTGTGGCTGTGCCACAGCAATCAGAAAGGGATGTCCTCATTCCAGGGGTGCAGAGTTGAAAGGTCAGCAGTTTTCAGTGTCACTTATTGATATAATGATGTGCAATCAATAGCTGCATCACGCAATATTTAAAAGTCCACGTTCCCACACAGTTCACAGAGCGCTGGACTCAGTTTTGCTGTCTCACATCATGGACAACACATCTAGACCATCAAATCCTTTTACCCCATGGAAAATCTGAAAATTTGTTTACCTCTAGGGTTGAGTTGGATCTAACAATCATTGGTCGCGGGACCTGAGCGTCCTGTCTCCGCCTTTTCATCTCGCTCCAGTTTGGCCTTGAAGTTCGACCTGAATGTGATGCGCCCTCGCCTCGCTCCAATCCTCTGCAGACAAAATGCACAACAAACAGGCTTTTATTTTAACTCCTTCTGCCTCAGAGACACAAAGCATAAACATTTGGCTGTCGGTGCTGCTTTCCGTGGGTTTAGTATGCATGAGGTGATGGGAGCTCGGGTAACTGCGCTCCAAGAGCAGAGAACTAATCAGGGGAGGATGATTGTTCCCACTTACCTTTCGGCGGTGCAATTTTAGGGACATTAAATCAAGTGCCAATGCAGAATCCAGAGGAGATAATATGAAATTTTGAAAGCATTCTATTTTTTTTTTTCACACCCAAACCCCACTTCCTCTTTGTTAAGTGCAGCCTGAGGAGAGTTTGGTTAATGTGTGATGTCCCTAATGTGGACATAATGGGAGAGCAGTGCTAATGTTGCTACGCCAACAGTGGAAATGTCACAGTTGACACACTCAGGCTTAGTAGAACTGCAATTAGCCTAAACATAGGAGGACTGCACAACACAGGGGGAGAGGTACAGCCTGAGAGAGGGGAAGTGTGTTGCTATGTGTGAGGGGGAAAAAAAAAAATAAAAAGAGTGACAGAATGACAAATTTACGCCAAGACCCCCTCCAGCTCCTCCAACACTCATGCTGTCCAGCTCTTTTGTCAATCAAAGACACAGAACAAAAGATGACTCATTAATTTGCCACACCAAATTACTCCTGCTTCTTTGTAACCTCTCCCCTCTTCCTCATTCCCCATTAACCCAAATTGCCTCTGCTTTGCAGTTCAGCGTGAACCAAATGACAAGCAGCACATGCAGCTCTTTGCCTCTTTTTCCGACTCATTTCACATTCAGCCATGGAAATTAAATCAGGACAGTGTTTTTTTGACATTATTGTACCCTAGTAATGAACATGGCAATTAGGCGGTGAAAATTAATTTAGAGGAAAAAAGGACCTCTATTCCGATATAAGACCCTTGAGCAGATTGTGTTTGTGATGGTGCTCTAACCGGGCTGGCTGTTGTGAAGCATGTCACCACTTGGGGGTGCTCTCTCACACACTCTTCCTCACACATGCACAGTTGCCGTGGAGTAATGCTGATTGATGTGCAGAGGCTTGGCCCCCTCTCAACTGCTGGTGCTGGTAATTGCTTCGATCCTCCTCCCAATACGAAGTAGCGCGGTGAGAGAAAGAGAACATGTTTCCATGCTCAGCCCTTTTCTGCAGGACAGCACACTTCCCTGAATCCCCCCAGTAACACTCACCAAATTATTCATCAGACATCCAGAGCTGGAGCTTGACATTTTCTCCCAAATCTGACAGGTCCTGACAGAAACTGATGAGTGGAGTCAGGGATAAATTTCCCACTTTTTTTTTTTGCCTGGATTTTAGTTCAGGACCTGGTGTGGGACCACAGGTCTCAGGTGTGGAGACCAATTTCAGAAAAGTAGAAGCAGGACTGTGAATTCAACACTTCATCAAGAAATGCGTTTTCATGTGCATCATTGATCACGTTAAGCCTGAGAGGGCCAGTGACTTTGTCTAAAGCAGAAAATCAATCATTTCATGCCTTTTTAAAGCAGCCAGAGATCAAGGCTGTCCATTAGAGAGACAGGAGGGGTTATAAACTGGGACTGCACATAAAAATAAAGATCTGCTTTACACCTACTAGTCTTACTACTCACATAACAGATGGGACGCTTGATGTTTTCTCTGATTTGATCACCTCTGTTTTGTCAGCACTTCAATAAATTCCATTACTCCTTTGAAATGATTCAAAGTCAGCACAAAAAAAAGTGCCACAGCCATTTTTAGACACAATGTTTTAGGGAATCAACGTAGCCCTGCTTGACTAAACCCATTACCACCAGCCGCTTCACTGGTAAAACATTTCATTGACACGTTATTGCTTCATGCTGACAATGTGGGATTTCTGTAGATTTCTATTCGGATTTTTGTTTTAACAAATTCCAGATGACTCTTATCGCACCCCTGCAAATGATCAATTGCAACAATTAATGCACACACGACCAAAACTATGTGAATCGCGTGCAAACCTTGTGATTCTGTGGTATCAGAGCCCACTCTGCTCAACAAGTCCTCCGACCTTAAAGCTCAGGTCATATGTCTCTACCATCTCATACAACCCACAGAACCGTTGAGCTGTTGAAATAGTGCCCCCGCAGAAAGAGACAGGCATCTGTTGAAATGGCACCACTTGTGGTAATATAAGTTTGGTAGAAATCACAAAGGTGTGTGTGTCTGTTTGCAGGATAGACAGTGCATGTTTGTGTTGCCCCTAAATGCTATAATTTAACTATGTCAAATTTATCATAATATGAAATACAATTCCAATTAAAAGCCAGCAAAATCTTGAGGGACTGACTGACATATATATATACATATTTTGTATTTCCATAATAATAAAAATAGGAGTATACACAGAGGGTAAAGTCGTGAATGAATACTTTCACTTTTTATACTTCAAGTATTTTTACCTATGGCAGAAAAAAAAACCACACTGCTGGACTTTGACATACGATATGTCGAATAACATACTGTTCCAATGCATTTTAGCGTAAGATGAAGTCTGTCGTAGTCGAGAATGTCTGTGGCCAAAGCATAGGAAGAAGAAGACGGACTGGGCTGGAAAAGAGTGTTTTAAGCTGTTAGCTGAACAGTGCAGAAAAGAACGTAGGAGTGAGAGCAAATCCTTTGTTTTGCAGTAGCTATCAAATGCTGGTAAACGCACACTCGCTCCTGGAATCTATTTTCGGCGAGTAGTGAACACAGTGCCAGAAGATGTTTTAAATAAACTGTGGACCATTTGGAAGCGTGCCTCACTTTCACACCTCAGTACACATGGACAACTGATTTGAAAAAGTCGCTATTGACTTCCAGACTGTTGGTTTTGGAAATTTCCAAAATTGGTCAGAAACATTAGTAACAGTCTGACCGCTGGAAAGCAGCAGTGTAACACGGTGTTAGGTTCCAAACGACACGTCATTTAAATCAAGCTGCAGCTTTAAATCAGGAGCATGGCACCGCTGGTCACCTGGCGCTCTGCTTGATTTACAGATGACGGTTTTACAACCCAGCACTCACTGTCATTATACAGACATGGGTGCAGATACTTGTGCAGAATGCCCACGGATACATACACATGCACACTCACAACATAGCTCAGCGAATCCCCCCCCCACCACCACCACCAAACACAGGCACCAAAGCAAAGAATACCAGACAGAGAAAAAGGAGAATGAGGGAAGGTGTAGATGTGGATGCAGATGTCCTCCCTGTCTCCCAGGGTGACAGGATGGCACTGAGAGATCAAAGCAAAGAGGAGAGCTGACATGAAGACGCTTTGTCTGATTGAAAACAGATCAACACACTCAATCCCCGACCGTGAGTGAATTAGTCCACGTCACATTCTTAAGGCACAATCACGCACATCTATGCTACTGGGTACAATTTAACAGTGGATTGTTCGTGAGCAATGCCCTAAGTCAGAGGTGGCCTCTGTCAGGAGGCAGCGTTACCTGATCAGTGTTGACTTGAAAAACATACCGTCGATATATTGACGCATGCATCATTTAATGTTGAACACATTTGCATTTATAATGAGCCATCCCATTAATGCTTAATCGCACGAAATGCCCTTCAGTTATTTTGTGTATTATTGTACTTGGCATTATCCAGCACACTGTGCACGGAGGTTCGTCCAGTCCCACTGTTACTTAGCCAGCACTCTCTCACACCGATACCTGTGTGCATCATGCACTCTGCTCCACAGCATGCTTCATAACATGATGACACAATGCAGTGCAGTCTGTACAAAACGAAAACCGGCTGGAAAAATAACGGCAACGGCGTAAGCAGCCGTCACGTGCATTTGCTCCCTCTGTAGCATTTAAATCTTCATCTTAAATTTGTTTACTGCTTTTTTTTTTCTTTTTTTTTTTGTACTGAAAAAACATTCCGATTTCTATTGAATTGAATGACACTGGGAACACGCGCAGTCTAAAATGAATACTTTAAGTGTTAGTGGCAGTGTGATATTTTCAGTCACCTTGCTCCCTGATTATGGAAATGGCTCATTATTCATTGAAATGTTTTAAATGTGCGTGTGTGCTGAATTGCTATTGAAATGCTAATCTTCCTATTAAATCCAGTTGACTCACACATTACTGCCTTCGGAGAGATGTGGGATTCTTTTATCTGAGGAAATAGGGAGAAAAGCTTCATGAAAATCGATATCTGACTCTGATAATGTTGCTTTGCTTGGCATTGTCATTTCCAATGCTGCGAAAATGCCCTGTAATGAGTGTACTACTGGGTTGTTCTGCTTTAAGTTCACACACAGAATGGATGGATCCCACTGCATTAAACTCAGTGAAGAAGTTTACTTGATTTTTTTTTTTTTTTTGTCTGCAGTGAAACAGCATATCATAAGCCAGAGCTGTCAGCTCTTTTTCAACAGCTCACTAAAGAGGTTCGTTATAATCTTTTCGTCATGACGATGCTCTTAATTTACACCACATCACGTTACAACTAATTCGTCCTTTTCGACCCTTGTCACAACTTGTCAGCAGAGCCATGAATGTGTCACCATCCCGTTTCCCTTAGTTCAGGTTGTTCCTGTTTCCCGCAGGTTCACTTCCTGTCCCAGGCTTTTATTTTGTATCCCCTCAGGTTACAAAAGAGTCAGCCGACATCCTGTCTTTCAGTTGCCTCTACTACCTGTCATCAGCCCTGATTATTTTCACCTGTGCCCTGTCTACTTAACCCGTCTTTCCCTCCAGTGCCCTCCAGTAGTTTGTCTTTGTTGTTAACGTTGCATTGCATGTCTCTGGACAGCAAGCCCCCCCCCCCCACACCTGTTCCCCCGTGTTTGTACTTGTCTGTTTGGTCTGGGTTTTGGTTATTTGTTGGTCACAGTTTATCTGCCTCTGTTTAAATTATAAGTTTATCCTTATTTATCCCTTAACTGTTCGTCCAGTCCGTGTACGTGCACACCTCCTTTGGTTTATCATATGTATGTATGTATCTATGTAGGTGTTTATGCGCATGTGTCCCGTTTCCCTCGTTCTCCAGCTCAGTTGCAGTTTAATTTTAGTTCTCCTCACTCCTGTATTTAGGTTTATGTTTTGCTTTAGTTCCCAGCTTGTACCGTGTTCTCCTGTCCTCCAAGTGGAGGGATTTTCTCTTGTTTTTCCCATAATAAACCCCCTTTTGTTTGAAGCCTCCTCTTGCCATCTCCTTACTTGGGTCCTCAAAAACCTAATACCCTAATCCATGACAGAATGATATTCTGTGTTTCAAAGAATTAGGCAAACAAATTGAAGAGAATATAGTCTTACCCACTACCATCAGTTGGGTATTTTGAGTGTATTACAGATGTTGACCTCAGCTGTTCACTGCTTATCAATTTATTTAAAGCTGCTCTGATCAGTATTTTTACGTTGACAATATACTAAAAAAATGTGCAGAGTTTTTACCAGTATTCAGTCTCCATGGCCCATTAGTCGAGGGACCTTTAAAGGTTGAAGTCATTGCGTCACCTCTGGGCCAGCCTCTCTTCCACTGGCATTAGAAAGTCAGTGAAAGCTCCCATCGGTTTCAACGTTCTTTCTGGAAAAAAAAAAACTATGATTTTAAGAACGTTAAACAATGATTTTAACTACAGCTGCCATGAAAAAAAAAATACAAATGTGACTGTGTATATTGCTGAAAACAGAACTCGTCTGCAGCTTCCTATGCGCTTAAGTCTTAAAAAAAAAAAAAACTTTGCATCTGCTCTTTCTTGCATTTGCACCTCGTGAAACAGACACAGTTTTTCTCGTAGCACTTTGCTTTGAAGTTTTCTCCTTGACTTAGATTTAAGCTGCCTTGTACCTCACATGTAAGTCGCTTTGGATAAAAGCCTCTGCCAAATGAGTACATGTAAAGTTAAATATACTTACTCAGTTGTAAGTTTCATCATAAGGACCCCTATGGCGAATGGAAAGTGGTGTGTACGTGTGCTGCAACACTAAATTTTGCATGAACGATATTAGATATGGTGCTAATGGTAACAGACCAAGTATGTTACATAACAAACTGTTGAAAAAAGCTGCGTTTTAATCCTGGAATTTTATATATAAGCAAGGTTAGAAATGTTAGTGGGATTTTGAATGGGGTTTTCTGGAAATCAGCACAGAAGTTGCTGTTCTACTTCAGATCTCTATATTGCAAATATACATTATTTTTCTGCGTCTTAAGGCTGATATCATAGTTCATAAAACGATGCTAACAGATCAGAAATGTAAACCTCTATGACCACAGTAGAACTGTCTGGCTGGATACAAAATACTATTAATTAATGTGAAGATAAAAAATAAAATCAGTGGCTCAGAAAATGAACACCTTTTGAATAGAAGTCACCTGGTTTTTCTAGCCAGCTTCTCTCAGTAGCACTGCACTTTAAAGGACACGTTCAAAACGTTTCAAATCTGACTTAAAACAACAGCCAGAATGTTGTTCTTACACTTTTCCATGCTCCCTTCTTTTTAAAAACTCCATCCCTTCCTTCTTCTTCCTTCTCTCCTTCTCTCTATCCGGCGTTGATCTATGTTTCATAACAATATAATCCTGTAATGCAATCAGTGGCAGTTCATCTGTAATTACAACTTATGAGGTTCTGGTTTGAGCTATGACATCATTCTTCAAAGTGCACTCTGAAGACTTAGCAGGGAGCTGGGTCTCCCCAAAATAGCAAAACAATAACCATCAGAAAGGATTAGATGACACTAAGAAGCAATCTGGTGCTAATCAAGTGATTTCCATCATAAGTTTGCAGCCAGCGACACACTGTACACACGCAGGCTGACTCTACAACTGCAGCGTGTTTTTAATGCAGCCCCCAAGAGCAAACCTGGCCTAGTAGAAGGTTGTATGACAGGAAACAGTTGATCAGAGACCTTTCTTTCATCTTCCTTCTCCTCCTTTCTTGTTCCCTCCAAATAAACAATGGTGGTATGGTAATGAGGCCCCTGGGTGTACAGAGGACATGAGATGAGAAGGAGACCTGGCCACACAGAAGGTATAAAACAACGAAAGGCGAGGAGAAGCAAGGGCCCAACCGCCTCATTAGGGAACTATGAAAGATGGTGGCAACCATTCATTTCCTCTGCTAACGACTGCCGTCCACCCCGCACACACATGTGAGCGCATAAATACAGACACCCTTTTATAGCATGTGCAAGTGGACACGTACAAACATGTCAAAACTCAGAGGACACATTCAACACAGTGTGATGCTGTTGAAGATTATAACTCTTTTTTTTAATGGTCAGCAAAGAGAGTCAGAAAAAAAAGGGGCGAATAAAGAATATGAGAGTCGCCTTGGGGCCCATAACATCACAAAGTACATTTTCTACCTTAAATTAATAAAAATAAAAAAGGCTTATAATAATAGAAAATATATAGCATTCTATCCGTTCATTACACATGGACCTTAGTAACTTTTGCACAGTACTGACTGTATAGGTTTTATTTAAAAATAAAGGCATTTGAGACCTTTACTAATAAAAGCCGGAATTAAAAATTCAACACAGGACACACTCATGTAGCTCAAAAAGCTCAAGCTGATGTTTGGTTCTACATTTATAAAGTTTTAAAGCTGGTAAAAAAAAATCAATATCTGCATTGCTTTTACTGTGTGTGTGTGTGTGTGTGTGTGTGTGTGTGTGTGTGTGTGTGTGTGTGTGTTAAGACTCATACAAGTACATGGATGCAATGACAAAACCAGGCACTATTACAGTCCATGCCCGAGGAGGGGATCAAGCTCTGTCCACACTGTGCCAATAAGGGCAGATGAATGTGCAGACCATTTCTAGGACCATAACAGTAAATGAACATGGCGTCCGTGGGGATTGTGTACAATGTGAGCACGGGGCAAAGAAAAAAGCTTGGCGCAGGAACTAACTGAGGAAGAAAAGAGAAAGTGTCATGAATAAATCAATGTACAGAGAATGTGAAGCTGCATCACACTGTGGTAACTACTGTGGGACAATGCACCAGCCTCTTATCTGTGGGGTCTTTCCACCTTTGCCTGCTACAGTGGTTAGAAAGGGTTAGTTTCATAGTTGCTTTGGTTTGGCTAAAACAAACCTTCAAAATGGAAATGGGAAGAGATGAACCCATCTGTAGAATATAAATTAGAGTAATAATCAATAGTAGCAGCACTGATGGAAGTCAATCCAAACAGATGGGGGGGAGCTGTCTTTCTTTGTTTGGTGTGATGTCGCCCCTAGTGGCCACGCTCTGATTGCAGCTTGATTTTTCAGTGACACGGTCAAGACGGCATCAACGTGTGAAAAGGACCTTGCTCAGCTCTATCGTCTGCATTTGTGTACCATGTTTGGGGCCCTAGTGTTTTCTACGTTCTCTGTTTCCTATTTCCAACATTCATTAGAGTAAATGTGTTAGAACTTTCCATTATTATATGTGAAAATATGTTTTCAACTGTATGTGCTGCAGTTTTAATTAATGTTTTCATCCTGATCAGGTGCTACATTTCTTTCCTGAATTTACTTTTGTTGTTTTTCTTATACACATGAGTCATTTATTCCCATGAAACAAATTTGAAGTGAATGTCCCCTTTTTTTTTTACCCAGACCAATCCAGGCCAATCCAGGCTACCTCTCACCCAATGAGACCTGGGATAGACTTCATCCCCCCTTGACCCTGAGCAGATAAACCCGGTTAAAGTCACCCAATGGCTAAGTATCAGAATATCAGTAAAAACTTTAACACTCCTGCGGATATAATTAAGGAGACACTACAACACACTATCCACAACCCAACTCCACTGAATGGGCCCAATACACACAGGCTGAGCCATTTTTACCGATATTCTTTACATTTTATACAGATAAAAACTAATAATTGGAAAAATTCCATGTCACCTGTTATTTTCCCCACAGTGGCCTAAGCCTTGTACCAAACACACCGGATGTGACTGGCTTCATTTCGCAATAATAATTTCATTTCCTTCTTCTAAGCCTTGACAGAATTCGGAAAGTTCAGTTGACCTTTACAGTTCAGAGATCGGGTCATATTTGCTGTTTTGAATGAGGGGCTTGATGTTGTCCACATTGAAAGTATGAGCTCCACGGTTTTCTGTGCTACTGTTTTTATTGATCCCATATCATTCATAAAACAACCAACCAGATAATTGGGATGAATCCTCGTTTCTTTTCGGTTTGGCTGCAGACATGCACGGCCACCTAAAAGACTTGCACGCACGTAACGTCACACATCCTACATACCGCTGGGTGTTTGAACAGAGAGTATTAGGCTGGGCAAACAGAAGGGTGCATTCATCAAGCCACAGTCCTGTTTCATTTCCCGTCAGGGTTTGAGCTTCAGCACAGGTCAGCAGGAGTGACACCATTTCACCTGAGCTCCTGCATGTTTAATACCCTGCTTTCAATCCCTCCGTATCTTCCTTCTTTTATTCTTCGTGTTACCTCTGGCCTCTCTTCAAACCCCATCTCTTCTCCCTCTCCATTCTCTCTTAACTTCCCTTCATCGATCCCTCCCTCTCAATCTGCTCTTCAGTCCCTCCCTTTTCCTCCATCAATTCATCCACCCCATCGCTCTTCTTCTTGCCCCATCTCTTCTCGAGACAAACACTCCACAGGTTTGACTCACTCCCGCCTCCAACTCTACCCACCCCCCACCCCCATCTCCCCGTAGATGCTGCATTTGCTCTTGGATTAGAATAGGCTCTGTGCCATCGACTAAGGAAGGAACTAATCAGACTCTTATTTGTCGTTTGCATTCTCTGTCTTATAGTGAGAAGGGAACACGACCCACCGGGGGGCCTCACACACATGCGCACGCACAGATGCACACATGGCGAGCAGGGTGAAAGCTGAGAGCTGGCCAGAAGGAAAATACACACACATATGTGCACACACGCCAGCCAGACGCAACCTGACACCCAGGCTGACTCAACCGGGGAGAGAGCGTGGGCGTCCGTTTGACCCTGGACTGCTCTATTCTCTGCTGTTTGCATGTGCACACGCATGCTCACTGCCGCCTCGCCGCTCTGTTGCCGTCTTTGTTCAGGGAGAAGATCAGTTTTCTGATTGGCTGGCCGATGTGAGGGATACGGATCTGTGTTTTTCCTCATCAGCGGCAGCTCTGATTTGACAAATTCTGTTTTCCCTGCTGTCGGCCGACGCACGAGGCCACAGGGGGCGATGGGAAGCAGCTGCACAGGCAAGTCAGTCGCACGACGCCCCCTGTCTGTGCAAGTGTACTTGCCCAGTAGTCGTAGTGTTTCCAGATATTTAAAGAGTGATGATGTATGAGCACACAAACTTATACTGTACAAACTCTCGCCACTTTATCCAATCAGCAGGCTGATTAGTCAGTGCTCACATCTCCTTCACCACTTGTCTGCTCCATAATTCATGGATGTAACAGATGGACTTGGCTCAGATCAAATTCTCTGCAAGCTCTTTTCTGTTTGACAGACCGGCTCTTTTTTCAGGTAACTCAGATACTGAGCATCAAAGTAGGTTATAAAAGGTGCAGTAACTTACTGTTCTTTTCTTCCTGATACATACTGTGTATAGTGCATTTCAGAGGGTCTGAGGAGCAGGTGTCCCTGTCATGGCTGGTCTTAAATATTAATGTATTGTTAAAAAGGGGGATGCAGGGAGAAAATACTTAAAGTCCCACTGATCAAGTTTGAACAAAATGTTTACACAATGCCATTCGTCAGTGTCCCACACTAGTCCTCTAGCAATTTTTTTCTGTCTTCTCTATGTCTTCGCCTCCACTCTCTGGTTACAGCTAACTACAGGGTAGGTTCGGTGTGTGTGTGTGTGTGTGTGTGTGTGTCCTCATATTTTCAAAGAAACTATAAATTAGCCACCTACATCAAATGTGATATCTCCGTTTCCTCTGCAAGCCATATTCCATCAATTAAACAGTGCACTTTCATGTGGTTTGAGGGATTCACAAGGGACAGGTTCAAGCATTACGTCATTCAATGCTTGTTATACATTTATGTCAGCACCATAGGCATCGACCAGTAGGTACCTGTTTCACAGACTAGCAGTAGTAGACTCAGGAGGTCATTATCATGTGATATTATGCACCACCATGCTTTAAAAACTAAACATGATTAAGGTTAGATTTAAAAAGAGATACTGTAGCTATGGGCTAGTGCACTGTAATGTATAGTTACCATGGCTTTTTGAATAAGCAGGTAGTAAGAAGTGAACATTAAAGATGGAGAGAGATAAGGGAGTGGGGGGCTTTATCAGGTAAATCTTTCCCACTGTTGAAATGGACTTTTACCCCAAGTGTTTTGCATTCAGAAAAAGGGGGTTTGAAGGTGCTGACCGTCTACTACAGCGTCTTTCAATTCAAATCTGGTTGGGACCTTTCTTTTATGTCCTTTCCTCTCTCTTTTGATTCCTTCATCGTCGTTTCTGAGCTGTGAACAGATAAAAATATCTAGTAATGACTGAAGAAACTTGAAACTGAAAAAAGCTGAAAACATTAATATGATTTTGTGCCTCGATGTCTATCAAATTTAATATATATATATATATATATATATATATATTCTGCAAACCCAGAGGTCCCACGGTGGGCTTGCTGTCCTAGAGTGTGAACACCCTCATGTTAATGGGGTGCTGCAGCATCCAGTCTACACTTTTTTGTACTCTGAATCTACATAACTAATGGGAAAAGCAGTTCTTGCACTTACAGGGACTGTGGAAGGACAATAATTCATGGTAGATTATGAAAAAGTAGTTTGGGAAACGATTACTCGGTCAAACACAAAGCTGCCATTTCATGCTTCTAACCTTACACTGTGCTCAGCTCGCGGGGGGAGTGTGCACCTCCCAGCAGCCGGCTCATGCTCTCGTGCCCACTCGCCATTTCTCATGTAGAAATTTTTTTGTCATGGATGGAGTGACGCTGAGTTGGCCTGTGGCACCCGTACTGAAAGCAAAACTCCCTGGGCTGCTGCCACCCAAACAGACCCACAGAAGCAGCAGGCGGCTCACACGGGGGGGATAGACATACACGAAGGGAAGCACACACTGCACACTGTCTATTTATCTTATGCTGACAATTATAGGAGCTGTGCTGTTCTGATTTAATCAGAAATTATTTATTATGGTAAGATCCAATCACGGGGAGCACTGTGACAGGACTGCGCGAGTTGGTTGTCGCCTGAGGCACACGTTGCAGGAATTCGGACACACTCCTTCTGAATGAACGGTGTAGCCTACATACATTTGATAAATGGAATATATGCTGCATGCTGTAGTTGCTAGATGTGTGCCCTACTCTACCCAAGCATTCAGCAAGGAACTTGTATTAACTACATTTTGTTTGATTTACAATAACAGAATCAATTTGAAAAAGCGTTTTTAAATTAATATGTGTGTACACACACACACTCACACACACACACACACACATGCAACATACAGTACACTCTGACTGGGAAAGCTGGCACACTGTGAGCTGGAGGGAGAGTACAGCCTGGTTTTACCCATGGAAAGAGTGGGATCATTGGTCCTAATAAAAAGTAGTGACAGCATGGCGATGTGACCAAGTGGTTGCAGGGACCAGATGGAGAACTGGAGACAAAATGGGCAAAAAAAACCAAAAAAAACCTTCCAAAACAATCATCATGGAGTGACAAATAGGTGTATGCAAGCGAGGGGAGCTGCTTCCACGTCCCACATCTTGGGTTATATGATAGCAACCATATTGTGCCTTTAATAAACACAGCAATAAGCAGCTACTAAAAAATGGGGGCTAATGTGTCCTGTTTCCTTCTCACTCATCCATTTTCCATCATCATTAGCAAGTGTTTCACTGGAAAACGTCAAGGTTTTCTTGTCAGAATGAACTTGCCAGTCATTTGGAGGATGAAATGCAGCTTTTAAAGCCAAATAAATCAAACACAACTCGTCTTTGCCAAATATCTCACACACATATGTGCCACACATTTGATCATTAGTGGAGGGCTGCGTGCCTGTGCGGGCAGGCGGGTATCAAAAAATAAAAATATAAAAAAAAAATGCTACGGAATCTTTAGCCAGCGAAGGCAAGTTGTGCCTCTTTGTTCCTATTCCTGACAGCATTTTCTCCTTGATTTACGACCTTGAGGGGAACCGCCTCAGACTGAACAAGCTAATGAAGCAGATGCATTATTTATTATTGAAAAGGCAAATAGCACAGAACAAAAGCTGAGGTTGAAGGTAAAAAACACTGAAACATTCCCAAAGAATGCTTTTCCTCCTGCCCTCCTTATTTTGCACGTCAACCCCAAGCTTGTGCCAAGTATAATATTAGTTGAATAAAAGATTTTTGCAGTGTGCATGGTAATGTGAGAAGATGTGGATGGCAGTTCTTGTGCTCTAATTCAGGAATCAAAGTGATCATTGCTTATCTTGATCAGCGGCGGTTTGCTTTGCTAGCTGTGAAAGCCAGTGGTAAAGATTAGATCTTAATTGTTAGACATTACAGTGCAATGGCAACCGGAGAGACGGGGAGAGACACAACTGTGCCTTGTAATAATGCTTCCTGGTGTTGACAGAGAGATCCAAGTTAAAATAAAACTAACAAGCACTGAGGATTGTGTCATTCCCTCTCTAGTTACGATAATGAGAGAGGACTTATTCCTGTAATATCAACTTACTTCTGGCAAGATGTTCACTGAGTTTTGGCACAAATGTTTGAACCTTTCTTTATGGCCCAGGCAAGTTGGGATTCGGAGTCTTTTTATAGGAACCGAAGCACCAATAAGTCGCTGCTACGACTGTTATTTTTGGGACTTATTAAAATGATCAGAAGTCACAACATGACTTCTCATTATAAGTCACATCTTGCACGGGTCCAGTTCCCGCAAACCCGTACCCACCTCTCACATGCAAACCCCAGCAAGGGAACTGATATGACTCATTTATGGGAGACCTGAGACCCTGTAATTACATGGGCTCAGAACTAGCTGCGAGGCAGTATGGGTAGGTGCCAGGGTGGTGTAGGGGCACACAACGGCAGGAGGATCTAAACAAATAGTAAAATAAATCCAAAAACTTCACAGTGATTTATGCAGGCCAAATCTTTTTATTTATTTATTTATTTATTTTAATGCCGTGGCCTCCACAAAGCAGAGAGGCAGATTTGGAAAATCACTTTTTCACTCAAGTTATATACTGTACAATAAACTGTTACAAACAGAAATATATGTTACTTATATATTTTACGTATCCTACAGTTTTGAACCCCAATTATTCATGAACAAGTAACTGGCTGCAACATTTACACAAACAATACTTTTGTTTTTCAAAACTTTAACAATGAAAATAATCTCTTTCAGTCTAAAAGTTCAACCTCTCACCAACTCACTCTGGCAAGTGTTCTCTGATTGGCACCTGGGCACCGGGGTTTTCCTCTTCTCTCTTTCTTTGCATAATTTCAGTCATACACATAATTCTATAAATATTGTTTTACCAGTATAAAAACTTTTATTCCACCTCTGATGTGCATGAGCCAGTACAGGACATAATTTCAAGCATATATTTTTGTTTGATATAGCTAAATACTAGGAGTTACCATGCAGATCTCACTTAGCAGTACTACAAAGATGTGCTGTATACAATTAAGGATATTGTGGTTGTGGCAGGAAATTTGGACATTATGTGTCCAAATTTCCACAAGAGATAAATTAGCAGCCTCTGGAGCCCAGAAGGGCTCATCGTCACCCTCTCTTTGTTTTCCTACAAGCTCATTTTTATACCATAGAAGTCATCAGTCACAGGAACTTTTAGCACTTCCTTCACACTTAACAACACACTTAGTTTGTTTAAATGCTTATTGGTTTGACAGCAGCAATGAAAGACTGGAGATGCGCATATAAGTACAGTATGTGTGTGGGTGTGTGAAACAGTGTTAGAAATCGTGGAAACCAATTTACGCCAGTAAAAAGAAAAAAACGGGAAACCATACTAAATGTAAGTGAAGATATGAAAAGACACTGAGAAAAATATGATAATATAAATTTGCGATGCAAATTTATTGTATTTAATTTTGTCTTGCATCAGTCATGTAATGTTTTTCCTTGACAGAAATGAGCTCCAACATTGAGTCATAATACAGAATTTATACAATTATTTTGTGAAAATGATTGAATAGAAGATGTTTCTTTTACTTAATTTTACAGTTTCTACCAGATTATAGCTTTATAGCTATGTTTTGCTTTTCTTCCTCAACTGAGACATAAACTAAGACTTGTTATTTAATGATTATTTAAAATTAGATTATTTTATGTTCAAATATTATTATTAAGAAGTGTTTTGAACTAAAAAGTTAAAATAATGGGACATCACATCAATATATAATATTAGGAGTCAAAATTAGAACAGAAGTTTATGTTTTTGAATTTTAAAGTTAGAAACATAGCTCTAGCTTCCTAGATATATTAATTAGCATAATTCAGACCTACTATATATTGCTAAACAAGTTACCTACTATGAATTGTGAAACACACACACACTTTATTCCAGACAGTTTGCATAAACAAATATGTTATATTTTTAACTTAAAGTCCACTGAGTGTATATGTGAGTTCACATAGCAAAATGTCAGGGATCAAATGATTAAAGTTTAATTTGAGATGCTGAGAAGGAAAGAGTTACAGCTGCTTGCAAAAGAATCTCATGGGAGACTGAGAAAATGAATACCGATATAAATCTCGAACATTTTCACAGAAAGAAACATGTCAAGAAACACTTGGACGTCCTCGCAACCAGTAGACCAAAACAAGGAGGGTGCGAGCAATTTCACTGCACACTTGAAACTTTATCACAAGTATTTCTTCCTTCATATTTATCCAGGCAAAGAGCCAGACCAGTGTTATTCATCACACAAGCAAACAGGAAATACTTCTGTCGTGCTCGAACTTTATCTCAGCGTCAGTTCGACATCGATCATTAGGAACTGCTGACAACAGACATCCACACTTGAGTTCACACACGTGGCCTTCACAGGGCTAAACCATGCACGCTTCAAATGCTGTCATGAGAGCTCCTTGTGGACGATTCCAACAAGCTGACGATGGTGAACCTGTTTTTGTCTTGTTTTTTTTTTTTTTTTCTTCTAACACTTGGAGAGAAGATGAGACAAGGACGGCTCTGACTGCTAGCTATAGCTAATCTGCTTCGACAGCTGTGCGATGACACCAGGAATTAGTTGTTGCTCATGCAAATAGAGTGCATATGCTAATACTGGAGCTAATTGGTGGAAATGGGAGGGGAGAGATGCAGGAAAGCTTGTCACTTGGAAGTTAGCTGGATGGAGACATGTGCCCGCTCTGCTCTCAGCAGTCGAAAAGGCTTCCAGCAGCCCTCATTACACATGTGGAGTAGACGGAGCACTGAGATAACACCATTCAGTTTTGACTAATACAGATGGCAAATTTGTTGAGTCCTTACATCACTGCCACTTTGAGCAGATTTGAATTTGTGCCGCTTCGTATGCTGAATGTGATGAATACATTGACATTTTTAATGCTAATACGCTCGGTAAATACCATGATTATGAATAAACCACTCAGGCAATCGCTGCCATTAGCAGCACCCAACTACCTTTATTGCAGTAAGTAAAGAATTGTGGTCTTTTTAACAATTGTCACGTTGGTATTCTACGGAAAAGGTGATACACACACAAACAAACAAGACGAGTAAATAGGACTGCGAATTAGCTCTCTGGTCAGCACAAGAATAAAGATGCCAGTCAACAGAGCTGCTGCCTAACAGTTACTCTGTATTGTTCTCCAACAAAGAAACAAGTTAACAATAGTGTATTAAGGCCTAAAGTTTTCCAAATGTTCAATTTTTCTGTACATTAGATTTTCCAATTATATTAGTATAAAGCCTGTCCGTGGTGTATGAATCAGAAATGTATAATGATGTTGCCAGGTTGTCAAAATAAGTTGATATATTGAGCTGAACATTCAGCACTTAAAGCATGAAATAAGGTTTTAGGTTGAGTTTTTTCCTTGTCTTTATGGTACCTTCGAAATTAATTTACTGACATAATTGTTTCTCTAGTATTTCAAGCAGTCTCGTGTCCATTCCCAAGTTTTTTAGTACAAAAAGAAAAAAAAACATCTGTCCCACGTTACGTATCTTCCGCAACTGCAACTTTTCTCAAAGTTACAACTCTGTTTCCAAAAACAAAAGAAAGACTGTGGCCTGTCAGCTTCCCAAGAAACAACGTCGCAGTATGAGGAAAAGCAGTGGGGTTTAAGGATAGAGGTTTTTGGTGGTGATGATCATCGTCTTAGGTTGGTTAGAATGGTTAAGGTTACTGCTCTGAAATATTAGGAAATGCTAAAATGCAGCGGTCAAAAATACCGATAATGTTAAGGTTTTTGACTCCGTAACTGGCTGTCACTATCTTACCTGATAGCACAGCTTTATGGGACCCCCCCCCCAAAATAGAAGAAAAACAAATAGCATAATGTTTGCATCATTAAGTGATCATATGGTCTGTGGATGCAGATCACATGTGCTGCAGCACATCATTCAGATAACAACCACTCCCCCACCCCACTGTATAATACAGTAAGTTATTATCTGCTAAAAGTTCATCAATGGCAACTTTGCTTTCCCACTGTTTACACTGTAATGTGATGCTGATGATAATAATGTTACATAAGAACCACTTTTTGCCGCTGAATTTCTGCTTTTTCCTCCAACTTTCATTTGCTTTTCTTGTCCGAAGGAGTTCGTTTTCTTACTCCACCATCTCTCTGTCTGATACAGAGAGATGGTGTCTGATTCTCTTTGTGATCGTGTCATTACGCCGTTTAATTCTAATTTTGTTTATTCCCGCATCTCTCCATCGACTTCCTTATTTTTCCTGATTGTACCGGGAGACTGATAGTTTTACTAGACTCTGTATTGACCCTGTCTTTCATGGGCCAGCAGTTAATTTACTGAGCATGTTCCACGTTGATAGTCTTATTGCCAGTGTTTTTCTTTTTTGCTAATTGAACGAAACATTCCTGATTGTCTCACTTTTAAAGCGATTTCTTGGGTAAAACCATAACAGTCAAGGGTACTGTTCCCACCCGGACCTGCTGTGCTGCCAGACCACCAGCCGCTCAGCCGGTGAGCTGATCAAAGGACAGACCTTCTTGGCACTGTCCTGCTTCCTGGGTTCATATTTCCAGTTAACCAAACTGGTTGTAATTAGGATGCCTGCCTGGGGATAAAGAGTACAAAGCAAGAACTGGAATAGGAAAAGAAGGATGTGATCATGGCTGGAGCTCAGTTTGAATGTGACCACACATACATATAAAGGCACAAATATATGCATACTTGTTTTATTATTTTCTCACTGACGCACTCAAGCGCACAAATCAGCAAGTCTCTCCTATACCGAGGTCTCCACCGAGACCACACAAGCCCGGTTCCTCTGGAGGCTTGACCGCAGGCCGCTCTCAATGGCTGCTCGGCCGACCGCAGATCAGCGTAAAGGGGTCAGAGTTGAAGCTGGAGCTAGATTCCTGGCAGCTGAGGCAGTGTTGACTGGCATGGAGGAAACACCAATAGGCCAGACTCCAACCCTCACCCCTCAGGGACTGTCAGGGTCAAGGACTACATCTAGTCTGGCTCCATTGGACATCAATGAATGCACATAGTCAGCATAGTGTGTCTGAGCTTGTGTGTACTCCTCTGCGTGTCGCAATTTGAAAAGAGATGACTCAAAGTGGATCACAAGACATCAACAAACCTAGATGAAAGCCTTGATTTATTAATTTTACAGCATTTTAACATCAGTAAACACCATATGTTCATGCATTTTTCCATATTTTATGAGCAGAGCTGTAAAATGATATACTCTTCTCCCACTGATGAGAGGAAACAGTGCATCAAATCAGATTCTCTAATATGTACTGTGAACCACGACTGTAATTACCTTTCAAATAACTGTCAAAATATACATAAACTGGTCAGATATCAAAACCTTCTGATATCTGGTTTTGTCTGCAGAGAATTATCTAAATACCACATTAACATAGGTCAAGATAAGACCAAAATGCACGTGTAAGTGACCATTTAGTTAAAAATAAACAAACTATAGGAAATGGTTATAGCAATCATCTTTCATTATTGAGCCCAATCATTGTACCCACCCCTGCCTCTTAAGCTTTCAGTCCTCTGCGAGACACTGAAACTAATCTGATCTGCAAGGATGTGGACTCCAACAAGAATTTGGATGGTCCTCTGTGCTCCTTTCTCTCTCCTGATACCTGATGAGCTGGGGGGAGGGGTGGCAGCAGAGTGTAGCAGAGTGTAGCAGAGAGAGGTTAGTCTGGGCATAGTGCAGCCCTGTGATTTTGAATCTCATGCTACCGTTAGTTTGATTCCCCAAAGTTGTAGCTTTGAGGGTGTTACCAAACAAATTATTTATATAGCACTGTGTTTTATAACAGATAAACAGAATATCCAAGCAAGCTTATATCTCATAGTTTCAATGTGAATCATTATTATGATCATAGTAGAGCAAAGGTAGAATAGTGAGTACAGCACAGCGCAGTCATTACTTGCTCACAGTGCACATAATGCTTTATGTGCCACACGTGTGGTTTAAGAAAAGTTTTACTGTCCTGCCGTATTCCTGTCTGGCTATAAATCTCGGTCTTCCACCAGCCTCTGCTAGCATGTTGTATTTGCCCTGTGCCTGCGTTTTTAGCAGGTTTGTTGTGTTGTGTTCACTTTTTATTGCTGAAGATAGCACAACCAAACAAATTGAATGTATAGAGATTTATTGAGGCCACTGTGACATCACTGATTCATCACTCTAAAGTAGCCTCGTGAAGAGCCACATAAAAATGACAGTTTTCCATTATGACTAACACACTTACACATCTATGCATTTTTATTTCCTCAACCAGGAATAATAACGCCCCTGTAAATCCAAGCTATTCCACGTCCATAATCCAAGAACTAATATGTAAATATCTCTGCGAATAAAGTCTGACATTGGCAAAAGGCAATAACAGAGAAAAACAGCGAAATAAACCTTAGGACCTAAAATATCATCAGCAGATCATACAAAGTATTAAATCTGAACAAACTGTGAATGCTAAACATACACCTGTGCCTTAGGTAGCTGGTGTGGCCCCCTGCCTCAGTAACTCCAACTAAATATTTCTCGTGAATGTTTATCAGCCCATTTTTTTCGGTCCGTTTCCCTTTATAGAACAGCTTCACCTGAGGGATGTCGGCTGGCGTCCTTGCATGACCTGCCTGCAGGTTCTCCAGGCAGGTTCTTGTGTTTCTGCGGGATGAAGGTCAGGACTTTGATTCGGCTATAAGGAAACATTTCTTCTGTTTTAACCTTTCTTCTGTAGTATGACTTGTGTTTGTGGGATCAGTGTCTTGCCGCATGAGCTACCTTTCGATTCCAGTTCATAGATGGATACTTTTCTTCTAGCTCTGTCAACAGTGGCAAACCATTATGGTCCAAAGGCAGCAAAGCAGCCCCAAACTCAACTATGTTTCACAATTAGGATACATTTTTATGCATAAATGCAGAGTTTGGGTTTCCCAAACATAACATTTGTCAGTCTTCAGGCTTTTTCCTTTACTTTCTCTTGGTGTGATCTTTGTTGGCTGAACACTCCTGGGGTCACAGTGGTGACCCTTGAATGTTCTCATTTGTACATGATCAGCCTAGTGAAGTGATCTGGTGGAACTCTAGAAATGCTTTTATAACTGTTTCCAGTCTGGTGAGCATCAACACCTCTTCTTCTAAGGTCTTCAGGAAATTCTATTGTTTGAGCTATGACATGTCAAACTCAGCCTTTGGTAATAAAACCGCGATTTATCTTCTCGAATGAAACGCGTGACTCCTAATTTCCCCTTCAAATGATCTGAGAATCCTCGTATGTATGTAAGATTGGATCATTTGCTTTAGTGCATAAATGACCATGTTTTTAAATCTTTTGATTTTTTTAAATGGGTTCCCACCATCAAGCAGGATGTGCACAAAAATTTTAAAAACAAATTCTAAAAGGTTCACAAACTTTCAAGCACCCCTGCATTTGATTAAAAGTCCAATCCATATTCAAATGAGTTTATTATGAAGTCTCAGTCACGTACAACCTCTGCACACCACAGATCATAATAGGGGGTTGCTATAAAATCGAGATGTAAATCTCATTATTGGAGTGTATTCAGGAATGTATCAGTCCTGCTTTCCTGGTGCGGAACTCACAATCACAACATCACCCTGGGACAGCGTGATTGTGTAAATTGCTGAGCGTTTTTAGTATGTGCATATTTGAACATGTTAATCTATCTGACAGACCAAACATAATGCTGACAAGTCCTTCTCCCCTCAGTGCTCTGTAGGCCAAGGCTGGTGGTATGTGCATCCTGTCAAAGATAAACCATAAATAAATCATCCATTTCATTAATATTCAAAGTATTAACATCTCTGAACAGTTTACAAATCAGTGTTACACCACCACCCATTACACACTGTCTTTTCCTCTGTTGTGTGTTTCAATGCGCTCTCGACAAAAAAAATGCGCAAATGTGTCTTTATTCTGTTTCTCTGATCTCGATGGCTCTCCCCAGGGAGCCAAAGCAGTTCCTGGCTAAGCAACACTTGCTTTTTTGCTTTTTTTTTTCCCCTTCTTTTCTTTTGTGCCTTTCACTCCCAGCCTCGGAAAGTGTTCCATCTGCGCTGGTTGTCAGGTAACTATGTCGACACATCTGCGGCTGGTTTAGGAGCAGCACAGCTGTGACCTCTGGTTTGTTGTGCAAAAAAAAGAAAACATCTAATATGGCATCCACCATCTGCAGACGAACGGGGGAGAGAGGAGGGCGGAAAAGTAAAGAGACAGGGAGAGGGTAGAGTGGTGGCAGACAGAGGAAAAGAGAGAGAGAGAGCGTTTTGAAATCTCTGCCATTTGTTCTCTCCCTGTCACCGGCTGCAGTGGAAGGGAAAATGCTGTATTTGTTTTGCAGTCATGCGTTGGCTGCCCCCACTTTCTCTTCATTGGAATGGAAGCTTAGACAAGATAAACAAAATCTTGTGGCTGTTTCACTGATATTGAGTGACAGGTCTTGTATTTGTTTTATTTTACAGCGATATTGGGAAGACTTCTTAATATGTAGCTGTTGTATAGTGTTCATTCAAAGCAATCTGCTGTGCTGTTTCTGGATTAACTTGCATCAGAGATTCAAATTCATTATAATTTGAGTGACAACAGTTGGTCCGCACTCCTTATAACACAATCGATACGTTCATTTGCTTTCCCAGATTGAAAAGACATGTTTTATTACTCACATACTGTATGAGATGTTGAGCAGGCAGAGTGACTCATGTCCATAGTTTGGGGAGGTGTATCAGAAAGTTAAAACTGTTATCTGCAGAGGAATTTATCTAAAGCATGTGAACCCACTGCACTAAACGTACATGCGTGTGGAATGCACACAATTAGTTTGGGTCAAAATGATGCACAGAGCAGAGACTAGGTCTGAGCCTTTGAATGTATTAGCTCCCCACTGGGCCTCCTACAGGTTTGCGTTTAGCCGCTTGAGAGCTGATCTGGAGGGGGCTGACAGGTAGGTGGATGAGAGTCCCTGTGGTACTGCCTCTTACATAGCAAAGGGCTTAACATACTGGCAGAAACATGTGCGCGAGAGAGCGTGTGTGTGTGTATGTGTGTGTGCGAGTGTGTTGTAAAGTGGGCCGGTGTTTTAGATCGAGGGAGGATGGAGGTTGAGCCGAGACCAGACGCCCTGTGGTGCTGGCGTCAGACTGGTACTGAGTTTGTAAAACACTCACACACACACAAGCACACACAGTACCATGCACACACACACACACACACGGTAAAAGCTAAAATACAAACCCAGGTCGTTATCTCTCCTCAGTGTTGGTCAACAGCAGACAGCCATGTATTCATGCTCCATATATTTCAGTATAAATTAAGTGTAGAACACAAATCCAGATTTAGGGAAATTCAAACCGCAACTTTCAACTTGGGCAAACTAATGACCAGCTGAACTGCTTCTGCAGATGTGCAAAAATAATATTTCATCAACAGCATATGTTGGAAACCCCTTGAATTTCAGCTCAAAATTAACCATAATGATTGTTTTATGATGGCTGTGCGTGTATGGATGTAGGAAACCAGACTTCAATGTTTGGCATTGAAAATAAAATGTGAGTGAAAACAAAGCCCCAACTGAAGAAGGAAATGTTAGCATAGAAACAATTGTATTGAAAAAAAGTTGCATTGGCAATAAAGAAAAAAAAAAAAAAGCAGCACTGAAAACTAAACACAGATATTCAAAGCTTTGAACATATTTGCTTTTATATTTTAATCATAAATGTACAGTCTCATTATCTGGTTTGCTTTTGTAGTTTTTGATTTGTTTTTGTTGTTTTCAATTTAAATGTTCTCATTTTTTTATTATATTTTTTCTGTGATGCCGGTGTGTCTTCTGTGTTTTTTTAACGATGACACTTGTTTTATGATATTCCTGGGACCTGCTTTGAGTGGAAGAGGCCTCCAGGCTCCAGTTCTCATTCTCAGATTTACCGATAGTTACCTATGGTTAACGGCCCTAAACAGCAGCTCACAGCCACTTCCAAAATGCTTTGCCTCCTACACAGCTGATACGTCTGGGTGAAAACTAATCCAAAGCCACCATTTGTATAATTAAGGTGTGCAGCTGACAAGACATTACCGTAATTGCATTAAAGCTGCTGACAAGTGCCGTTGAGCTCACTGCACACGGTTATTTCTCCAAGATGGTGTGTCAGATGTCACACTCATCAGACAGGTGTTACAATAAACAGCATTTCACACAAAATAAGTAACAGTTAATTGTAAGTTACATGTGAAACTGAAACGCGTTTTCTTACATTTTCCTAGAAGTTTTGTTTTTAAGGACAAAATTAGTTTCAGTGCCAAACACTGAAGTCAGTGTTCCAGCTTCAAAACATTTTTTTTTTTTTCGACCAAGTCAGTTCAGTGTTGGGGCTAGATTTAAATACAAAATTATTATTATTATTATTATTATTATTATTATTATTATTATTTAATAAAATCAACCTCTGTAGTTGTGAAATTTTTCGCATGAATAATTGGTGTTGGCAGGTACAAAAAATAAAAATAAATAAAAATACTTGTGCTATCACTTCTGTCCCACGTCAACACTTGGGGTTAACAAGGTGGAGGACTAATTTTAGGTTCTACTTATCATCTAGAGTCCAGATTTGAGCACTGGCATTAAGACTCTCGGTGCCAGAGCGACTAAAGTTTGACAGTCTGGGCCTTAACCTACATTACTACTGGTACATAACAGAGCCATAGCTGCCAGTGACTAAGTGCTATGACACAATGTTTGTATAAAGGGATAAATATCCTACACTGATGACTTACAGTACAACAGTACAGTAATAGAACAGTGGATTTTAAGCTACCAGTACTCGTAAGGGTTTAGTACTTCATGTCTCGGTTACAGTTAAAAGTCTTTCTCTGCAACTATGTCACCAACTTTCTGCTTGTGTACAATGGTAACGTACCAGCACAAATGACCAATGGATTCTTTTTTTTACTGGATCGTAGTCACATCTCAGTTGGCATTTTTCTGTACATTGTCTTGTACCTTGTAACTTTTTATTTGAAGAATCCTGAGCCACAGCTGCCCGCGAACCATAAAAGTCTTTAGAAGAATGTAACAACATCCACGCTGCCTGTGGTATTCATACTGTTTTACACTTTAAAGTACCCCGCTGCTCTTTGTAAAAACTGAAAAACACACAGAAGATGAGGCTTGCTTTTTTTTTTTCCCCCCCCCAAGCAGCATAAGAGAAAAACACACCTTAATGGTTTCGCTGAACATGAAGTATGAATGTGAGCTCTTAAGGAGAGAGACTGTTGGGAAACTGCATCTCCCTGCTGCTGTATTTGAGTCATAGTATTGTCCAGATCGAGCAACTGTCCCGACAGTTTGTGTGGGTGTTGACATTAGGAAATGAAACTGTGACTCAACATAAAAAATTCAGCACGAATAGAAGGAAAGAAATTAGATAGCGAGAACCTGAGAAAACATCGCACAAATCGGATTAACATTTGATGCCTCCTCATGTGTCTCCTAAGTCGAGGGGATGATCATGGCCGTTGAATGTTCTATTCGTCTCTGACCTCTGAAGTGAAGGAGCCATTTTTTTTTTTTTTAATCAATATGCTGTAGTACTGAGGCGAGTGAACGCGTGCTAAATTAGCTGCCATGTCTGGCACAAGCAATCATCATATCCTCACAGGCACTTTGATCATAGGTTTCATTCCTTCTTACTTACGAGTTCATCGGTAACTGACCTCGTCTGCATGCTTAGTGCACACAGTCACCACATGTGACTCACTAGTCCGGAGGAGGCAGCGGTTTGTGTGAATGAAAATATTTATTGAAAGGGGATTTAACAGGGTGTGTTAGAAACACTACAGACAAGGATTAAAGGAAGCCTAGGTAGACAGGCTCAGGTCAGCCTCCTTAAAATCTTACTAGCTTCCACTGTGAGGGCAGAGCACCGAAGTCTCCACTCAGACGCTAAGACTGTTAAATAACTAACCCGACTCCAGATTCCCGCATTCAGCTGGACCACAGCACACGCTGCTTCTTTTCCATGTTTAAAAGAGAACAACCGCTGAACATCTATCTGAATTCAAGAGGTCAGACTTTCAAATGTGCAAGGACAGAGGTGAAGTGTACATCTTTTCACTGCGTGTTAGTGAACAGAGGGGCACACTCCCAATAGAAATCTTTAATTTCCGTCACCCAATTACTCATTCATATTCTTCCATATTCTTGTAATTATTTTAAGGGTCATAACTGGCTCGAGCAGATCCCGTAAAAAGGGAACAAAAGGCAATGAGATACCATGGAAACAGACAGAGATGGAGAGAGTCATTCTCATCAAAGGTATTATGATCAGACTTGTTTCCAGGAAACAGACACAGTTGATGAAATTGTGTATAAATGAACTAGGGTTAGAGCAGGAAAAAGGAAAACGTGAAGTGTTTTTGGACAACTTTTGTTCATCTTTCCCATCACTAAAAGGTTAAGATGTCCGTTTTGAGCTCCTATGCTTCCTATGAATTGTAATCCTAAAAAATTAAGATAGGGAAATATAAAAGCTTGGGATAAGGTTAGTTCTAATAAAACCTTTTCTCCATCATAATACATGTTTTGTTTTCACCATTCAGTGATGGTGTGTGTGTTGTGACCAGCACCAAAGCTAAGGGCCAGTACACACCTGCTCCATATGTGTGAAGGTTTAGTGAAAATTGCCATGTGATATAATACGATGCAATATCATTTTGTCATGGTACAAAAACGAGAAGGTTAGGAAAAGGGTTCTTTGTGTCAGGGTCTCGCCCTGAAGACTATAACAATACTACACAGGACATAAACTGGTGTCTCATGTGATCAACTCTAGACATCTAGATGTTGCTACTTTCCCACACGTCTCGCTCATAATACTTTCTCTAGCAGACAGTAAAGGTGAGCTACCAAACCATAACTGGGGGCTGATAATGACTGAAAACTTATTTCCATTCAGTGACTGGATTCCGCTCACTTCAGACCATCATCTCCGTTTATCTCAGTTATTGTCATTCATACAAAACTCACTCAAGGGTTTTATCTCCGCACAAGTCACTGTTTTGCTGTTGTCCAAGTACCTAACAGTAAATGTAGCCACTAAGTTTCCAAGACAAGCCTCTGCACTAATTCTCCTATTACCACTCTGTATTTTTATTTTGTATTATGTAGCATCGTGTGACATATAAGTATAGTGTTTTTCTGTTTGTGCATGTGGACATATTAGCAATTTCCTGTGGCCATGCTGCTCTCAGAAAAGTATTTACTTTACAAGTGCACATTTTGTAATGTGTGCGAGGAACCAGCCAGTTTCATGTGTATCACATAATCATACAATAACTGCTGTGTGCACTACACCAAAACCTCCTCACATTTCTGTCGCTGTCATCACTGCAGCAAAGGGAACAGTGTCTATCAGCAGAGAATCGCCACTGTATCATAATTTCATAATAAGGAACTTCTGCCAGAGAACATCATTCCGGCCAATTCTAGTTTGACAGGAGAGCTATGAATTTTGATTAATTTACAAATTGAAGAATTGCACTCTTGAATACAAACTCATACAGATGCAAATGTATGTTTTACATTGAGCTTCTATGAAGGCAGTTCATGTTTGTCTTCAAGCAGCCAATTCGAGTGTTATAATTTAATTGAATAGGGGGTTACCAGTAATTATTAGTCCATATTATCCTTCAGTTGGTCCCTACTACCTGTACCTGCCAGCATTGTTATTATCAGCGAGACATGTGGTAGATTGGAGTAGCCTACTAGTAGTAATAGACATCTTGTTGTAGTAGTAAATGAAAAGAGAAAGACGTCATAGAAAGGCACCGAAGTCTTTGAAAGAAGGAGGATTGGAATGATGTGTTAGTGAAGTGCTGTAACCCAAAATGTAAAGAAATGTATAAATGTCCACCCAGGACATGAACAGTTCGTCGGCCGAACGAGGCGCATTCATTCTGGTCTGCGTACTCAGCATATAATGCAGGGGAAACAAACTGGCCGGTTCTAGGCCCAAAGCCCAAAGGAGCTGCACCCAATTGGCAAAGTCTGAGGTTCCAATACATAACCAATGTTCTCTTTCACTAGTGCACATCCCCCCTGGGTTTCTGTTTTATTAGGTCTGAGAGAAAGCTGGAAATGTTGTGTGCTCCACTGGGCAACACACAATCCAATGTCACAATGCTGACGTAATACACTCAGGGCAGGCAACAGCACAACACAACAATACACCTACTGTAACAAAGCAGCAATGCTACCGCTCTCCAACACAAGAAAAACATCTCAAATAAAAGTGTGTTTTGGATATGTACTTTAGATATTTCATTTCTTATAATGTTTTATAGTCTCCTGCTTTTATGTCTTATTTCCCTCATTTGGTGTCAGCTTCTCTGTTTTCTTATTATCACTGTTTTTATCACAATGTTTTGTCTTTGCTTGGTGCCTCTTCCTTCAACTTTTAATCATTTCTAAAGCGCTTTTAATTGCATTAGTCTGTATGAAAAGTGCCATATTTTAATTGATTGGCACATTTATAAGGTTTGGAAATATTCTGGGCCAACCATTCCTGACCGTCAACCACATTTCTTCCTCACAAACTTCCACTTTTCCACACACACACGCAAAAGCCACAGCAACTCACAAAGAGTGTAAATTTGAAATCATGGCATAGAAAACTGCAAAAACAACACAATGTCCGGTACTATGTAGATGCAGTAGACTACTATGTTACACTTTGTATAAAGGTGGACTAAAGTGCAAAACAGCAAGGCAAAGAGTCTGTTAAATAACAAAAGGTGGGTCTAGCCAAACTAAGAATCACTAATTATACATGAACAAAACTGAAGCACAAACTAAACTAACACCTAAATATGAACAAAACAGGCAGAAACAAGGTTAAGTGAACTGAGGGAAAATAAATTGAGGAAAATAAAAAAAAAAATTCAACATGAGCCTGACAAGGAAAGCTAGTAGGCTTAAAGAAGAAAATGGATAAACACAAAAATGTAACCGCAAGTATGAATAAACAAATAAACTCTCAGTCCAAGACTATCGTACAAGAAACATGAAACAAGAGTAAAGTCCATGGTACAAAGGCTGGAGCCTGGTAAACAGGGGGCCGGGGTCTAGGTAGTGAGCTGGGTTTCTGGCAAAAGTGCTGATGAGGATCTGGCAAGGACTCGAAGGAGTGAAAGGCTTTTAGGCACTGAGACTTGATCGTAACCTAAATCAGGTGTGTGTGTGTGTGTGTGTGTGTGTGTGTGTGTGTGTGTGTGTGTGTGTGTGTGTGTGTGTGGAGACAGGGAGAGTGTGTGAGCGAGTGAATGTGAGGCAGACTCAGGCCTGTATGTGTGTATGAGAGAAAGGAAAGCAGAGGGGGCAAGACAAGCAAACAAAACCAAAGTCCAAGTTGGGAATCGTGACCTGATGCTGGGAGCTTTAATATACTGCAAAAAAACCAACACCCTGAATCAACGCAGGCTACAGCGTCATTGTGCGTAAGCACACAAGTAGTTAACAGCAAGTAGGTCTGACGCCTAAACGCTGCAGAAATGTGCAAACACACCGTGGGAAGCCCAAGACGCTGCAGAGCATATGTCCTCCACCGTGGTTTCGATCCATTAACATCAGGATTATCAGAAATGTTAGACACAAGCCCAAAATTAAAGGTTTTTGGGGTCACACACCGCCTATAGAACCTAGAACAAACCTAGACTAGAAAATGTTTCAGCCATCTTAAACAGCAACACACATAATACGTCATTCATTCAGGATGAAAATGGTTTCTCTATTCCTGATTCCCTGAATTGTCTTGAAATGCTCTAATGCTTCAGATGTAGATGTTGAATAGAAATCTTAAAACTAGAGTCCTGTAATATGCAGCAAACAAAACATATTTTCTATTTATTTTCCTTCAGTGCCCACTGTTTATTATTATACAAGCAACTGATAAATGTAGAAAACAAAGTATATGTACTGTCAGGATGTATAGAATCAGAGATGAATAAAAATATTTCACAAGGAAATGACTTTAATCCATCTTTACAATGCTTCAGGAGGCCCGTTCAACACATGGTCACGCAAACATTTTCTTCACTCATTTCAGTACAGAATTAGACAATTGATACGCAGACATGTAAAAAAGTTATTGAAGATCTTCTAAACTATATTTTAAATTGTCATAATTGCATTGCAGATATTTTATTTGCATATAACGTCCACTTTTTATGCTTTAAGTACTGTAGCCAATTAAGTCTGTTGTGGTTTGAGGACATTTAGTATAATGTAATGTGTGTAATGTTGCTGAGATTAAAAAAAATAATAATAATAACTTTTTCTCTGATATCAGTCCATTAGCTCAATGACTAGTCTTTGGAACCTACTTAATATCTGCTAACTTCTAACAAGAAAGGTTCTATAGCGGCACTGAATTGTAATTACGATTATAAAAAAAAAAAATCGCATCAGTGTAACATTATTGTATTTTGCCCACATTCATGATCCATTTTTTCCAAAGTGTCACCTTTGAATTTATTTCGCAGAGTTGTCACCCCTGCTGTGTGATTAGCCCCAAGACTGAACGCTGTCGAGCGACCCCACTGAGATTTCTAGAGATTTGTGTCATTATCAGGAGTGTTTCTTGATAGAGAGAAAATTATGCTAAATTTATAAAAAAAAAAAAAAAACAGCTTTTCTCTTTCTCGAAACCCTTTTACATCCACTGAAATAAACTTTGAATGATCAAAGTTTAAGTGTGCCATCACCTCGAATATACAAAAATACAGGCAATACTTCAAAACTTACCTATTTTTAGAATCACTCAACAACAATATGAAAGACACAGCAAGGTCTAACATGTCAAAAAACTGCTGTTTAACTATATTCCTATTGAATTTTTAAGGGTGTTTTTTTTTTTGTCTGTGTTTTGACACCAAAGAAATTCTATTCATCTTCACTATACTGTGGTGGAGGTAGAAGTGTCATAGTTAAACCTACAGAATGCAGGAATGTGAAAGAAGACTTCTTCATGGCTACACGTTGTAAGCATGAATGTACACAGGTAGATGCAAAGATATTACCTTCAGACTACTTTAAATACCCACATTCTCATCTACTTTAAAAGGCTCGTGGTATGCTTTTTTACTATTTTTTTACTCGTTGTGATGTTGGGTATACATATATGTAAAATCATAACGTATGTAGAAAAACAAACTGACTCAAAGACTTTTTTTATTTTTCTACTAGGCTTCCTGGGTAGTTTGACAGATGATTTACCCTGGAGGCACCTAATCATGATGTCCACTGCCTTAGGTACGCTGTGCAGTATTTCCATTGCTATGGCAAAGACTAGCTAAGCCAGTTCCTGTGTTTTCAGAGAGCTTGGTGTGAGAAAGAGGAAGGAACATGTAAGACAACAGTGGATACAGTTTTTGTGTGGGTGTTTGGTCGTATTCCAGGATTCTTATCTCTTTTATCTACAGCACCTCCCAGGTGACTTTTTCCACAACCAATACGTTTTTTTCCTTTAATGTGGAGGAGCAGCAGTGGCATTGTGATGTTAGAACAAGATCCGAACATTGAATCATGGCAACTGGACTTGGTTAGAAATGTTTCGCTACTTTTCCAAGCAGCTTGAATAAACCAGCCGGCCTGAAAAGGTTAGTTAAGGTGGGTGGAATCATTGGAATAATTGAAGTGAACAGGTATGTGGTGTTTTCTGAAGATCCTTTTCAGCTTCTCTGACAATCCAGCCATGTAAGGAAATGACTTGACTCTGAATTTCTGCTCTGTCTATGGTCATTGTGTTGGATCTGGACTCCATCTTGTTTAAGGCCTCTTTGGGTGACCGCAGGCCTTGAGGGCTGTCCTCAGATGTCTATCCTCCTCCTTTTTGGCTTGAGAGGAGGTGGGGATGTTTTGCAGGGTCCTGATGACCCTTCTTGTTGCGGTGGGTGGTGGGAGTATACTGGTCCATGTGTGGGGGTTTCCTGTAGATTTCTATTTCTAGGTTGGAACAAGATATATTGTGATTTATTACATACAAAGAGTGACACAGAGGACAGAAATCTCTTATGTTAAATTAACATTACCTGTGTCAAGGTAAATTTTCTACCTTTGTCTCATTTTTAAACAGTGGCCACCTGTTAACAAGAGGAAACTGAATTTGGACTTTCAAATACCAACCATATACATTGAGGAGCTGTTTCTTCATCTTTCTCGGTGAAGTTGTTTGTTTTATCTTATCAAACTGAAATGGTTGAATTTCGGAAGTTTTTATTAATAAATAAGTAAAACTTTACTTTACTTCTGTGTATTAGTCATAGTTCAGCCCATCACAGGCTTCCACAGGCAGATCAATCAGAAAAGAGTCAGTGCAGGGTGATGGGGACCTTAGAGAGACGGGAGATAAAACAAACGGTTTCAGACAGAGGGTTAGAAAGGAACTGTATAAAGGTCTATTATAATAAAAATGAGCTGATTTTTAATTTAATTTCATTAGAGCTCCAGAGTAAAAATATAAACTTGAATATATAATGTTATAATGTTAATAACGTCTGCAGCACTGCGTTTGTAACTCCACATTGTCCCTCATTTCTTTTTACTTTCTTGCTGAAGTTATCTCTTTTTCCTCCTTTCTTGGTTCTTGGACCTTTTTTCCCTTTGTCCATTCATCTGTTTATCGTCATTTTCACATCCAGATACAGTACAACCACAGTTCTTCTCCCAGGAAAAATCACACACATCTTTAAAACAAAGTGTAATAGTATAGACTAAAAAGACTTCATACACATCAATGCATTAGTACTAATAATTCAGTAATATTATCAATTATAAAATAAAAGGTGACAGGCAGCATTGGGTTCTATGGTCGTGTTTACTTTTGACATTGCTTCATAACCCAGAAAAGTTTTGTGCACTTGTTCTTCACAGAAATTTTTTTCTCTTGTTCTGTTAAATGTTCTTGCAAAACAGTGGATAAATAAACCTCGAGTCTGTAAAATACCCCAATCTGAGTAGGAAACTGGCTCTGCAATTAAATGTCCAGACTGAGGCTGGAGCCCTAAAACGTTCATGAGCTTAAAGGTTGGGAATTACTATTATAGCAGTAGGCAAACCTGACTTGTATTGGGCTAAGAACTTACAGCATGAAGCTACTAAAAACGAGAGCTATTGTGATTGTCAAGCTACACACGGGCACACACACACCCACGCACACACACGTACAATGTATAACCAATGTTATGGGCAAATCTGCCAGTGCCATTAAATATGATGGAAAAAGCAAAGAAAAAGGGTTGAGAGCATTGAGAGAATTTGGAGATCATAAAGGTCACGACAGAATAAAAAAAATTGTGATAGAAATAGAGCGAGTAAGAGAGACATCCTACAAGACATGCAAAAGAAATAAACACCACTTTAATGGGGGTATTCCACCCTTTGCCTTTTACAAGACCTGAGCCCCAGAGGGGCATTCGTCCATCGTCTGCAGATCCACAACTGCCAATAAATCCCAGACAAGCTTTTCCTGCTGTCTGACACACAGTCAGCACAGAAAGAGAGATGTTTTACAGTAAAACCACAACCGTGTAAAAGATCCCTCTGACTCCCCTGGGATGAAAGGCTGGAACAATACTGTCTCTTTCCTCTGTGGACTTTGAAATCCAAAAATCTTTACGGTGCAGCCATCATCTGTACACATGTGGAGGGTAGCTTTCATGGCTGATAACCCCTGACAGCTCCCATGGGGCCAGTTTTAAGGCCCGCTGTGATGAGTTTCAATCAAGATGGTGCTGGTATAGTTTTAATATCAAGAATTACATTTGTTGAAACTACAAAATGCTTCACGATGGAGTTTATTTTTGTCATCACCATCCTCAACCAAACAATGTCTTTTTAACCAGATGGTCCAAAATCAAAACAGATTAAACTGAAACTCATTTACAGTCCTCATAAAATGCAAGTTCAAAGCAACAAGTAACAGATACTGTGGTAAAAGCAAGGTCAGAGTTCAAAAGCCTGACCTCTTTGTGTCTTTAATGTGCTCCACAGGCAGCTCTGCTGTCCCAGCTGGACTTTGCAGGCCTCGTCCACAGGTCACCAATCGATGCAAGTTTTACAAAAATGCTCACAGTGGACGAAAGAGGAAGGGAGAGAAAATACAGAGGGAAGGGTTTGGACCATTCAGGGTCCTGTTAGATTTGGAAAAGACAGAGAGAAGATGAGAACTGGAAAAGAGGAAAAACAATATTTATTTGCCAACTGGGCCACGGTGAGTTAAAAGAAAAGTGTCAAAAGAAAGTGTTGGCAGGAGATGCAGTAACGTCAGCTTCATCTCCGATTAGAAGTGGTCTCTGAGAAACCTCTGAAAGAAAAGAGAGACGAAGGCAGCAGAGGGCAGGCGGAGGTCAGGGTGTTCTGACTAAACCGTATGAAAGGTTGCGCTATGAACTCGTTTTTAACCTCTGCATTCTGTGGGGAGGGGGGGAGGGGGGGAGGGGGGCTGGGGCCTGGGAATTGTGTTACAGCCCAAAGAGTGGCTCTTATCCAGCCATAACTCAACAGAGAACAGCTAAGTGTCATCGCTATCAAATAGCCTCTGGTACAGAAACACTTTTTCCCATGAAGGTCTCTTTTCCTCCCTTGCTGTTTCCATTGAACCTAATCGAATAAAATATTTCTGCTTTTTAATCTTTCTACTTAGTTTTCCCATGGTGGCAGCTGGTTTATAGCCTATGCACCATCGCCACAGAAGGGGGTTTGATATAGGACTCTATGAGGGTGAATTCGCCAGAAGCATGTGGCTCCAAGGCCTGTGTCAGACCCCTTCAGGTGTCGAGGCAGCAGCAGTGATTGTTATTACTGTTAGCCGACTGCTAACAAGCATATCTGAGGAACCTGGAGAGCTCAATAAGAACGATATTAATAACCACTCAGCTCCATCTGGGCTCTCTATTTTTCTGAGCCATATTAGTATTGGCCCATATTGACAGCATCTCTGCATCACGACTAAATCAATAGCCCATCGTCTGCACCGCACGGATTAGACAAGAGATCAAATAAGACATTCCAGACAAGTAAAATTGTTCGAGAGTGTTTAGAAGGTAAGTGCGGGATCCGCAGAATTCCTTTTTTATGTGGAGAGGCGGACACAGTATTTGGCTGAAGAAGATTGTTGAGTAGACATCTGCCACCATTACACCGAAGAGCGGCGTGTGATATTTCCATCAAAGACACCTCTTCAGTGCATTTAAATTCTGCCTGCCCCAGGTCACATCGAGAGAGTTGCATGCAGCATTTTCTACTCACTGTTGGATCTTGCCTTCTGTATTATTGTGAAGCAAATTCTGATATTTCATATTTTGTGAACATCCAGTGTCAATACGTCTTGATCAAAAACACAACATAGGTTGGGGACGGAGGACGATTATCTTGGGACACTGGTACAGCTTCTTTGACTTTCAGCATTTAAAGACCATCTTTAGCAGATGCTAAACAAATCAGATTTAGATACTTAATTATTAAAACTAAATAATGATTGGCATTAGGTACAGTTGTGACTTTACACTAAAGGACAGTTTGGACTCATTCAGGGACAGAAGTGCTTCGAGATAAATGCCAACACATCAACAATGCCAACTAAAGACACACTTTAGCAACACGCAGACATCTCTAATTCAAATCATCTACTTCAGATGGGGGACTTCTGGTGTGAAAGTACAACTGTTTACATTCATCCTCATTAGCCGAGGAAAACGCATTGTACTTTTGTCCTCTGGCATCCTCATGCAACTTTGATCTTACTGTCACAATGGACAATCACACGCAGCGGGTCTCTTGGTGTGGAAAATTAACCAACAAATGGGCTTATGTGTTTCCATTCCCAGATACGCACTGAAAAAATCACTTTGGGCTTTTTAGGTGGAGCATTTCCAATCACCACGTTATTATAATCTGCAGACACATCCACCTCTTTGCACGGATTCTTTCAGGGAATGTAAATGACCGCGGCGTCATTATTTGACATAAAATTCTGTGGTAACCGATAAATTGTGCCTGGCACAACTACTCCACAGTACTTCTGTGCCCTATAGCTCTTCATAAGCAGTGGATCTGGTGGGAGGAAACACAAAAGGTGAGACAATTATAAAGGTTTCAGATTAGCCTAAAACCAAGGTGAAGTGTATAATAAAAATAATGTGTAGATCAAATTCAATGTTCAGACATGAATGAAAAGTGTTGGAAACCTCTTTGATATAACAAAACTTGTGGCCTTTAAAGCTAGAATTGGTCACTCTGCTCCCCGAGGTCATCGTTTATGTTCACAAAAGTGTTTCCGAGTCTAAATGACCACCCGGGAAACAAACGTCAGCTGTTTATGCGGGCAGCAGACATTTTTATTTTAACTCATTGTAAACTTCTTGTCCTCCTCACATTCCCGAGTAATGAATGAGACACGCTCTCACGTCTGTTCTCTTTTTGCTATAAGCCACGGTTCCCATTCTCACCGCCCGTCATCATGGCTTTACAATTAAGGAAGCTGGGAGCAAGTGATAAAACACACTCACACACCTCTTGACTTAAAACATGCTTGGTAAAGCCCACGCAGCATTACTGTATGGCACTTTGATTTATCTCGTCTCTCAATCTGCCTCGTATATCCCCAACTTCACTGTGCTAGATTCACAACTGAACCCACCCACACACACACACACGCGTGCACACACACACACTTGCAGGATCTTCACATACTAATCATTCACCACTGACCTTGTTCAACATTATTAGCCAGGAATCAATGTATTTCAGCCTCCTCACTACAGCTGATCTGTCATTAAGTGCTTTTAGAGAAGCCAGATAATGACACAGACCAAAATACACTGGATCTTCTAATCTCCATATTGGAACTGACTCCTTTGTTTTACTGAACCCTTCTTTTCTGGTGAAAGCTTTAAAATGCTTTGCTGACATTTTGCAAAGACTACAGCTGATAAAAATTTCTTCTCAAGGCGAATCCTTTTTTTAAGCCACTTGCAGACATGCACCACCTTATGCGAGTTTAATGGCATTTTAATCTGAATAAGTGCCCAAGTTGCTTTTACACTACTAGGTCAGACCTACTGTAGGAACATTTCCATAATACTGTCAGTGTAGCACTAGTCCAAATCCAACGTCATCACATCAGTATAAAAGCACAAGGTTAGATATAAATGTACATGCTCCTTTCTGTCTAATAAATCCTGCAACAGTATTTTTTTTGTTTGTCTGTTTCTTGTTTTTGGCACACACCAGGGCCAAGACCACCCCCCTGCCAGGCTCAGAAGGTGGCAAGTATTGGGCATACAAATATATAGGAATGCAGAAACATTTAGAAAATGAAAAAACGATTACATCTGAGGCTGAGCTAAAAAAATCTTTTAAAATAAATACCACTAAATATAATGTTAAAAATTTGTTAATTTGAATTGTTTTTATATATTTATGGATACGTCTACCAACAAGTAGACATTTTGAAATATGCACCTACATGTAAAAAAACTAGTGTAAAAAATTGTTAGTAAATGCTAGAGTGTTTAGTTACTGTTGAACTGGTATTTAATGCATTATTAATAGTGGGCCATCAAGAATCACACTAAGTTAATTTGATTATTGAGCTAATGTGCACGTAAATAAGTGTCTTGGAACCTGAGAGAAACGCATGTAATGAGAATAAGCTTTTCCTAATCTACTGCTAACAAACAGTCGAGCCAGGGCCTAATGGAAGTATCCAAACTCCGGCAGGCGCAGATCTTCCAAGTTCACAGAGTCTTTCTGACTTTGGGTGTGAAGAGCGGACCCTTTAAAGACCCTTTACATGCAGCAGAGGCAAGCAGAGCTGTATTCAGTCTGAGAAAGAGCTTTTAATAGCTGGGAAGAAGTGAAGCAGCTCCACGCTCTCCGTGGCACAAACAAGATATCTGTCAAGCTCACTCTTTGGGATTTTCTGAGTGTCGGTCCGGGGAAGAAACCATCATCATCAGAATCCTCTCTTTGTTGTTGTTTGCTTTACGCTCCCTTCTTTCAAGATGGTGTTTCCCAGACCGTATGTCAAACCTGTAATTGTAAGCAAATAACAGTGCTGGTGCTTTAGTAAACTTCTGTTTCATTGAATGTGCGTAAACACACACCTACATCAGCTGAGCCACACTTATGAATTATGCAGAGCTCATCGGTAAATTACAACCTTTGGGCTTGTCATGACTGAGAAGGTATAAAGTATATACATGAATGCATACACGTGGGCACGCATAGAAAAACACACACAAATGGCATATTTTTAATCTTCACAAAGTTTTACATTCACCAGCCTCTATTCCATCTTCTTCGTCAGCGCAGGATGAATTAAACTTGAAATGATCTCTCCAAAATGCAGGTCATATTTAAAGGCTCTGATCAGCGGCATGGAGGCTTTGCAGGACGTATCCAGTCCTGCGAGTTTGAATAGTAGGAGGACGATTGCTGGCAACCGCCGTCCCATTGAGGAGCTAGACCCTGACTGAAGGACTGCAACCTCTGCAGGCCTCCACCATGACACCACGATACGTACAGAACCTAAAATCCCCATGACCCAAATAGGAATAGACTGTATACATGGTGAGAGCTTGTTTGCTGTGGCTGTGGGCTTTTTTCTGACGCGCTCACAATGATGTCATGCAATCTGGTGGTGGTGGTGGTGGGAAAATACTGCATAAAATCATTCAGTATCAGCCAGTATAATTATTTTAACTAATCAATACTTATTTAGCACAATGGGAATGTTTACTAAATTTGGTAAATAACTACTGATTAAACTTATGGAGGTGGTTATCTTTTTCTAATATTTTAACAGTTTCAATATGTACATAGTTTTTATTTTTCTGCATGCATCCACAAGTCAGAAGGCTCTGTCATACAGAACTTGAGTCCCAGATCAAGTAATTAGCCAATCGAATTACCTGAGACACATCAAAGATTAAAGGTAACACAGACAGTAACATGCAAAAAGCTGTAAATCTTTTAACCTCAATGTGTTTTTTGGGTTCGGACATTGAAGCCAATATCATTGTATGTGGTAAACACAAAGTTTGCATTGCATTTGCACATTGGCCCATTTTCTTTCCCTGTACTTGAAGAATTTCACCAGGTGTGGCCATGTGCACTCGTCCTAAATCTTTGCTTTGACATTTTTGCAGATTTTGCAGGTTATTTTGCAGATGTTGTTGTCTTTTTGGTTTCTGTTCCTCTAAATCTTTAACGAAATCTGTTCTGATCAGTCGGCTCATTCATCAGCCCGGCATTAACTGATCAGTGGGAAACTTCTACTACAGTAGATCATGTTTTATTTTGTATGTCAATACCAGATTAAATTGTAGGTTATGATTTTAAAAGTAGCCGAGTAGATTGCATAATATAATTCATACTTAAGACCTGAAAAAAAAAAATCCAAATACAAATACAAAAGTACAAACACAAATAATTACTAAAAGAACTAAACGGTAGTACAGCAGCAGAAGTAGTTGTAATTCTTTATGTACATTAAAAGACATACTGTAAAGTTGCATGTTTGGCTCTACTTAAAGTGCTTAAAGCGCAGAGCTTTTTAGTAATATTCCAAATTTGATCTTTTGCCCCTATATGTCCCCCCTAAAGACATATTTTCACCTTTTTTAGGTGATAAAGCAAATGTAGCTTAACTAAATAAACACATGTATGTGTGTATGTGTGTATGTGTGTTGGCATTTAATAGGGTTTTCTTTGTTCCTCTCTACTTAACTTTTTCCTTTTCCGTCTGGTCCTTACAGTAACTGAACAAATGTTCTAGTGCTGAGAATTGTGTGTGATGTCTGCTGGTCCAGGAATGAGTTCTTAACTTGGAAATCGGTTAGAGTTTCTGCACATTTGTCTCCTCTTGTCCTGAAGTCTATCCGTTTTGTCGATGGGTATTTTTTTGGTTAAAGGGCCTAAAGTAAGGTGCGTAAGTAATACAAGGCCTAGAGATTTTCGCCTTTTATCCTACAACATAAAAACGTTGAGCTTTTATGTGTCTTTAAAAAGGTGGTTGCAAACAAGTCACTAAATGACACTCGAGCGGTTGTTGCGACCATTAAACATCATCACTGGCTATGTCAGTTCACTATAAGAAGAAAGAGTTTTCTAGAGGAAGTACATGAAGTAAACCAAGTTACAAGTTAAAAGTGTGGGGGGTTGGCCTACAAAAAAAGTCATCCCTAAGGCACTTTGTCGGTCCAACATATTTCCAGACACATGTTGCTAGAAACAATGGATCTGTGCTATTAGTCTTCTAAATCATTTTTCCCCCCTGTCAGTTACTGTACTGCACTTATGAAACTGTGCAGCTAAAGACAAGACTTCTAATGGCTCAACACCAGCAAATACATTAGCTCATTTGTTAGATTGTTAGATTTATCTACGCCCAGCTTGCTACGTGTCTGTAAAAATACATTGTTGAAGACACCTTTGCAGGAATCACATTGAGCTAGAAACTATCTTTAGAGCCCCTGAGCACACTTTCTAACAGGCTGTCCTGCTCCTCCAAGTAAACTGTTATTCATGTGTAAAATGGGTGGAATGTTAAATATTGTATAAGCTGAATATTTTCTACACAGCATGTATTTATACAACATCAGCTCTCTTTATTCCTTAATGGTTTCCCCTTCTGAAGCCCCTGGTTTGCTTCATTACTATGGCTGACTCATATCAGATAAAAGGCATTCCTCTATTCTCTTTGTTGTGTTTGAAGGTGTACTGTTCATGAGCCAGTTACTTTCTGTTCGCCCCCCCACTCCCACCCCCGCCTCTCTCTCTCTCTCTCTCTCTCTCTCTCTCTCTCTCTCTTCCTCTCCCTCTCTGCCCCTGCTGGACATAAATTTCTTCTCTTGATCTCTTGAGTGGTTTCAGAGGTAGAAAAAAAGTGCTCTGTAAATTCCGTCCTTCTCTTATTTACATTAGTGTGTCAGAGGCCCTTGCTCTAATTCAGCTGGTTCCAGTGTTCTGGGCAGGGGAGTACATCACTTCTATTTGGGTTAAGCATCTATTACCAAAAGGCTTTTGGCCTTGAGATGTGAAATTGTTTACACACTTGCCCAAACTTATCACAAGCCCTGTGCTTCTCCCTTCCCTGGAGTCGCTCACGGGCTTCCGAGGCCACGGCCGCTTTCATCTGTGGATTCTCTGTGGCCGGCAACTTTCTGCTACTAATTACACATTGTGAATTGTTGAGCTAACATTGCCATGACCAGGGTGTTGTGATATACTGCCAGTACAAATGCATTTTGATGCTTTAACTAATGAAAATAATACCTGGAAAATAATTCCATGCTCTCCCCTGACATTTCTCTAAATGTCATGTTTTGTCTGAGGGTGACAGAATGTGTTGGTCGTACAGTCGAATATCAGCGTGTGATTTGTTGAGCGCTGGTAGAAGGAGAAGAATAGAATTTTTTAAAAACCACTTTTCTCTGTGCTTGTCTAATAAATTCCAACTCTGTGAATTGCAGTTGAGTCCTATTACTTGAATACAGTTAACAGAGGAAAGTCACTAAAAGACAAAAGTTTGAGGCCGTTTCACTTCCCATTCATTGGATTTAAGGTAATCAAAGTTTGGATATACGTTCAAGTTCCCTAGACAAATAATATTGACCTTGGTGACTTGTTCAAGTTGTACATTTCTGTTTTTTAGTGAAATGTCTCAACAAGTCCTGGATAGAAAAGCACAAAATTTGATGCAGCCATTCCTGGTCCCCAGAGGATGAATCATATTGACTTAACTGACTGAACCTCATCATCTTGTGCGACCCGCAGGTAAATTTCTTTTTACATATTCAGTAAAATATCTCAACACATATGAGGTGGACTGGTACAGGATATGGTACAAACATTCATGTTTCCCAGAGGATGGATTCTACCCCAGACTCGCATGAGATTTAATTTTATGATTCGGAGTCAAACGTTTTGACACCCAGTGGATAGATTGCTGAAACATTTGCTCCAGACATTTATTTCACCTTCAGGATGATATGTAAATACACTGTGGTACACTTTCCGCCCAGATCTCAGACCTTTAAAACTAATGACATTACCCTCAGCCTTAAGTTGTACTTTCTGTTTAGTTCTACAGTAATTCACAAATATTAGGATGCTAAAGCCAATATATGGTGTAGTGAACATGCTGAACATTAAATTAGGCATCAGTGTATTAACATTGTTACTGTGAGTGCTTTAAAATGCTGAGGTGTGTATTTACTTCCAACCAGCAGAAAAGTACAGTCTCAAGGAACTTAAAGCAGGGCTTTGTATCACTGATACCTTTCAGTCTGTGAAATGCAACTCACTGAATTATTATTGAAATTATACAAAGCATAGTAGCTTAGAGGAAAAAGGGAAACCCTTTTAAGCACAGATTCTGTACTTACATTCATGTTTTAGAGCTAAAAAGCCTTTAAAAGGGTGTTCTAATGTATCCTAGGACATGGAATAGGCCCTGAAATAATATTATGAGGATGAACTTTCTTTACATAAAACATAATATCAATTCTGTGATTCAATTAGGCGGCGAACAAACTTCAAATCCTCTTCCAACCGTTGGCGTGATGGACAGATACATGCAAGCGCAGGTTTAGCCCAACTCCATTTAAAGGCCCAGCACTAATATCAGAAATAGCTATCCAGGACTTACTATGATGGCTCAGATTTCCAATATGTGATGCCCCGAGTGCCTTATGTGAATAGCTCTGTGTCCTTGAGAACAGAAATTTACTCCGTGGCTCAGTGTAAGGAATGTGAGAAGAAGAGGGGGCCTATTTTGTAGATCTCAGTGTGAGGTATTTGAAGTTTGGATCTCAAAATGAGTCCATAATGGAGGCTGTGACTTCACTCTCCTCTCTTAAGTATGTGAAAGCCCACTAAAGATACTATTCAGTAACTCCACCTTAAAATGTTATAATACCTTTCATGAAGCCCTCGAAATGGAAACTTGATTGATAGTATGTGAAACTAAAAGGGGCTCGTCGCTTTCAAATATGCATTAAAACCGAGTAGACTGAGCTGTGTTTGACATCACAAGTAGTTGCAGTCAGAACAGTCAGGTCTCCCAGGAGAAGAAGCTGCAAAAGGGACAAATTAAATAACATAGTTGTTAAAATGATGGGGCACTAATAAATGGAACTGACACATTTGGTGTCCAATAGCTGTGGAAAAAAATAAAAATTGAATCCTTCTCCATTTTGGATTGTGGCTCAGGAATCATGTTTTAATTGATGTCATTACCAACCACTAAGAAATGTCAGAGAAACTTTTAATTAAGTCGAGCCTGTAATTAAAACAGGGGAGAATAACGACACACTCCATTGGCGGCTGTACGTCTGTCTGCCTCTGTGCCAGGGACATCAGGTCACTCTCAACCCACTTGATTGTTGCTAAAATTGAAACCCCGCATTTGGTCTCTCTCAGCTTGTCGTTTCGCATTAATCAACGTGTACTTTGTTGTGAACAAAAGATTAGGTGACATGGAAATTAATGCTCTTCACATTCACATGCTTTTTGAGCAATCTCTGTGTTGAATCAGTTTGTAATTAAATAAATGAATGTTGCTCATATTTTTGCGGACACGGGTCAAATGAAGTCATGAGATGCCCACTGTCTCACATGCACAGTAGCTGTTGACTTTTCCTCAAATATAATAGTCATTTTGCCACCCTCAGTTTTTGTGGCTGTTGATGGAAAAATGGAGCAGGCAGAAAAAACTGATTCTAATGGAGTCAAGCAAATGTGGAAGTTTTTTTGCAATTCTTCCGACTTTCTCCAGAAAGACTCTGGGCTACTCGGGGAAGGAAGATTAGCAAAAGACAGAACATCCCACATGGACTTAGAGTGGTTTCCTCTATCACAGCAGTGCCCACAACTTAGTAATTGTCTTTGCATCCAGACTCTTAAGGGAAACGGGAGCAAACCCCACTCCAGCCCGTTGCTCTATTTGTCCCAACTTTCAATCGGATGAAGGAATAACGTCCTAAGCAGCCTCAATCCTTGGGCTTAAGAGGGGGTGATTGAAACCCTGGTGGCTTAACAGACGAGACAGACTGCTGAGTGTCTGCATGTTTAGACATGTGATCTAAAGTGTGTCACGAACCAAAAAGATCTCACTATTTTTACAGCTATTACTTAAACTAAAGATCATATTTAATGCTGAGGGGAGAATTCATTTCAAAATATTATGTTACAAATGAGTTGTAAAGTGAGCTCTTGTGTGAGTCACTTGCAGCCAGAGTCACGGTATGTGTCATGCAAAACATAGAATCATGTCAAGTTTTTCTGCAATCAAAATTTCGTTTTCCAATAATGGAAATGTGAAAGCACATTGAACGGAACATAAGCATAAATACAAATAAAAATGAAATTTATATACAGATATATCCAGAGATGGTGAGTAGGGGCGGCAGTAGCTCAGTTGGTAGAGCGGCCACCTACTGACCATAGGGAGAGTCCCTGGGAAAAAAAACTGAACCTCCAACATCCCATCCCCACCCCCAGCCGTGCAGGGCTTGTCCACAACCCCGGCAGAAATTGGGGAGGTTTGCATCAGGAAGGGCATCCAGCGTAAAAAACTGGGCCAAATCAACCTGCTAAAATGATCTGCTGCAGTTACCCTGAACTCACAGGATAAGCCTTGTCCTCTCTCGTCCTGTGTGTCTTGAGTCTGTGGTCCAGCTGCTGTAATGGAAAGTTTAAAAGCAGCAGTTTAGTGCCTGGGATATGAAGGATTAATGGGACGGACAGTGACAGAAGAAGGCAACTGACTTTATCAAGGCAATGCTGGTTAACCAAAGGGACACTGCTAGCATGACAGCACAACATTAGTAAAATAATAAATTTAATAGTTCACTATGCGTGTTTGAATGTCCATTATTTTAGGGAGGGTGCAGTTTGGATTAGTATTTCGTAAAGTCTTGTGGATTACTAAATGCTGCTAAAATAGGGCTGGAAGTTACACGTGCAGCTGCTTTCATCTGACTGTAAGGCGTAATTGTCAGCGTATTTTCATATAGTTCTCAGCTTTGTATCAGTAGCCCCCCTTCTTCTGTTGCCTGATAAGGGGGGTGTGGACATTCCAAAGTAACTGCTGTATTCAAGCCTGATTCATGCAATTCCAGGGCGCCGACACAAAAACACATTCACACATAAACCAGTGCTTAACCTGTTGGTGTAACTGTGCTGTAGACACAAGACATTTTAGAGTCATTTTTATTTGTTTAGGGAGAATTCTCATAATTGTTGGAACTTTAATGAAGTCACTACCCTGTGCAGTTATCTTTCACTTAATTTATCAGCATGAACTCTTGAAATAAATTTTATCTTACATTAAAAAAAACAATACATTAATTAATGTAGATTCCTGTCCTCTTGTTGTGACGGTACTGTAGAGACACACAAACATGGTCAGTCCCAACCTAGAATAAATAGGCCTGATAATTGAATTAATTTATTAAAATCTAACATGCTGTTTCTGTTATAATAATTAAAAAAAAATGTGGGCAGGTCTGCACTTGTCCAATCAAAGTCCAACTAACAACCATGACCGTCGATGCTGTGTCACAGACGTGTCTCTCTGTCCTTTCCTTTCCTCGCTTCGCTTGAAAAAGAATCTTCACCTGAGCATGGCGGAGGCTTGGGTATCCCCATGATCTTGGTTCTCTCAAGGCAAAGGGCTAGACAGACTAAATGCTAGTCACGGAACCTTGAAGATGAAGATGCCAGTTGGGGAAATGTGTTACCCTGCCCAAAATAGGGGGACTGGGCCACCCTTATGGACCCACGTGTGGTGTCCAGACCTACATCCACTGGGCCTAAAAAAATAACATGGAGCCACCACCTGCAGGGCCATGATGTGGCAATTGTAGTAGCAGTAGTAAAACAACATAATGTCCTTTGTAATGTTAAATAAAAAAGCTTATTCTGAAGTTTAACATGCAGAAGAACAGTTGATACTTGTGTATAGTGCTTGGTATAATCTTGAGTATCCACTTACAGTAAGAAGGGTTATTCTGGGAGCAATATCTTATCTGGTCTTTGTGGTCATGTAAGAAAACTTTCTGATTGAGTAACAAAAGTCAGCCAAGATAAAAATAAAACTACTTACTCAGTATAAAGCTTAACAAAATGACAAATGCGAGCTTATCACAGCCATAATTCTTAGCTGATAAAAATATGGCACGTCGTGATGTGTGCCAAAGTTCAAATTTAAATAAAAAATAAGCAGATATTTAAATCTGACATTTTACATCTGTTCCTGTGCAACACAAATGATTAAAAATCAAATGTATGTGGTTAGACAAGAGAGATGGTGGAAATGTAATCATTCGTTTCAGTTAGAAAGAATGTTGGATGGCCAGGAGAAGGGGGGTGGGGGGGGCAGGTGAAATGCAACAAATGAAAAATGGTATTGCTCAATGTGTGCAAGAATACAGACGCTAAATGGCACGTTGAACACTTTACACTGACTTGTCTACACATGAATGCAGAGAATGATAGAATCATTTCATTTTAATTTAGCATTTATGCTAAAATAATTACTTACAATACAGAACGATCACGAAATGCTCAAATAGTTGATAATATATAAGAAGGTTTTCCAGATAGTTTATTGGCATACCATGTCACTGCAATATACAAACTGGAATACCGCATTGCACCAACAAGTTATGGTGTCGTTTATTTGCATGTCTGTCCAAATTCATTCTAATCAGTTCATCTATCAGTCCAAGTGGATGTTTGAGCATAATTAATGTAAAGTAATTAAATTCTCTCCAGAGATTTTGCCTTGATGATAATGGTTAAAGACATTACGTCACAGTTACCATCACGACTACCAAAATCTAATCAGTTTATCCTTGAATCTCAGTGGAACGCTTTCCAATTTTCAAAAACAAAAAAACAATCAAGGTGGTCCTGGGATATTGTATTTGGACAGACAAACAACAACTAAAATATAATAACCGTGGCCATAGCTGTCCCCATCAAGGAGGCCTAAAAAGCTAATGTCATAGGTGGATGTGACACAAAATATGTCAAAAGTAGAAAACAAGGTGAAAAAATAACATATTATAACATATAACAAACCAGGGCCTTAGATGAAACATCTCCTTAGTTATCTCACAGGGAGACACGTTCTTTTCATTTGCTTAGAACCTAATCTGTCAAACAAAATGAAGCACACAAATGTCCCACCCTGTGATTGAGGTTTCTGCTACAGATAAGGTTTAGTTTTCAACATTTGCTAGTCATTGTCCTGCTTGCAGCCTTGCTGATAGCATGGCTCCAAAACAGCAGATGAAAAAGGCACTTAGGAGTTTGATGTATCTGCTTGTTAAGAATTGTGTAATATTGCACACAGCACTGTAGTGTTTCATCCGTAATGCCTCTTATTCTTGATGGGCATTGTGTGAATGGGCTTTTACTGTACCCCTGATAGGTGAAGCGTTGTGGGCATGGATACAAATGATTATGGACACTTTAGCCATAAAAAAAGAAACAGCTTTAACTTCCTGAAGAACAAGTAAGCAACAGCCCTGGCCATAGCACCTCTGCTGATTCTACAAATGCCTGCGTTCAGCACCCATCAAACACTGTGCCCGACAGCTACAAACCCATCCCAAAGCCATCCTTCCTGGCCTGTTCCACCCTCTGACAACCACAGCTGCCACTGAATCTCTCCCTTTCCCCTTAAGGTTCACCCACAGACGACGTGAGGCTCTGTCTTCATTCCTGCCCGCTTTCGTTTAGCTCTCCGTAGCTGCCGCAAAACAACCCGATCAGCACTCTCTGCAATTACTGAGGAGACTAAGGAAGCAGCGCCTTGATTTAGCAGACTGTGGGGACTGACATTTTCTATTATCCTTGGGTCTGTGATGATTTATGCTGCATGTGTGCAAATGCACGTGTGCTCGCCTCTCCGTCTCTCTCAGACACTTTCTCTCTCCCCCCCTTTTCCTTCCTGTCCTTCCAAAACTCTCGTTCTCTAACGGTAATATCTCATCTGCCCTCCTAAACTGGGCCCCTGACCCACGGTCCACACTAGCAGATGGCAACACGAACTAACGCAAAGAGGAAGTCCTGGCTACATGATACGAAGACGAATGGTAAAACGGTGTTTGATAGTCTTCCCACTGTGCTACTGAAATAAGCGATAAGATGTAGAGCTGAGATACGAGCATGCGCACGCACCTCTTCTCGGTGGAATTCCCACACAAAGCAAATAATTTCACTTGTGATTGAATGTAACCATATACAGTTACATACAGTACAGCAGGGGCCCCAGTGTGTTAGCGGCTCTGTATCACACACTGCAACAATGGCAAGCTGTTCACCAGCACCCTGGGGGAAAAGAGCGCTTGCTGCACTCTGTAATAAATCACATTTCCCATTCTTTAATTAAAGGATCTAAGAACATACAGCTAAAAACAACAGAACGCCCAGGGAAGGATGTATTATCGTTAATATTCATCATCGCGCATCTACGTAGCAGCAAATTAAATGTCAGAAAAACCTGCGTGTGCCTAAAATCGAAGCAGCCAAAATACACGGCATGCACTCTTTCCCGGTTAGGAGAGGACAGCTGTAGAAAGACAATGAGCTGAATTTAGCCAGCAGCGTTGACATACTAAAACCCTACAGTAGCCACAAGACGTTTCCTTCCTGCTTCTCCCTAAACCTGACCAAACAGACCGTGCTGTTCCAGTAATTGAGTGAGTAATGGACTTATTCCGCTGAGTGGTTCTCTGGGTGTATTCAATACTGGGATCTAAATCCTGTGGCAAATGGCAGATTAGAAGGAAAGAAAAAAAACTTAAGGGACACGAATAAAAGTGAAAAATAAAAGTACACGAACAAAGGAAAACCCATAGTACAATTATTCCCATGCGGTAGAATCAGCTGAGGTCTCAGCTCGAGCGGTTTTCATCACCCTTCCGGACAAATCTAACGAGACCACTGCTCTCTCTGATTTTGAGGTTGTCCAATGATCCTGCGGCAAGACCAGCATTGATCCTTTTTCTGCCTTCACATTACTTTCCATCTCCCATATCACCTTGTTTGTCCCTCCGTCCAGACATTTTGTCCTCCATAAACCCAGGCTGAACACTGGAACCCCGCCACGCATTTCACCAGTGGGATACAGTGATCGCACTAATCCCTTTTCTCAAAATGCACCATGCAGCCTAGATCCTCTAACAATTAGCTTGTACAATAAAGCCATTATCCATAAATCCATCAGAGGTCTCAGCTCCAGCCCATCCCCACCAAGTCGTCCACACATAGACTTCTGTGCTTTCATGTGGCTTCCTCGTCAATGGTAACTAACAAAACACTGAGGTTTGCGTTTGGGCTACCACACAGTCTAATGCCTGCACTCATCATCTATCAAACTGTCCACATCGTTTTCGAAATAATTAGTCTATTATTCTAGTTTCCTCCTCTGCTTGGGCCTCATCACCTCTCCCTTTGACTGCCCAGCGGCTGCTCGCTTAAACAGCAGGCCCACACCATACGTGCAACTGGTAGGAGAGACTGATTGAAATAATCCCTTTTCCTCAAAACACAGTGCTCTGCCCAGATCCCCTCATGATTAGCGGCCTACAGCTAGATAGCCCATAGTGAAAATAAGCAGCCTTGAGGCAAAACAAACACGCGGGCAAAGGGTGCAGGGACCCACAGCGGGACGCCAAACAAAATATTTCTGGGCCGCCTTGTCATGCTGATGCTGCAATGGTGATGCGAGCGGTGATCTCATCTGCTAAATATTGTTTTTGCCATCATGGCTACAGACTCTTCCCCCCCCCCCCCCCCTTGTTCTGCACACACAAATGGAGTGTACTCTTAACAGCAGTGCTATAAATTAATGTTTTTGCGAGAGCCTGTTGCTAAGGGCTAGAAGGATAGGGGAACGAAGGAAGGGGGGCAGTGGCCAGTGGCCAATTAAAATACAGATGTCTGACTGTCGGTGTAATTCCATTCAGCCACAATTTACATTTAGAACAGTCACCCAAGGCCTGTCACTCTGTGCTCGCACAGGAAATCGAAGCTGACTCCAACCTAATGAGAAAAGTGAACCTACCGAACTTTTACGAGACTCTTGTCTGAAAGGAGCCTCGCAACTTTGGCCGTAATATGAAAGCCCTTTCAGCTAATCACCCATTGACAGGGGAGACCGGTGCATTAAGAGCTCAGCAACCAATTTCACTTTGTGCTGCTGGCGTGAAAAATGCATGGCGGGAAAGTTGCCCTTTGTTAATACTCTAGCTTGGCAGCCTCTCCTAAGTATAATCTCTGTCAAATAGTTTACCTCATTTGGAGCAACTTGCTCAAGACTGTATTTATCCGAGGATAAAGGAAGGTATTGAGCCGGAAGACTAAAATATTCTTTTGTTTTTATTTCCATTAAAAGACTCCAGTATTAGCATTTGACCCCTATGGTTGGAATTTTAGACTATATACAACCTCAGTTTCTGCCTGCCCATTCCCAGGCAGAATATTTCAAATGTAATGTAGGGGACACCATATAATATGCGGCAATGTGATGTTAGAAAAATGTGGAAATTAACAGGGACAAGCCTCAGAGTCAGGCCGACACATTCGCTGTCATTTGTGGGTTAACTTTACTGAGCATTAAGTCTGAAAACTGGAAACAGCTCCAAAGGTAACAAAAAACTCTTAGGCTCCAGCATCTTAGCATCTTCTTGCTCTGTCTTTAGAATAAACTGCAAATTTCTTTACCTTTTTTAAAGACAAATCACAAACTACTACAGCTCTATTAGAAGTTAAAACCGTTATTATTTAGTTTAATTATAAAAATCTTCAGCTTCTTTGTACCAGAACCAACAGTGCTCACTCCTTTAACATTCGAAATGAGCTCATTACTTTGTGTCCTGCTGTTATTAAAAATTGTTCCAAATTGACTCAACATCTCGACTCACTCATTGACTCATCTCTGCCGTTAAGACAGGACATTTATTCCATGAATGTCTAGGGATCATGGGAATAAATTGTGTTAAAAAAATAAACTGGATTTAAACAGATCAAACACGACATACTAGGAAGAAAGGCTGCGTTCAAGGGCTAGATTTCCTAATTAGTAGCAGCTAATAAAGCCAGTGTCTTGTTGTGCCAGCCCCAAGTCTGGATAAATGTAGAGGGTTGTGTCAGGAAGGACATCCAATGTAAAACACGCGCCAAACTAAACATGTAAATCGTGACTTTCAAACCAAATCTGACTTCCAAACTGGATCAGTCAGGGCAAAATCGGGTAAAATTGTCAGACCTGTTGTGTGATAAAAGAGTATCGGCGAGAACGAAAGGAAAGGTGTTCAAGACGATGGTGCGACCAGAGAGGTTGTACATCTTAGAGACAGTGGCACTGAAGACAGGAGGCAGAGCTGGAGGTAACAGAGCTTAAGATGTTGAGGTTCTCTTTGGGAGTGACGAGGATGGACAGGATCAGGAATGAGGACATCAGAGGGACAGATCGTGTTAGATGTTTAGGAGATAAAGTCAGAGAGGCCAGATTGAGGTGGTTTGGACATGTTCAGAGGAGAAACTGTGAATATATCAATAGAAGGATGCTGAGGTTGGCGCTGCCAGGCAGGAGGTCTAGAGGAAGAGCAAAGAGGAGATTTATGGATGTAGTGAGGGAGGACATGAAGTTAGTTGGTGTGAGAGAAGAGGATGCAGAAGACAGGGTTAGATGGAGGCACATGATTCATTGTGGTAGAAATATCCCTGGAATTTTCAATAGGTGTTTCAGCACATATACTGAAAAAAGCTAAGCACCGCATCCCACAGCTGCTTATTTTTGGTTTTTTTTTTTGGTTTTTTTGAGCTAGTTTTAGGAAGCAGAAGCAATCTTTGCACGGAATGTGCGTGCATGTGTGTCAGAGCTTGGATTTCAAAAATAATAAAACCCGTATCAACATAAAATCAGAGGAATCTACTAGATGTGATTATGTGCATAGCACAAGAAAAGGGTGATGGGTTGACTTTAATAGGCACTTAGTCGCAGCCTCCATTTGGTCAGAACACAGCCACATAAAAGACAGTGAGAACACACTGTGCTGTGCTTGTCAATAACGGTAATCCAGTATATGGAAGGGAACAGGATATGTTCTGTCCAAGGCAATAACTCACACCTTTCTTCACCATCCACTGCTTTATATCAGTGCTCTACTGTAATATCTCTGTTTGACAAATGCCTTGACAATCTTTCCTGGTCAAAGTCGTCTTATCACTTACATCCAACCTACCGTGCAAATCAGCTCTGTCTTTTGATTCCCATTTTATAAGGAAAGGTCAGTGCAGCAGTGATTTATAATACATCCTCCTGTAAATTCAACAAGGTAATCCATCAATGCAGACACACCAAAAAGAGAGCTCCATACTAAATATTTGCCTCTCGAGAACCTAGTGTGAGAGAATGCAAAAAAAAAAAAAAAATTATAAAAGGGTTACATTTTTATATACAGGCCAGATTGAGAAGTCAATTCAACAAACATTTAGCAGAAAATGCCGAACAAAGCTCCTGAAGTCAGCCGCAAAGTCGAAAGACAAAAGAAAAGGTTGACAGGTTATCCGTAGACCGATTGTTTCATTTTGGGCATCTGTTTATTATTATTTTTAGAGCAACTTCTTATCTGTGTTAAATTTCAGAATTGATTGCATGAGCAGTACAATCATAGTTGGTGCTGCCAGCCATTCGTCTGCTGTTCATCCATCTGCGATAAACAGGATACTGTCCTTGGACAATGCGGCCAGGAAGCAGAGTCGCGTCCTCTTGTCCCTGAAGACTTCCTCCGGGGGCCCTATGCTTCTAGCACTTTCTACTCTCATGGTCAAGATGTTCAAGTCATTCTCAAAAATAGACAGAATGCTCGTTGCTGGAGGAATTCTGAGCTCGCCATCAAACAATAGCTCTGACCTGACCTCTGCTGTAAACCATCGCCGGCTTTGACTCAATGTGAGGAACAAAGAGGGGAGATTTGAGAGGTGTTTCCTTCTCTGCAGTCAGGCCAGGCAAGCTGAATTTGCTTGCCAAGCCCCTGCAGGGGCCATGGGCTTGCAAAAGTAACAGCGAAAGGAGCCAGTGAATGTAAACTTCTTTTCTTTTTTTTTTGAATTTTTCCCTGATTTTCCTAGTGTTGCACATTCCTGCATGTGGGCGGCTTGTGGGATTAATGCGAACGGGTGACTTGTCTTATTGATCAAGGGGAAGAGTGGCTTTCGTTGCGGAAAGCCGATGTGGAAACATGATATCAACCTATTCGGATGGAAGAACCGAGGCCTGCTTTAGGACCGTAACCCACATCTGAGCACTTGAGCGTGGGCCCTTCGCCCTGTCTGCCTGCTCCACGCTGCGCGGCATGGGGCAACACAGAAGGACAGAAAGTGACGGCACCTCAAAAGGGCGGGCAGGAGGCACTTCTGAGGCGAGCCTCGACTCTAATAAAAGGGCTGATCAAACATGTTCTCTGCCTTTGAAAGAAAATATTATTCTAGAAAACAGCAGAACAGGGTGATGTAGGAGGGAAACAGCACGTTTACGTGCCAATTTTGTCCTTCATGCGATCGCTCTGATTTGGTTTCAGGGATCGGTGCGGGAAATTGAAAACAAATGTGCAGCTTTTGATGCGCCACCCTTTACGGATGGTTCTCTCTTTTCTGCTTTTTCAGCTCTTCTTTCAAGCCTCTTTTCGCATTAATTCTTTCCTGGCTGCTCTGGAAGATGGAAAGTCACATTCCTTATCCCACAAAAAGCAACAAGGCCTCCATAAGACATACATTTTCCCATAAACAAGTAAACAAAGATTCCTCTCCGTCAAAATCCGATTGGACTGTGCAAACAAACACGAAAACCATAGAAACAAAGCACTTCCATTCTCTCTTGGGATTCTCAAGTAGGAAGCGCTTGAGTGGTGGAATTACACTATAATTTTAGTGTTGACATTCTGGAGCTGTCATGGTGACAGTCTGGGCAGGTAGTTAGAATTTTATTCGGAGTGATCACCATGTGACAGCTGGATCTCAAACGTGGCAGAAACAGGCTGAAACACTTTCTTCAGTGCTATTTCCAATTTCTTCATAATTGTGCATGTATTGCTAACAGCACTTTCCCTTATGCAAACACACACACACGCACACACACTGACGCACGCACATAGACAGAACCTACACCCAGCTGACTCTGCAGGATGGCGGTGATGATGCATGGACAAATGTCTGCGGGGAGCTGACTGGCGTTCAGCACGCAGCAGGATGACATCATCCCCAGAGCGTTAATGATTGGGTGACCTCCTCCCGCTGGCTACACCGCCCGCCGCGCAGATGCATAGCAGACTGCTTCCTCACTCTGCCTCCTCTGTGTGACTACTGTACTTACTTTATCGACGGCATTAACTTTTGAGGCCTGGCTCGGGAAAAACCCGACTCAGGCTGAGCCAAGCAAGCACGCTGCACAACACGGTATTATCTCTGCAATCTGAATCCAATTAACAGTAAACCCAGACAGAGTTCAAGCGCTGGAAGGGGACAGAGCAGGAGAAGGATGGAGGGTGAATGTGTCTGTTAGGGGAGGCATCGGTGGAAATATCCAGGGAGATGAAACAGAAGGAGAGAAACAAATCTTACCATCTTTCCTGCCTTTTATTATTTTTTTTTTTTTCAGAATTCTCTTGCTCCTTTTGTGACATTCAACAATAGCTTTGTTCTCTGAGAAGGGGAAGGTGGCAGGGCTCACCTTCATCTGCTGAATTCACAATTCCCCAAAAGCACCAAAATGAAAAAAGGAGAGAATCTCTCTTCCCTTTTATTTAATCTCATTTTTCACTCATGCAGGGTCATGGGAATAGTAGGGCATCACTCCTCACCAAGTGCCAGGGAAAGGAAAACAAAGACATGTTTTTTTTTGGTGCAAGATTTTTATTTTTTATTTTTTCTGGTCTTTTCATCCTCTGTTGATACAAAGGCACGGCCATCACACACTGACACTGAAAAGACAAGGCAGTGACAGCCTGGGCTCGGCCGTGCTGCGGCAGGATACGGTAACGCGAACCAAATGAGTCTCGCACGCATGGTGAGTGGCCCTCGAGACAGATCCCTTCCTATGAAAAAGGGTGTTGAAACATACAGTAATTGCTTTCAGTGTTGTTTGGCGGCGGTGCACCTTCTGACCTCAGTAGCTTTTTATAGACAGGGTAATTCGCCATTAGTCTGCCAATGTTACATTTCAAGAAAGAAGGGGGAGAATGGGGAAAACCAGGGTGACTGCACACACTTAAAATCTCGAGAAGTGCTAAAAACAAAATGGGAAACAAGGGAGGGGCCTGGGGGGAGGGGGGGAACTTCCAATGGAAATAATTCATGTTCTACTTTGGTCACGCCACAGGAGCAGCATTGTATAGTAAGTCAGCAGCAGAGGGACTTTTATTTTTCCATTCTGTTGATGAGAAAACAATTTTAAAGGTGGTAGCACTAGGGGTTGCGTGTGTTCCCATTAAGCTGCAAGGCTCTAAGGTAGCATACAGATAAATACAGAAAACAAGAATGCCTCCTTCTTCTGGTCCTGAATTATTAAAGAAGTGCAGGAAAACAGCAGCTGGCGAGTCGAGCAAATGAACATTGATTGCGTGTTTTGTGCAGCAGCTTCTGAGCTGCCTTTTCCTCTGCCTTTCCCAAACTTTCACAAATACATCTGAGAGTCGTGTGTTGACTGTCTCGAGGCTAGAGTTGAGCGTCGGCCTCGTTTTCATGCCGCACTGATTTGCGGTGAGATTTTGACACAAAATGGCTGCCGTGAATCACCCAGGCGGACCGACAGGTTGCTGACGGATGAAGTGCCGGCACTCCCGCCTCACCTCCGCATTCACAGATGCTTTGCGCTGCGTAGGCCACCTTTGTGGTTCAAATTGGAGGCCTAATGCAATCAGCTTTAGAGCTACATCTCATTACTGCTCGAAAGAGAAACATCTCGCTGCTTGAAGCTCTGTACGTGTGGGGTCATGGGTTGGAATGAATCATCACACTTAGAAATCTGGAAGATTGTGTCCGTGATGTCAATCCTCTTTTCTTCTTTTTTTTTTTTCTGACTGTGTATGATATGCACAAGTATTTCTTTCTTTAGTTTTTTTTTTTCTCCAAAGAAATGACATCAGGAGTGGAGAGGAGAAATGCCTGGCAGCACTCTCTGAGGCTGTGGTCATGGCTCAGTGAAGTGCGGCTCCTCCTGAAATGCAAACTGCGAGCCAGCAGGCAGTGGGAGACAGCAGAAATGGCACGTTCGACGTGTTTTTTTCAAGTTGTACATATAGATACTGTACACGAAATATACAGTCAGGACACGAACAGAAAGAGCACAAAATGTAATTCCCCTTCACTGTGGGGGGAATTTACAAATTCATTAACGGTGCTTAATTAAACTGTTACCGCTTTGTGAAAAACTGCAGTATATGGAAACATAACAGCAGCTGAGCTCCTGTCAGCTTCTTCTCACTGAGCTTTTTACTGGTGTTCGCACTACAAGAGCGACAAAATGAAGCATACTCAGAACAGACAGTACTAAGTGCAGCCAGGTTTTGAATGTGCTGTCAGCGGACACTGTTCTCCCACAATGCAATAAATGGAGGATCTGCTCACAGCTGGGGAAAAAAAAAAAAAAAAAAAAAAAAAACACCCATGTGCAAGTTATTAAAATAAATTGAGTGCTGTTGAGGCAGCTCCAGAGAAGTCTTGGAAAGTTTAATTTTAAATTTCAGACCAAAGTTGCAGCTGATTGACATTCGACATTGTATGAACTGATGTTTCACAGTTTTGCCCCAGTTTAGTTTCAAGTTTGTTTATTTTTGTCATCTTCTTTCTACCGTTTGTTCTCTCTGTCTCTGGCCTTTCAGTCACATGTGCACGAACGCGCCCACACACACACACACACACACACACACACACACACACACACACACACACACACACCACGCTACCTCCTGTCTGCCACACTCACACTCTCCCAGCTGCTGCCGTCCTCCCTGATTGCTCTGCTCCTATAGTCACACACACCTGAATTCTGTCTGCAATTAGATCAACACTATTTAGCCACATACCCGACAGTCACTCTTTGCTGGTTCGTCTGTACTTAATGCCTCATCAGCTCCAGCCTCATTGCGTGTCCTCTGCCTGCCTTTGATATAGACTTTAGTCTTCAATTCTGCTTGATTCCCTTTTTTGTTTGAGTAGTTTGGATTTTTTTTTTTTTTAAGTAGACATGTTGTGTTAATTGTAATAAATCTTTATGTGGCACCTGAACCTTGCTGCCTCCTTGTGCTCTCATTTTCCCTCCTTCCCGCTTCGCTTGTTAAGAATTTTGTGACCCTGCTGCATCATTTCCTCGTTGCTAATGCTAAATTCTTTGTCTCACTGTTAAAACAGCAGCTGCTGACTGATCGCATGTTAATACTTAACAGAACATTTTCCATGTTCACATCTTTTTCCTCGTGTTACCAAGCTCCTGTTAGTGCTAAACAAAAAGTGCCTCTGTAGCCGAATATCATTTGGTTATAAACCAAGTATTCTGGAAAATAAAAACCAGATGATAACCAAAGTTATTACAGTTCACCCTGAGGGGGACAAGAATATCTGTCCTCAATTTCACCCATCTGTTATATCACACAATAATTTTCATATTTATTGAGCCACTGTTTTTTGTTTGTTTGTTTGTTTATTCAGTGTTAATATTACAGTAAACTAAACTCAACCTTTAGGTGGTCTATTATTTTTCACAGCAATATGGATCTAAAAGTACTTTTTTCAAATGCAGGCTGTTTTAATTCAGTTATTATTCTATAAGTATTATTACAACTAGAGTGCATTAGATTTAACTCACCGAACTAAATGTTTGTTTTGAGAAAATAAATTCAACTGGACTACAAAAAAAAATGTATTTTAACTTCAACAAAAATAATTTAGCAGAAGAAACAATGGGGATCTGTGGTTGGTCGTATCAGCTTTTTCACAGCTCATTGACACTTTTTTTTTTTTCCTTCCTTTTGGCTGCTGATTGAAGACACACACACACACACACACACACACACACACACACACACACACACACACACACACACACACACACACACACACACACACACACACACACACACACACACACACACACACACACACACACTGTAGTGGGAGTCACAGCCACAGAAAAGAAAAATCAATGACAACTTTGAGCAAATTTCCTCAAGAAAAGTAGTCCACTGAAAAAGTAGCTAGATTTGTCACAAGCTGCTTTAAAAAAAAAAAAAGTCACAAAAGGTCTTATCTCTCAGTCAGTAGGATCCATCTTCTTCCATAATATCATCAATGTCTTTATAAAATTTTTATCGAGACCATCTGACTTATGTTTGAATGCCAGGATTTTATTGTTTTTCTATGTAGTATGTCTTGTATTTCCATGTAACATCATGTTCAAAATAAGTTTCACATGTTTCTGCAGTGCATAAATAAATCACATCGCACATCAAACACCCTTCTTGAGATAGACTGGACTAAACTGGTGGATAAGCTGATTAGTACTATATAGTACCTTAACATAACTAATGCATCAGTAACACAGTCACTATTTTTAGCTGTCTTACAATTTCCTGGGGAATTTTTTCCCAAACTTTCTCTTAAGCTGTATCTATTTTTTGTTTTTTAACTTTTATTTAACACGAATTGCATTTTGCAAGCGGATCAAGCAAACGCAGGGTTTTGTTTACTAATCTGCATGACAGTAATGGATCAGCATAGCTTTTTATGCAAAAAACCTTTTTGAATTGTAATGTTATGACACCAATCTCCCAGGAGTAATTTGGGAAACCATTTTGTCCCTTGAAGGGGGAAAAAAAACAAAACAAAAAAAACCCTGTCCCAACCCAGCCCCTGTAAGAAAAACACATTAGATAATCACAGATCGTCTATTAAAGCCAAATGTGTAGAAGGACCCAAGGGTGGAGATCAATTGGATAATTCAAGGCCAAACAGAGCTGAATATCTCAGATTTTTGAGAGTTGGAAAATGAAAGCACCTTTTTTAAAGCAGAAAGTAGATGATGTTACACCGGATGTCAGCAAATGTCAGTCCTTTGAGTGCAACGCGGGCCCAAGGCTACGCTTTTAGACATTCTTTCAACTGAGCTGAAAAAGGAGACAGACATTAACTCCTTTTTTTGCATGTTTTAATATTACATATCTCCTCTCTTAACTGTCAAATATTACAGCAGAAATGTTGGAATATTACAAAAGCTTTTAAACATTATCTGTGCGACTGTGCAGTTCCTGACAGATGTTCACACAGTGGTTTAAAAACTAGTGCAGGAGCATGAAAACTGTGTGAGAAGTGGAAAAGTGGAAACAATGTTTGTCAGAGATATTAGTTTAACGTAAACACGGAAAATTTGTGAAAGTGAGTAGCTGCTAACAAACCATTTGGCTGCTGGCTGAGAAGCGGTGTTGACCAGAGCCATCAAACACATTCAGAGGAGTTGAGAAAGCTGGCCAGAGAAAGTAAATCTCTCAGGCTCATAGGATTTGACACTGATCCAGGTAAGAAGATGCCAACTATCAAAACACAGGACTCCAACGAGCTTTCAAACATACAAAACAGAAGGAAACCACTGTTGAATCTCAAACTTCCACCAGTCAGGGAAGAAATGACTCACTGTACAGAACTATTTATCTACTCCTTTTTTTTCTTCTCTCTTAATGATATGCTCTTATTTTCCATTGCCAAAGAGCTACATGAATGTACTCGTGAAGAAGGTTTGGTTACTACTTAATGGTACAAAAATTTTTAAAAAAGTATCGGAAATAATATTTACAATACTTTCTTTAAAAAACCCTTTTTGTGTCATAAATTTGAGGGCCGTGTTCATAAAAGCCTCAAGACCCCTATATCTCCCAACACTTTGCACAACTTCCATCACAGCTCTCCAACCCTTCCCATAGTTTATTGCTCCCAGATGCTACAAAACTTGGCAGGCCTGTTGTCACCCAGGGTGATGATTAAAATCACAACGGCTCCATTCGCTGGGACAGTCAGATCTCACATTCAGTATCGTAAAGATTCTCTTATCAGTGCTCGTCATTGATGGAGAGCTTCAGAGACACACACACACACACACACACACACACACACACACACACACACACACACACACACACACACACACACACACACACACACACTTTTTTTTTATATACTATGCATTCTGTTATTTCTATTGCTGTTTGACAAATGACAGTTCTGCGTTTGTTTTTGCATTTACTATAATCTATGTATATGTACATTGGCATGCATACAGAGTGATGTGTGTGTGTGTGTGTGTGTGTGTGTGTGTGTGTGAGGTGGGTGGTTTCTGCCTGCATATGTTCGTGTGGGACTATAACTCTCCAGAAGTATACAACTCTGTGTGTGTGTGTGTGTGTGTGTGTGTGTGTGTGTGTGGTGGTGGGGGGGGGCATTCTGTTTCCTGTCAGGCTCTGCAGCTCCATAGAAGCAAAGTCCATCAGGCAGGCAGGCAGGCAGGCAGGCACTGCTGTGGGCTTATTGAATGTTGGTTCAGGCCTGCAGGGAAGGAGCACTCACTTCCTTAATCACAGCACAAATGCCTTTATTCATCTTCAAAACAGTGCAATTAATTTTGGTGCCGGTGTCAGAACCTTTTGGGAAATCTGACCTGTTATTGCCTCTCAGAGCCGTGCACGTTCATTCGCTCACCCTTAGGTGCCATACAGGCATTCAAAACTAATTTCCTGGCTAATATTGTATTCACATTCACAGCATGCAAAGACTCACTAAATTTTCTTTGGGTTTTTTTTATTTTATTTTTTCTTATGGATAAAGAGCTGTTCATCTTGGGGGACAAAAAAAGCTCATGTCAGCGTTTAAATGCTATTAAAAATGCTATAAATCGGAGTCGGGTAGCACTTTTGTGTATTTCTAATTAAAGTATCATAATTATAATTTGATAACACTCTAGTAACGGTTACAAAATGTGTATATTTTAGCAGATGCCATTAAAAAAAAAAACTGTTTAAAAACTAATTTCCCTGGACAGTGATTCCCTGCTGAGTTGCAGTTGCAGGACAGTGACAAACTCAAAGGCTGCAACTTGGGAAGATATTCACTTAATGTTGACTCATTTGAAACGTTGAAGCTTGATATTGTCTTCAGATAAATATAAGGCTTAAGCTTATCCCACCACTTACCTTAGAAGCATCTATTGGAACAATCTCCTTAAGGCCTGTATTGACAGGAGGTATCATCACAGCAACCTGTCTCAGTGTTCATCCAGGCTTCTGGCTGTTTGTATTAAGACAGACTTGGAAAAACTGTAAACTCCCACATAGCAGACCCCGGATTTTTGCATTGAATCTGTTCAATAATAGTAATTTGGGGTATAATATTCGTTTTAATATCTATCATTCTTACTGTATTGCAAACAATCAATAAAACATCTAAGAATCCTGTTGACAAGCTATTGAAGGAGTAACTCATTTGTAAGTTGCAATAAAACTGTCAATGGCTGCTTTCTAATTATAATCAGTGTGTTAATTATTCATATGTACATCCAGGCAGGATTACTGTAACAGCTTATTTGCTATTCGTAATAGCAAACGTGATGTGTAGTAATAAATACACATCCAAGTAACCTATTTATAGGTAATAGTACAGTGCCTTTAATGCGTGTTTGTAAGAATTTGCTTTGGTTTATTGTCAGTTTAAAGTGGAGAGCAGACAGGAATCATGACATTTTGAGAGAGAGGGGGCAAATAGTTAGAGGACATAGTGGCCACAGCTAAAATCAACCAGGACGGTGCAATGATGTGGCGTGTGCTGTGCACGTTTAGCTCGAAGGCTCCTCAAATTCACCTTTTTGATGATGTGAAACACATAAATAAGCATCCGCGTGACGTCTGACAGAGAGCACGTGCTGAAAGGCAAAGGAATTAGAAAATACAGAGAGCATTTCACACAGCCCACTTTGTACATGGACTCGGATTAGTTTAAGTATCATCAGACGCTCGTGCTAACAGGAAAAAAAGGCTCCTTTCTCTGCACTAAAAGCAAATACACTGTGAAATATCATCTAATAAAACCAACTTTTCTGGACACAATCAAACTAAACTTTCCAAGCTTGCGTGATGTCAAGTTGTGATCCTCGGAACGAGTACAGGGGGAAGATTCTGATACACAAGCTCTTTGAGGACCTCCGAGCTGCCGTGCTGTTTCTCAGGGTGAATCATGACATGGATTGATTTAAACCTGAGAGAAACCAGATGCAACCACAGCAGTTATGAATAACTGGGAGCATTTGCAGGCACAGATTTCAGCCCATACGGCTTCAATAACCGCTGTAATTACCAGCCTTCTTAATATTAAAGTGCTTCATGAGGGTCATACAAGGTTATTAAACATAGAGCAAGTTATTTATAGAACATGATATACTAGAGTTTATCAGTGGAAGTGGATGGAAGATCTGCTGATAGAGTTTATGTAGAACACAATACTATGGCATATGGTTTTAAGACTGTGCTGAAAGTAGCATGTATTTGTTAGTTGTGTTAAGTTGAGTGAGAATCACATGAGCACTTTTTCATGTTTTCTTTCCTGCAAATCTATGAGATAATCACCAACCTTTAGACCCTCAGAGTCACTTAAATGTGGCCAAATGTTCTAACAGCTAACACAAAGACTTCACAAGACTCTTGTCTGATGATATCAACTATTGCATTAGCAAAACCACATACATCACCACCTTCTACAATATCTAATTTCACATGTATATAAAATACATATACATATGTATATACGACACAACTAGCAGGAGTATAGGCTCTTTCCTTAGATGTCACCATAAAAACATGATGATAAATAGTGAGGTGCCTTTTTCTAAAAACACTAGAACCAGTTGTGCTTCTTGTTCCTTTAGAGAGCAGGCTCAATGACGGGGGCCCAAATCCACAGTCCCTCCTCTTTGAAAAAATGTTGTAAAACTTTTTTATTTGGTCACTTTTCTTTCAAAGCAACTCAACGGGAAAACACATGGAAAATTTTTATACTCAACAGTTTCACTTTGGAAGATAAGCCCTTAATTTAGATTTGTATCCGCATTCATTCCTTTGTTCCTTATTTCCTAGAAAAATATCCACCAATTGCAAATATGAATGGTCGGAAAAGGACAAAGCCGACTATTGTTTTAAGACTAAGGAAGAAAAAAGTTAACCCATCCTTTTTACACAAATCAAAACTGCAAACTGCTGGTAATAGACAAAATTTTGCATCATGGGAAAAACAAATTATGACTACAGACAAAGATATTACCCTGTCAAAGAAAATCGATAATGTGAAGCTAATAGAGGACTGAAGATATTGATATCTTTAGTGCTGTTCATCCAATTGTCCACTATAGGGCTGCCAAAAAATGTAAATATTTAGTTAAAAACAATTTTACATTTTTCATTTTTTGCCCAGTATAAAAAATTGGAATTGAGTCACATGACACATTAATTAAAAAAAATTAAAAAAAATCTTTCCTTTGTCTGGAGCTTAAGTGATGTTTGGAATGTCTAGAGGTTTGCATGAGGTTTTATTTGTTCAACGCAACCTGTACTTTCTGGTTTCACCTGAGCCGTTTGAACTCAGCCTCACAATTATAACCTGAACAGTTCAAAGAAGCATGAGCACAGTGACAGTTTTGCAGCACATACTTCATTCCTCAAAGCTGATGTTTCGGCTTCCTCAGAGCACCATCGACTTCTCTTGCCTTAAGTGTATGTATCATAGCATTTTGTGCAGTTGAGCACATCTGCAGTTTGAGCACTGCGGTTTAAAAGTATTAGAGCCATTTATCTTGGAAGATTTAAATTTGTTGCACGTTTTTTTTTTTTTGGTTGCTGCAATCATCCGAGAGCAAATTCAATCCCATTTCAAATTGTTAAATATTTGCAACAGTGTCTGAAGTGTTTTGCTCAGGTCTGTACAGAAGCCAGCAGTTGCTTTACACAGCTGACAGGACAAATATCAACAAGCAGGCAAGGAGGAAAAAAATGACTCTTTCCCCAGTGACTCCCAGAGGATGTCAAGTGAACGACTGTGTCTGTGTGGGGCTGTTACTGTGGATGTGCGGATTTGTGCCAGCATCTGTATGTGTGTGCACAAGCACACGTGGGCATGCTGTTTATTAATGTGCACACGTGTCCGCCAAACATCTGGCCTCACCTCAGTGTTTGAACATTTACACAGTACACAGACAGGTCAAAACAACAACTGCCAGATAAGTCATTAGGAGCGAGTTTATGGAAGTAACAGCATATGTTTCCGAGAGCTGATCATTATTTACCTTCACGTGCTTCCTTCCTCCGTCCTTTCACAATATCATGTATGGATGACGCCATTTGGATCCACTCAACAAACAGACTTTACAGCCTCACTCTTTGCTGTCTCTGAGTACATACATGTAATGGAAGAGGATCTGACAATTATGTCCAAACCTACTCTGGCTCCGCTTTCAGACAAATGATTTTTATTATATATATATATATATATATATATATATATATATATATATATATATATATATATATATAGTCAGCAGTGAGCAGCCACAGTTAATAAAAGGCATTTCATCTTGCGGCTGTCATAGAACAGATCCCACTCATTCCCTCAACTATTTCTAATTATGCAATTCTAGGTATTTTAAATTGCTCCATAAAAATGTGTTTCATGTAAAAAAAAAAAAAAAAAAGTAAGGGCGCGGAACCCAATTAGCACTGGGATAATGAGAAAGCATGCTGTTCCTGTTCAATAGAGTCAATTATAACTGGACGTGGAGGTGTGTGTGTGTGTGTGTGTGTGTGTGTGTGAGAGAGAGAGAGAAATGAGCCATGCGGGAGTGATCTCCACCTGATCTGACAGAATCACTAGTCGCTGGTGCCTGGGCCATATTTTCATGCTACATTAGGGATTGGTATTTAATTGCAGGCAGATTCAGTAAATTGATTTTGATTTAAATTGACCTGCAAATTTGGCATTTAGTACAAGAATCATCCAAAAGCCTATACACAACCACAACCTTAAGTATTGTTTGCGGTTGTTTTCATACTTAATAACTCTCCCATTTGACCTTATTGGAAGTGGACAATTTGGTTAAAGGAAATATCAAATTCGGGTATGCAAGTAAAATGCAAAAGGTGGAAGAACGAAAGACAACAAATCTATTTTGAAGAAAATACTTTGGCTTGTATTTTATTCGACCTCCTATATTTACAGTTGTTAGCACACAATTTTCTTGCACTAGCAGGAGTGATATTGGCCAGAGCTTAGTGCAGATCTGTCACCGTAATATTTACAGATCTAACTTTGGCAAGTCCAATGTTTTTATGATGGGATGAAATAATGGCTAAAAAGTAAGGCCAAAGATGTAATGAGTCTTTTATTAACGGCATTAACACAACTTTGACTAAGTACAGTATGTTGTTTAAAAAATACAGCGAAGTCCAAACTATTTACACAGCAGGAAAACATGGAACAACAATATCATTTGTTTAAAGTTGTTTCCTGCTATCAGATGACTGGAGGTCAAAACCCAGTCTGTTCGCTATGTGTCTTATGGCCAATGGAGGCAATAAATGTTTCACTACTAGCTAGTCGCTAACCTTTTGTAGTGACATTATCTGAACATTTTCTCTTAAAAAAAAAAAAGAAGAGTTCCCTGGTGCTGCTGGGAAATAGTTGATTTTTACTGAAAGTGCTCCATAGGGCTCAGGGCTTCTCCATAATTGCCTGAAAGTGTTAAGTAAAAAGCAAGATTTTTTTTTTTTTTTTGAAATTACTTATAAGTGCTAGGTGAACTTCTAGAGATGATAGATTTACTTTATTTATCATTATGGCTTATGCCTCGCTTTTATTTCTCGTATGTGTACCACCCCTGTCCTGTGAGCACATGGACACTGTATGTAGCATGTGTGTGTGCAACTCTGATTCTGTACGGTTTGCATGCAACTGTTCACACTACTTGTGCAATCACAGTCAACTTCCCCAATGGGAACAATAAAGGAGGTCTTTTATCTCATCCCATTGTTAATATAAATGCACTGATGCATGTAGTTTTGATGGTTAGGCAAAGGTTGTGGTCACGGTTAAATATGACATAATGATTGACATAACATCAACTCAGCCAGTCTGTCTTGACTACGACCTTGATATGAAACCATAACGTTGTTATTTAATGCAGTTATGCTGCGTTTAAACATACTGGTATTTCCAATCATTCCTTTTTTTCTCCAGGATCAGACACACACACACACACACACACACACACACACACACACACACACACACACACACACACACACACACACACACACACACACACACACACACACCGGCAGCCAGATAAGTTGTGGTTAGCCATTCTGGGGCCATGTGTTGTCAAGGGCTGCTTCGGCTATTGATTTCCGTTCTTCAATAACTAATGCGTCTCCTGACCTTGGCTACATATTAAGAAGTGTTTCACCCATTTAGAGTAGAAAAAGGGGGAATGAAGCATCAACAACTGATTTGGCACAAACTGCCTCACAAGAGCGATTAAAGCTCTAGATTTCAATGGGCCATTTAGCACCTTTCTTAGCTTTCGGGCAGAGCGCTCAACGTCGGATTAATGGTTTTATCCGAGCAGTCTGCTGGAGATCACTGCTGGAGATGCAGATTTTCTCTCTAGATTCCTCAGCAGCGAGGACGACTTTTTGCTATAAATGTGCGGACAACTGTGTCACTTTGCCACTTTGCAGCCTTCAAACATATTTTCCCTTCAAGCGAGTTATTCGCTTCTACATTATCAAGAGCAAACACGGCAGTTATGTGGAAAAACTCCAGTTTACTTGGACTTTCCATGATGTAAAAAAATACAACACGTGCTTCTCCGAATAAAATATTTGTTAATCTCGACTCCTTTCACTGATTCTAAATTAGAACTTAAAGAATATTCACGCCCTCAGGTCGTTCTGAGTGCCTTTTGCTGTTTATATCCATGACACAGGAGGGGCTCAGTCGTGTTAATCATGTCCTTTCATTCTTTTTTCCATCTTCATTTCACACCTCGCTTCCCCCCCCTCTCTGCCTCTCCATTCGCAGGTCAACAGCACTATTGATTTACACCCCTCACCTAATCACTTAGGTAACATTTCCCTGCCGGCTGCTTTTTTCCTTCCATGATTCATAGCCAAGCGGTGAAATCTCCCAGTTGCCACTAATTAAGCGTAAGGTCAGCCTTTAATCATCACCTGCTTGTGCAGAGGGAACAACTGCCCTTGCTTATCCAGTGCCTTGCAAGCTGAGGCCTGTCGTGGAGGGGGAAAAGCATATTTCTTAGCGGAGATGAATGAATAATTACAAGTTCTGTCATTTCAGGAGTTTGAAGACGTTGAATTTGTTGTTGTAGGGAATGTGAGACTCAAATGAAAGAGGGAATACTTTGGAAAATCTTGGTTACGTTGATGGCTCGATAATTGAACTTGAGTCAGAGGTTTGCCTGAATCATGTTTCTGTTTTAACCTTTTCTTGCTTCTTACACTTTACACACACACGCACACACACATCAGCAGTATGCATAATATTCTAGCTACCCAGGAGCAGCTCATTCCTACTGACGTTTATGTGCTATAAGTGCCACTTTAGTCCTATGTGCGATGATTTAACTGCTTAAACCCCCCCCCCCCCCAACACTCCAGCTCACACCCACATGAGCACACACATTGGCCAATCCACACACAGGGAACTCTGCAATAAGTGAATGTAGGCAGGAGTTTAACCTTTAGCTGCATGTGTGTGAGGAGAGACTGAAAGAGTGGCCCTTTTGAAATATTTTTTTTCAATCCTCTGTGTGGAAATTCTCTTTGCTTTCCCCCCCCCCCCCCGCTCCTTAGTGAGGTCAGGGGTCAGTAGTGGGCAATAGGGCAGATTATTGTTGTCGGGGATTGTTGTCAGTCTAGAGAATTTCAAAAAAGGGAAGAAATGTCTCTCTACTTAACATGAGGCTAAAGCTGCTCCAGCGCATCCTTACCTCTAAAATAGAGCTCATTTCATCCATGCCAGCAATCAATAGGACACACAACCATACAAGTGTGGCATCTGTATAAACGGCTTGCTTTGTGGTTAAGAGTCATAGCTGCGTGATATTTCCTTTCAGATGAATTCATGTGCCATTTAGGATGTTATACTCTGTCATTTGTCTTCCACCACATTTGCAATTTGCTGTTATTTACACCTTAGCATGCCTGAAAGTATTTTCTTGATAAATTAAAGCTAAAATGAGAAAGCTAGGCACTTTGGGAAAGAGTCATTTTTCATCATTCTCAAGTCTTGCATATGCAGCTTTTAAAGAAATGCTAGCAAATCTCACACACACAAAAAATATGTTTTGCTCTAAACTAGGTGTCCTTCAAAGTCTGATGAGTTTGGGGAGTTTGGACACAAATCTTAGTTCACTTCACACATCACTCTCAGGAGGTCAAACATTAGTGATTTATGGAGGAACACTGCAGGAAGGGAGCATTCACGGCTACATATCACTGGTTGCTGGCCATCTCAGCCAATTCCTGTAGTGGCAGAACAAAGGGGAAAAAAGGTCTGCCGGGGTCCCTGGTGATGTATGTCTGTGCAGAGGGTAATTGCAACAGGCACAGCGAGCTGAGTAGAGCATGGAGGCAGCATCTAGCTGAAGAAAGTGGCAGACAAGCGGACAGGCAGGCGGGGAAACAGGCGTGGAAGTGGTCCATCCACTGGAGAGAGGACTCATGATGGATGTGGTGCAGGAGTGCCAGACTCCATCCAGAAGATTGAGAGCAATTCTTTCAGTGCCAAAGTGCCAGAAACAAATAGCTGAGATAGAACTCGGATCGCATTGTTATGAACTCGCAGACACTGATGCCTTTTAGGTCGGGCAGCCTCTGTGGGTGGGTGGGTGGGTGGTGGGGGGGGCTCTGTGAGAACTTGCTGACTGGTTGGACGTCACCGAGAGCGGGTTGAGGCTCACATCTGCCTGTCAAGACACATCAACCCCTCTCAGCAAAGAAGAAGCCCAGTCTCAGTTAGTATTAAGTGCAGTGGATATCTTCATAATCATAACCATTTGCTGGGAAATGGCTGGAGACGATTGATTTCTTTTATTTTTTTTTTCCATTATTTTTTTTCTTGCAGCTAAAACTCATTAAGTCCACATTCACATGTGTTTGTGTGATATGATCTTAGGGAGTCGAGCCAATTTTAAAAACAGTGAAAAGCTGCCTCCCTAATACTAGAAACAGGTGAAGCAACACTCCAGTCTCAGAATGCATTCAATGACTGCACTTTGCTGAAAATTGAGTGAGAAGGATTTTGTGGCCACTTTGACAGCACCCGATAGTGAAAATGAAATTTGTCTCAACTTCGGGCCTGCGACAATCAATCTCAGTCAAGTGCAAATTCAAAACATACTCTTCAAAGTACATATTTTAAGTATCAAACATGACATATTTTATGGCCTCACAGCAGCGATGGCCGTAGCCGGGGGGACTCAAAGTTTTTCTTTCTACAAACATCATTAAATTTCAGCACAAGTGCCCACTTGGATTTAAAAATGAACTGATTAGGTATTTGTATTCCAAAGGTCAAAGGTCAAAGACACTGCTAACGTCACAGAATTACATCCTTACATTCTTGTCAATGTAGTATCTAACACAATATTCTGTAGTGATGCCTGGAGCCATTTCTGCTTATGGATCAACTGATTAGATTACAGTATGACTCTTGACAACAATGCATGTACCTGCAACTTAACTTGTCAATGGAGGCATTATAGTTGTTTCTTTAATCTTACAATCGTTTAGATCATTCTTCCACTTAAAGTTACAGTGAAAGATTTGACCTCTTAGTAATTTAGTGCACTGGTTGCAGGGTCAATGGAATCAACAATGGAAAAAATGAACAGCGTCAGAGTTTTGCACAAAAGCCCCCTGTTCTTCAGTTCACTGAGGTCAGGAAATGCACTTTTTTACAGCTACTTTGCCAGAAACACACGAAGACAGCAAGCAACTGTCCAACTTAAACTTGTTTACTTGTACATGAAGCTATACTTGCACCAACACAATGGTGCATAAGAATCCGCTCGTCTCTTCAAAATGCAAGAAAGGATTTGATTTTAATAGATTTTAGTTACTAAATACTAGAAATATAACTTGTGTACTTTGCCAAGAGCAGGCTTAATCTTTCTAAATATGTCATGTGGATGCATCATTTCCCACTAATTCTTAGGGTCGGTACATAACATTTGAGGTCAGCATGGGAATGTCGGACTCTGACGTACGAATTGAAAGGTAACTAATATTTGATATGATTAAACCAAAGCGGTTTAGCTTCAAAAGCCTTGGAAACTTTTTTTTTAAAAGCCGTGAATGGGCCATCTTTTAAATGGAAATAAATATTCATGACTACAACATGTTTTTTTTCCAACTGAGCCCTGCCTACATCAAAGCTGTGGGAAGAACATAAATAAGAAAGTTAAAAGTACACAAATCTTTCATGTGAAATAACCAAAACGGTTTCAACTTTGGTGGAGAATTGTGCGTTTAAACAGCAGTGTCTGTTTTTCACACTGAAAAACTCATTAGGAAAATCTGTTTTCATGGCCTTTAACCATTGTTTTAATACACTTCTATAGTTTTGAAATTTCAATCTGCTTTTGGTTGATTATTATTATTTTTCCCCCCTGTTTTAAATGATGCAGGTTTCTAACCCCAAAGGACAAACAAATTAATTACCCTCGCTCCCCCCAACCCCCCCCCCCCCCCCCCCCAAAAAAAAATTGAAAAATAAGAAAAGTGCTGCAATAATTTCCAGGTGATCATCTCTTCAGCTTTTCTATATTGGAAACCTGTTCTATCAGATTGATTTCCATTGGAGACTTGTCAGTTCTCATTCTTTTTTCAATTTGCAACTGCATCAGTGCAGGCCTGCAGCCTTTGTTGAATTATAAAAAGGCTGTTTTCTTGGCCACTGCCCTGCATCCCAACTCCAAACCTATGATCTGGCAGCCAAATCAACTATGTGATATATTGATATAGTGTAGAATTACGACAACTTAGCCATATATAGCAGGTTGTCCAAAAAGACAAAGAGGAGAAGACGTGTTCTCAAATGTAGCCTCTGTCATAATTGTGTCCTTAGTTGATTTCAGTGGGTGCTGTTTTAAAATGTATCCCGTTTTCTTCCTCCTCCTTCTTGCGCTCAAAACAGCCGGGCTCAGAACAGTCTTTGTCTTGATGTATTAATTACGTGGTATTTCTTCTTCCACCAGAATGAACCGTGGAAGTAAAGATGGAGTTTTTTTCTTCGAGCTTAGGGGAACAGTTCCGTTCTCCTCCTTCCTCCTCCTCCTCCTCATCACGGCAGAAGGTGTCGCAGATTAGGTGTCAGATGATATTTAATGTGAAGAGGGCCTCTCTCTCTCTCTCTCTCTCTCCCCGCCATCCTCTCCTGGGTGCACTGCTGCACGGCACAGATACTCCACAGCTCTCAATCCAGGTCTCATCAAATGACACTCAAGTCAGAGGCAGAGGGAGAAAGAGAACATATGGCAAGGAGGAAGAACAAAGATAGTGAGGGGATAGAGAAAAGAGGCTGAAGAGGGGTGGAGATGGTGAAGGGAAGTCATTAAGAGAAAGTGTGAGAGAAACAGCTAAAGCGGGAATGGGAGATGTGAAGGGAATGCATGCTGAGATGGCAAGCTAGGAGAGGGGGGAGAGATGGAAGCAAAAAGAGAAAGAGATGGAGAAGGTGGAGAAGGAAAGAGCGTAGTTTTTTTTCTTTAAAAAAAAAAAATCCCACCAAGCTGATGCTGTGTTGAAGCCTACAGTAGCTGAATGGTTGTGACAGTGTGGAAGATACGAGAATGAGAAGGGGATGACTGTGGAAGAGCTGTGAAATACACTGGGATGGAAATGCCGACCCTTAGAGAGGAAAGGGGTCTGTGGGCCCCCTCAGATCTGCTCCCTGCATGGGAATGTCAAAGGATTGGAGTGTAGGAAAGCGTGACAGGATGCAGGCCCACAGGTCGTGGAATCAATTTATCACTCCTCCTCTTTCTACTCCTCCTCCTCCTACTCAACCTACTTGTTCATCTTCCACTCATTTAGCCTCACAGCCTCTGTCTCTGTCTGTCTCTGTCTTTCTCTGTCTCTCTCTTTCTCTGTCTCTGTCTCTCTCTGTCTCTGTCTGTCTCTGTCTCTGTGTCTCTCTCTGTCTGTCCCTGTCTCTGAGTCTGTCTCTCTCTCTCTCTGTCTCTCTCTCTCTCTCTGTTTCTGTCTCTCTCTGTCTGTCCCTGTCTCTGAGTCTGTCTCTCTCTCTCTCTCTCTCTCTCTGTTTTTGTCTCTCTCTGTCTGTCCCTGTCTCTGAGTCTGTCTGTCTCTCTCTCTGTTTGTCTCTCTCTGTCTTTCTCTCTCTTTATCTGTCTCTGTCCCTCCTTCTCTCGTACTGCAGAAAAGAGAATGAATGCTCCGCGGTAGAAAGCAGTACAGCTTTGCTTTGAATGCTAAATTAACTGCTTCTTACACATGGGTGCTTCCTTTTCTGCATCAATTATATTTTAAAAAGACATCAGGGGTGTAGCAACACACATTGGTGATGTACTGTCGGTTGTTGGTGATTTTCTGTTTCCGGCCTTTTTATCTGCAACATGAACACTGAAAGCTAATAAAGATCTTTCAAGCTGTTGTGTTGACTGACCTCAAAACAAGTAGTCTGTTCTCAGTTTCAGCCGAATTAAAAGTTTTAAGGTGGACTGACAGAAAAGAAAAAATGTCATATGTACATATTTGCTGTTACCAAACATGCTAATGTCAACGCTAACTGATGTCTATTGAGTCTTCAACTTTCAATGGACTCTATGATATTTAATTAAATATACTGTGTATTGTATGCAATCTATTCCCCACTGATGGCTCAGAACGGAGTCTTGTGAAGTAGAACTGAACCTGATTTTGTGTGTAGACACTAACTAGATTAAAACTTATCATTAATCCATCATTAATCTATCATTGGTCCATTTGATTTGCTGATCAAATGGACCAAACAAAATGTAGCAATGCTGGATTTTTATGACTGTTCCTAAAAAAAAAAGTCATGAAACAACTGAGGTTAAACTTTATCAGTGCCTGCCACGTGTGCCACACTCACCCAGTGTGGACTTCACGGGGGAATAACACCTTTGGCATTACAAGTGATCTGGCAGATGGTCAACTCTGATTGAATTATCCCCCCATCTCTTTGCTGCCGCCTCCACAAGCTTCACAGCACGTCTCACATCTTGGCCAACACGAGCTTTGTTTCCCATGTGGGTAGAAAAGCAAAGACTAGCTGATCTACACACAAGTCAATGCCCAGCAAGCTCCCTGTGGTTTCGGGCACTTTCCCGAATCAAACAAATTAAATCTTTGGACTTGATTCACCTTATTCCCCCCCTGACAAGTGGCCTCTAATAGCCGGCTCTAGTTATCTGCAAAGGACAAGGTGTTAATTTGTGTTCATTTCTTGAAGGCGTTAGGATTTGTCTTTGTTCATAACTTATAACCATAACCATTTCTAGTTGCATTCTTGGTGCGTCAGTGGCATGTGGCCATTTCTCCATGACTGTTATTTTTTTTTTTTGAGCGAACATTAATGTGTCTGTGCACTCATGCTGGCATCAGGAGCCAGAGTCTGCCAGCAGGGTGTAGCCCTGTCTGTCCATCTGTCTAGCCTGGAGAGGTCCTACTCTGCAACTCCTGTGGCTGTCAGGGCACTTTGCCCTCCACACTGTGCTGCTCTCCTCCCATGCCTCCCTTTCTCTCTCTTCTTCCTCCCCGGCTCCCTCCTTCCACCTCTCCTCCTCCTCGCAGCTGCCTCCTCAGCTGTGTCCACTGGCCATCATCCCACTCCTTGGAGCATGTCCTGTTTATCTCGCACAGTCCGAGCGGCAGTCACCCCAGTGCGGTTGACTCACAAAATGCACGAAAATACTGTATGCATGCTGACACATTTCGCTGGGTATACATTTAAAATGAAGTCACACAGATATAGAGCCATGCAGCCTCCTTGTTTTGTAGGTAATTTCACTTGAAAGCATGTAACTACCCCTGTCAAACAGCTAGTCAACAAAACATCGGTCTTGTTCCATATCATTGCTGATCTTGCACTATGACCACTACATTTATACAAGCACAGAAATCAATTTTTCCTCTCAAGAAAAACCATTTTATTAACTTTAAGCAGCTGCTACTCAGATTCTGAATCAGGTATAAAAGACCGATTTGGGGTTTTTAAAGGCTGTCTTAAAACATTACAAATGCTCCCATTTATGTATGAAAATAGGTGCTGTAACTATCTCTCTACATTGGCCCTATAGCTTTCGCCTGAAAGGGGACTGTGATGGAAAAAAAATGGGACACAGTAAGGACTCCTTGCCAAGCTGTGGTGGATCGATGCCTCATAGTATTTGTGCGTAGGTTTATTGTCAGAAGCAGCAATGTAATTCACATGAATCAGAAATGGAGTACAGAAATTGGAATCTAGGCAAAACTGAATGACAAAGCAGACATTCATAGGATTCATCTCCTTTGTCTTCATAGGTATCTTGGGATATTGCTTTGCTGAAGCAAATGTCCCTAATGTGGAGGGTGAGCAGCTGATTGCAATGTAATCATTGCAGCCTTTTCAGTAACAATACTTTGCATCTCCACTGACCTTTGCTTGATTGATAGGTAAAACACACTGAGGATTTATTTGCCCCTTGTCAGCTGGTGTTATCTCAGCTGGTGATGGCACAGTGGGGCTCCCTTTTTTTTTTCTAACAGAAGCTCTCCCACTGTGGTAATCCATCTCTGAGAAATGGGCTCCACATCCATGTGACCGTGTCAGTTTTGCAAACTGTGTATTTTTGACCTCCAACTTGCTTCTTTGAGTATGTTTCTCAAGATGTCTTAATTTAAAAAAGAAAAAAAAAGGCAACACGGTGGGAGAGTGGTTAGCACTCTTGCCTCACAGTAACAAGGTCCCCGGATTCGATTCCCGGACCAGACAGGGCCTTTGTGTTTGAAGTTTACATGTTCTCCTTGTGTTTGCGTAGGTTTCCTTTACCACTAAAAACGTGTGCTAGGGACCAGGTCAGGTTGGCCGCTCAGGCACAGCGGCTCAGCACTAACACAAATTTGTTTCACACCTTTATATGTGTAATGAAAAACTAAAGTACTTTAGTTAAAGTATACGTTCACCCATCACTCATTTGTTTTGTTTACACCTACAGTAAAAACTACAGTAACACACACCATGATCTACATGTCGTAAAAGATGCAGGTCAATCTATATGACAATACACTGGTGCCAGATGTCACAAGCAAACAAACATAAAATGCACTTCTCTACCTCTATGTTTGGGATTATGTAAGTTATATTATGTATATATTATCCCAAAACCACCAGAAGTAAAAACTTGTCCATCCTTCCTGGAATACAACAAAGCATCACTTTGACGCCATTTTTACTTTTTTATACCCAGTAACATTCAGCTCCAACACTTGGACAAAATGGAAATTAACCAAAAAAATATTTATGTAAGAACTGGCAGTATGTGCACTGTTCAATTTCCATTTTATGTTACAGTTCTCTATACACCCACCCAATAGTATTTAATTGCTGAGTAACTGGAATAAAATCTTACATGTTCACGCATCAGTAAAAATAACCCAGTGAAGTATGTGTATAATATAATGCTTAATATAACTGTCAGGGGCTATTCCACTGTACACTGCATTTATTTTGATCCTGTAAGCAGATGTTAATGTTAATATTCATAACAGTACTTTTGAGTCTGAATTGAGTCATTTATTACTACTTTTCCCTCTGCCACTCAATTGCACTTAACATCTTCAGAAACTATGCAAAGTTCTTATTCTCCTCATCATTTCATTATTATGAGCTTTTGCCAATGCACCTTCTCTCATGTTCCAAACAGAGTAGAACAGGCAGCATTCTATATTTTTATGGGGTGGATGTACGAATGATGAAATCACACAAACCTGCATTCAAGTAAATGAGTTCCAAATGTTCTAGCGTGAGTCTTGTTTCCTTGGATAATCCATAGTTTTTATTGGACCAGTTAGTCTTTAGCAAAAATAATTCCTATGAAGACTGTTGAAAGTGAGATATGTATAAATGTCAAATGGGCGAAACCAGCAAAACAAATGCGTCTATGCATTTCACTGCCCTACTTCTTTATTTGGTTTGGTAAAGTGAAATATAAGACTAATAACTAAAGTTCCCATTTAGTGCTGCACAATTGCTGTGCTTTATTATGTAGCGAGATGCTTCGCCAATTGTTAAAACAGCAAATTTAAAGTATTGAGTTCATCCACTTGAAGGAAGAATGTACATCTGTCTGAGCGCACATTATTGTGAATATCATTGGCAAAGAAATACGACATCTCGAAATATGGACACACATGCCAAAGGATTTCTGGAGTATGGAGGAACAGCTCTGCAACACAACAGCTGGCACCCACAATGAAACACATTTAATAAAAGGTAGACTGTCTCTGTCCTGCCCGTTCCATATGTATTTAGAAAGCACAACTCCTCCACAGCCTCAAGTTAGGAGAGCTTAGCCTGGGGCCAGAAGGATTCTCACTGCATTCATCTCCAAGGTAAATAAACATCCAGTGGAAAATGGGAGGATAATATATGGACTCACTTGCCTAAAGCATTCTTATCATTACAATAACACTGTTTCCCATGGCTGGAAATCTGTGGCCCAAGCTGTGTTGTTCTGCTGAAACAAAATTTATTTCAGGGTGGAGAAACCGGGGAACGACGTGAAGAGAAGTACACCAGCCAAATTTAACATGTCATAAATTACACACATATTCTTCGCTCAGCTTGCTTTGATTAGCAGGTTTTGGCAAATACTTCACATTTTTCCCAGTAGTGGCAAATTGGAAGACTAGTCAACGCACTGACAGGCTCTTAGTCCCAGTGTGTTAGTGAAGCATTCTGTTAAGCTGCACTTCCCTTTGTGACTAATGCATAGCGACAGGAAATTAGAACGTATGAAAACAAATTAAAATCCACAACTTTAATCTCATCAGAGCATTCTGTGTATTCGAGAGGCATTCCATTAATTAAGAAACTTACGGACTTCTCTCTGCTCCCCAGCAGCCAAAACTGAGCTGGGGGCTGGCGTTTGTTTGTTTGGTTTTTTTATTGAATGATAGCAGACTTTGAAATTCTACACTGGTTCGTTTAGATTCGCCAATCACACCGACTTCTTCCTGGCTCTGTCTTCTGACCGCAGCATGATCGCAAATCTGAGCCGGAAAATGCAGCTGGATTTGACAGAAGAAAAACTTTGAAATTGAGTTTGACAGTATTGGAGTAGCAGTGAGTGATACTTAATACCGCGGAGAGGAAGGAGAGGACAGGAGACGAGGTGAGCGATGCTGCTGATCTGAATTGTTTGTGCCTCCATGCTGCGAGAAATCTCCGCCAAATACAAATAAACAAAAGGCCAAGAGCAACGCACACAGACACACAAACTTCACACACAGGAATGGATGGATTACAGCAGCCTGCTAGACACAAAAAGCTCAATCATAAGTGGAAGTGCGCTGTTCAGATGTTATTGCTCCCAATCTGACTCTTTAATATTGTGTCCATTGATTTTTGGACTGCAGGGAGGTCCCATCACAATTAATAAGACAGCTTAAATACTGTATGTTTGGCAGCAGCAGAACTTTTTATCGTATCACTGTCTTCATCAGTACTTTATAGTAGACACAGTGTCCTTTTGGTGATCAAAAATGTATTTCTTCTCAAAAAAAAAACAAAAAATAGCCCCTATTATTTTCGCTTCTGTTCTTTTCAAATAAACTATTACATTCCTACACACTGTGAGCTAATTTGACTAAAATAATCATAGAAAATGTATTGATTGTTGCATTTCACACATTTGTCTACGAGGTTAGTCTTTGAATCTTTCAGCACTTGGAAGCAACACTCCAACTTATCTTGTCTGTTGTCTGTGCATTTCCCCATGATGTGTTCAAGGACAGTCCAGAGTATAGTTCAAAACTGGGTAAAAAGTGGTTATTAAACACTTTGTCCTTTATTATAAACATTTGTGTTTCACAAAGTCCTGCGGCTTGACGTTGTTTACATGTTCACCTTCATTGCATTTTAAAACGGTACAGTTTCACTCTTCACTTTTGTCAAATTGCTAAAAAAAAAAATGAGCCGAATTGGCCATTAGCAGTATTTTATTTTCCGGTTGTACCCATAGATGTCAAGACAACTACTAATGACTTACTTGGATATTACAAGAAGCTTAAAAACATGATAAATGTCAGGTAAGTTCTGAAAAAAGCATATATTAAATTGTAAGTTACTCTGAATGTAAAAATCCATTTATTGTGTATCTGTGTGTTTATGTGTTCTTGTGAATTTAGATGCAATTTGCATTAATCTGCACCTTAGAATTTAGGTACATAAAAGTCATGTAATATGATGTGTCACGAGTTAAAACGGCAACAGACAAATGTGTTTTTTTTTTTTTTTTAAACCATTAAAAACAAATTGAATTAATCATCAGGCCCAGGGTAGAAATGTCACTTGTTACACAGTAACTCGAAGCGAAAAACATTTCTCGTCACTCTCCTGCTAACTTTCTTCTCATCATTCTGTAATTTCTGCTCCTTTGTATTTCTATCCACTTGAGTGTTACTAATAGAAAGAAAATGAGCAGCAAGTCGAAAGCGCTTTGAAGTTTGCCAGCAATAATTGAGATGATTGATAGTTGGGTTTCTAAATAGCAGGATATTGCATCTAGAGTGTAGAATAACAATGTGAAACAGCATGAGGGAGAAAACGCAATCATGGTTTTCTGTTCAGCTCAGATGCTGTGAACGCGGCACAGGCACAAGCACAAGCACAAGCACAAGCACAAGCACACATGCATATGCTTGTAAACTCATCTGCATCAACAGTACATGTTCATGAAGGCGCTGACAAACACAAGCAAATAAAACTGGAAAGAATAGGAAGAAGCCACAAAGTGCATAGATAACTAAATAGGGTAAATAATCGAATACATTTGTTCTTGGTGAAATGGGCTCTTTGCAGGATAAGACTCACATTGGTTGCCATCTGAGAGATGAAGGAAAAAGGGAAGGAAAGGAGAGAGAGAGAGAGAGAGAGAGAAAAAGCTCAGCTCATCAGCTCAGTAGAGATTGTAGCTTGGAGGGGAGAGATAAAGCCATTTTGGCACAGTAAAATCATGCATCCATCACAATGCTTATCGGTCACTTGGGAAAGGTGCCTATAATAAATCGTCAGCCGCAGCGTCAATAGCTTAAAGCCAGACAATGGGAGGCAGTGGAGCGGTGCTCTGTGCTTGTTTGAACAGTGTGACTTATTTGGAGTGCAATCAAACAGAATGGAGATATTTATAAAGTGAGCTCACTTCATATCTCGCCAGAGGAAGATATGAAGGAGCTGTGATGGCTTCCAGATTCTCGAGGAGAGCACAGGGGGAAAAGGTGAAGAAGACTGCAGCGGCCGTGAGACGACTGACAACCTCTTCATCTCGTTCCGTCGACCCTGCTGAGACCATGTGGTGGTCGGAGGTTCAGCTCCTTCGAAGACTGTCCACACTCACTGTAAATACTGTAAATAGGGAACTTGTTGCTGTACAGGAAAAGCTGCTGTCATCAGGTTCTCGTTCACTCCAGCTGAACATGTTCGGCTTCACTTGCTTGCAGATGTTGATAGTTTTGCAATATCTGGCTGGAAAGCAACAATAGAAGTGAGTGGGAATTCGTTTCTGCACGTCCAGAAACAATAAGTCTCAACATCTATTTATATTTCTATAGGATTTGATTATATGACTGTTCCAAGTCAGCTTCTCCAAATTCTCCTAAGTGTTGGAACTTGTAAATAACTCGACCTGAAGAATACCAACTGTGTATGGGGAGGTGTGTGTGTTCATGAAATGGGATCATTACAATAAACAGCACCCATACGCTTTAATGTTAGGTTGCCTGTTCTGATGTGTTTGCAGCAGGTTTCGTTTAAACAAACGTCTCCTTGGATTTAAACTAAGAATTTTACACCACAGCGTTTTAGTCTTACTGTTGGCAGTCGGGAGGGGGGAAACACTGGGGGAGGGAATGGAAATGATTTGACACGAAGGTAAAAGGGTTAAAGGGACACTATCACCTTTATTAAATGCTACTTATTGTGTCTTAAATATGAGTTTTGGTTGTTTTCCATACAAGTAATAAAAAGTAAAAAGTATTGTGTGTGTGTGTTTGTGTAATACCTGCTTCTTTTTTTCTGCTTGGATTTAAAGTTTTGTTTAACCAAGTCCTCTGGCCCCTCCCTAATTTTGACGACATACAGTACCCGACTCCGATATCTGTTCAAAATGTGGTGGCCGGTTGTAAGGAAAAGCTCCTGTAATGGCACATTTTTGGTAACGCATTCATTTGCAAATGTCCACGAAGTGACTAATTACCCTGTTTTAAACTGTATTTCTAACAATAGCTTTCTCCCTGGACAGGAGACCCTCTCCCTGTCAATGTGTCTGCATCTGGGTATCTTTGTCTGGCTGTCATGTATCACCAGCTGCCCCCACAGTCACCAGTAGGAGACCTTAGATTGTGTAGTGCAACTGAGGATGATACTGGACAAAGACCCTCCGGCAAGTGTCAACTGAGTGACAGAATTTTCCAGCAACCACTGAAATGTCATTATTCCAAAATACACAGATGCCACTGAAACCCCCTCTCAGTCCTCTCAGTATTCACAAGCCACGATGGTATAATGAACAGAATGTCCGTTTTGCATTACTTTTATTACAGTTGTGTCCAAAACCAATTTATGGCCGTATTGTGTACAGTTCATCCCCAAATGTAAATTAGGTGCATTGGCAAAGACAACAAGAACGTCTCAAAACAGCTCAACACAGCTGATGTTACAAGCGGTGCCTCCAACGTCAACACAAATTGTAACTTTTAATGACTACTGGAGTCGCAAAATTACAACCCCTTCTCTACTAGGCAGAGTACCCCTTTCCTGTCGTGACCCGCTGCAAACATGATGTCTCGGCCCATTCCTCGTGGACACTGGTCTCCAGTTCACTTACACTCTTGGATTTGGATGCTGCGTCCACCTTTTTCAAAGCCTTCGAAGTTTTTAGCATGTGCATTACTAAGCGAACCGAAACCTCGGTGCTTGTCATCACTAAGCCTTGCTGCGGGTCATTCGCGGTCACTCAAGGGGTTTTTCTTCGGCTGCTGCCTCAGAAATTAGGTTGCGGCCCTTGATGGCTTCCTTTTTCTGCCACGTCCAAGCCGAGTAGAAACTGTTCCTTTTGCGCTGAACTTAAATATACTTCAGACTGTGTCTCTAGGCACATCCAGTGCCTTTGCTATCTTTTTGTATCCCTTTCCTCATGAAAAAGCAAAGTTGAATAATTTTGCATTGGTAATTAAAAGTTGTACTTTGTTGTGGACTGTGGAGGAACCACTTGTAACATTAGTTGTGTTAAGCTATTCAAATTGTTCTTGCCTGAATTGTTCGTTGCAAACAACTGAAAATGTGCACATCTGCGATTGGTGTTGAATAATTTTGAGTGCACTGGAAATGATTATCACCTGTCAGATTCTAAAGTAGTCACGAGCTGTGAAGCCAGCATGAGCCAGTTTTTGAAAGTGTCATTATTTTGGCGTAGTCATTAGAGTGTGGCAGAGATGTCATGCAGCGGAGGAGACTGACAAAGGATTGTCCCGTGCTGGGTTTTCAACTCTCAGTCCTTCTCCAGTGAAAGTTAGAATACAGTTGGAGTTGTTTGTTTAATTTAACAGAGACAGAAAAACGGAGCTAACAGTCTACAGGAGCTGGCCCATGGAAAAAACGCAGGAATGCAGAGCAGCATGAGACGAAACCCTGCAACAGTGACAAGGACTAAGCAGACCACATGGAAATAGCAGGGCTTCAGGTCGCATGCCAGAAGTCCAGCACAGCCACTGGTGGCCAGTCATTTGAATAAGAGTGCAGGAAGTTGGGGAAGTCACTGCCTCACTTAACCAGTCTGACACCTATCGTGTCTTTGCATCTATGGTGAGAATATTTCCATCACCTACGGTAACATTTGAGTTTAAATCCACTTTTCAGTGGTGACTGTGAGTTGTCATATTTACGTCGTGTATAGGATTTGGTGTATATCCAAAAATAATTTCAAATTAGTATCTTGTGGAGTATTTACATTAGTATATACATACTTACCTAAATTGTGGGTATTAAATTGATGAATGTCACAAATGTTTGTATGTAAGCTGTTTTATATAACCTTTATTCAAGAAGACATGAAAAGAGTGGAGTGGTTGGCTTTTGGGTCTCTTATTATAACTAGAAAATATTCAAAATGTGTGTACTGTAGCTTCAAGAATATTGAGAAAGGATTGGTCCACAGCCCGGCCTGGGAGGTTTTTAGTGTTATTTATAATTAGAGCTATTTAAAGGATAGTTTCAATGTATTAAGACTTGGGTCTTATTACATTTAGTTTTGGAGATCATTAATATCCATTTTACTGGATGACAAGGAAAACTTCTGCAGGTGGTCTGCAGCACTTACAGCATAAAACGCACATCAGCTTAGTCCAAATGTAGAATTATTTCCCTTTTTGAACTTTTTTTTCTGTGTTAAATACCAGCTCTGCTCTGGTGGAAACATTCTGATGAGCTCCGTGTATATGAAATGTCCTTTTTAATATTAGTGAACTTTTAACATGTTGAATTCCAACAATTTTTATTCCCCCTCATTTCCACCCTAACACATTTTTTCATGTAAAGACACACACACACACACACACACACACACACACACACACACACACACACACACACACACACACACACACACACACACACACACACACAAATAGAAATGCAAGCCGAACAAAAAAAAGACTGATCCAGGTCGGATTCAATCACAGGGTTTTTATCAAATGATAATAACACATGTATTTTTCTGATTACATAAATGCAGGTAACAGTTGATACAATAGCTTAAGTGCCACCATAGAAATGAAAATAGTATTGTTTGCTCTTCTCGTTCAGTGGATTTTTTTTTGCGTGCACACACACATACTGTACGTACCCACACACACACACCTCCTATTTTCTCAGTGCACATGCTGCCATTCTATTTTCATATTGGCAATGGGAGCAAATCTGCTCTGTGGGGATTGAAACATTGGCCTTGGAGAGCCGCGCTCACTACCAAGACAGACGGTAATCCTCGGGCAAACCCCAGCTCATCCCAGCCCATCATTACATCTCTGTGACCTAGAGTGCTGCTTCCGAACCCCCTCCGCCCCACTGCCTGCTAGCCCCCCTCCTTCCTTCACTCTCTCTGAGAGAAAGATGAGGCTTCCTTCAGCCCTATTACCATTTCAAAGATTTCCCACAAAATCCGTCCACATGGCCCTGCATTAGAGTGGTGGCAGGGGGCACAGTGCTCTGTGATTCCAAATGTCTCAGAAAGTTAAGACAGTGGGAGGCGAAGCAATATTTTGTTGTTATCCAGCCAAACATGGGCAAGTACTCCTGACCTGACTTCAAAGTTGCAGCGGGGAGTGAGGAGACAAGACTGAACCATCACACCATGACTATATGGCAATGTAGGCCAATAAAGAGGCACATACACAGATTCACTGCAAGGAATGGGACTTTGCTCTGTCCATGATTCCATCCTTTGTTATTACCGAACTCCATTTTCTATAGCAGCCTCTGCTGAATAACCGAAAAAATAATGTGTTGAGTGTGAATGCATGCTAAGTGTAAGTTCATTTAATTTGCTGGCGCTCGCTCAAACTTTCATTTAAGCTGTTATCCAATGCAATATAAGTGGTTGCATTGTGTCAGGGGTGCGTTTTGTGCGGGAAGAAATCACATTCGCCCGTACAGAGGCAGGTCTTTAGTGACATTTAGAGAACGTGGCTCTATTCTCAGCCGTCACAAACAGCGCCACGGTGAATGATCTGTTTTCAGAGCACACGCTGAAACGATAATAACATTCAATAATGACTGAACGTCTCCGGTGAAACTACAAAGAATGCCATGAAGGTGAACTTCTGAGGGGTTTCTTCAAAATAAAAATAAAAAAGAAAGAAAGAAAAAAGTTCACCTTGCTACTTCAAAAGCACCCATCTTGACACAGTGTGGTGATATGATTTCATATTAAAGAAATACTACAGAAACACGTCCATTTATTTTTCAATTCCAAAGGCATGAAACACTGGTGAGAGGATAAATAATGCTGACACTTCTTTGCTGTGTGCAAGGGCATTCGTTCCATCTGTGGCGTGATTGAAAAGCCCCTGTGCCCCAGGTTCAAAGCGCCATTACATGGCACTGTGTCTGGGTTTTTCATTTTAGATGGTTTCTGGGGGCACGTGGAGACAGATAGGATATCAGCGCCAAGGATGATACAAGGATCGCCTCTAAAAATCAATCGACACAGTCCTACATTGGTCTCGCCTATTTATTTCTGCGTCACTCTGTGAGGCCTTTCATCAGAACAGGCTTCTGTACAAAGTCCAAAACATAGAGCTGGATCTGCTCCCACAGAGCCAGGCAGAGAGAAGCGTGTGACATCCTATTTTCTGCCACCACGTTCCCGACACATCAAGGCATGATTAACACGCAAAGAAACACAGATATGCATATTTGGGATAAACAACCTATCTGTGTGCTGTGTGAATTTTTAGGCAGAGCTCATTCCTACTGTGTTTCTCTTCAGGTTGGAAAGGACCTTGTCTGAATTTTAAATATTTAAATGGTGCAACCAGGTTTTATTGCAAGCAATATCGTGTTTTTTTTTTTGTTTGTTTGTTTTGGTGTCCTTATAGATGTGCGGAACACAGATTTTTTTAGGACAAACAGGGTTGGACGTGGGATTCCAAGCCTGGAGAAAGCAGGACCACAACGTAGGGCATAATCATTTAAGGTTTATATCACAATACACAATATACAGGATATGTTGGAACAAGACGGATTTTTATTCTTATTTTCACACAGTCAACCCTGCAAAGTGACTTTCCCCAAACACAGGCCCCCTGTACTCAGAATCTAACAACCAGGGCAAAGACAACAACAAAGAGTACAACACAACGCAAAGTGTATCGCAGACCCAAGCTGAAATCCTTTGACCCCCCCACCCCCCAGGGTCACTCCTTCAGTCTTAATTTCCATGAGTTCTTTACCCAAGACACATTTGTTAAGTTTTTTCAATCCAGCAAGCGACGGTTAAAAAGGGTCCCGCAAAATGATCTCGCTTGTAACATTAACGCCTGTGTTTTCATATTGGCTATAAATTGTTTCCTACAGAAGCTCTAGAGTTACATCCGGGTTGTCAGCTGAGTCACAACACTACCTCAAAGAAGAACAGCTGGTATGAGGGTGATTCTATGTACTGGCGAATGAAATAATGAAGTGCCTGGTTGCCAGGATGGATTTCCTAACAAAAAAAAAAAAAAAAACTGAAGCAAGGGGTTGGTGTGCAAACAGGCTGAGCCGCTTCTAATGGTGAGTGGGTCTGCTCCATCTTAGTTTAGGATTCCAGTTTAGTTACTGTTGGGTGCATGTGATAATAAGGTGCTCGGTGCCAAAATCTTAAAATATCTGTCAGTCATTTCATGGGAGGTTTCAACCTTGAGTTTGATGTGCATTATGAATTTAAACTGCTTTGTTCATGTTTGTGTATTATCCCCTATTCCGTCTCCTCCCATTCACTCTGAACAATGTACAAATGCCTCCATTTTAAAAGTTTTAAGTGCAGACTGATGTTGGACTTGGTACATCATAAAACAAAAAGAATTGGACAAGATTCCTTCTTTTGTTGAACTGGGGTTGTACCAGTCCATTAATCTGCACTTAAATGTGCAGCGTGCGGATACACGTGAGGAGCTGGGGACTTACTGTCAAGATAACTAAGAATATAAAGAAAAAAGTTTAAATAAGAAATGGTTAAAACTAGGCTATGAATAATTATTTTAGACTCATTTCATTACTTCACTTGTGATCTTTTATATGACATGTCATCATTTTCAACTAAGATGTCATCATTCATCTAAGCCCCACCCTGTTCCATCCAGCTATGAATATAGTCAGCTAGCTTTGGTATGAAGGGTGCATTTGATTTTAATTTCAAAATAGCACAGGTGGGTGGAGTACTAATCGTCATAAAAGTCTTAAAGTACGAGTGTAACGTTTCAAAAATATGCCTCATCTCATTAGTGTTATTTCAGAGTTTGAGAGGAAAGTGTGTGATTTTGCTGTTTTGCTGTGAATATTAATGAACCATGTGAAATTTCCGAAGCAGCGCTTGTCCCTTCACTATTTAATGCATATATGACTAACACTGCCTAAATATAGAGATATTTCTTCTAGGGAAATAATTAGGTTTGTGAATTGTAATTCAAATATATATTTTAAATCTTGTTTTTTTTAAATTTGCTACATAACATCGCAATGTGCTGCGAAAGCCTGAGAGATTCTGCAAGTTACATATTGTAGCTTAAAAAAATGATATAGCTTTAAGCTTATGAGACACTATCATGAAAATTAGTTTAAATTCATTTTTTTAAAGAAACCTATGTTTTACTTAATTGTACACGTATTTAATTTGTGTCAGGCTTCTGCTTACGTTTGCGACATGACCAGATTAAAGAGTAATTGAAAGCAAAGGGAGAAACACAGCAAATGCTCTTAAGTATTTACTTAAACATAAATTTGAGAAAAGTAAAATAAAACCTGATCAAATAACCAAACAAAAGCAGATGGCAGATTTTATAGTGGCCCATGGCATTAGGTGGTAAGCCCCGCCCACCAACTACCTGTACCTGTAAGAGAAGAACCAAAAAGGCACAACAACATCAAGGCAGAGAAAACTGAAATTAAGTTGGTCCAAACAACTAATGAAGAGAAATGTGTAAACCTTTCAGTACTAGTTCAACTTGTTAATTCGAAAAAGCCTAAAAAGTACAGTAACACTTTACCTATAACGCAGTAGTAGCATAATTCACTGCTGCAATTGTTGGCAGTGACTACTTTGAGTTGCAGAACATAACAATTGAATACAGTTCTTTATTTTGGCTACATCATGGATGTCGCTACTGAGGAATAGTTAGGTATGTCGCCTTGTCCAAGAGTACTTACTATTCCTTAGAGCCTATTGTTTGGTCCCTGGCTCTGCAGGTCAACGGCGGCTTTTCTTACAAGTCCACCTTTCCAGCCCTTCATGACAAAGCCATAGGTAAAGCACAGACATCAAGCTTGCTCTGCTGTTAGTGTGACCTTTACATTTTCAGAAGAAGTCTGAAAATATCCCTCACTCTGTGACATGTCTAAAGGTTAATGACATCACTCCATCTTGTCATCCCACAACCTCGCCTTCCGTGCCTTCCCTTGGAAATGATCCAAGCAGAAAAAAAGTCCACATTTGCAAGCTAAACAGCCCAACGTCTGGAGAATTACCAAAATTAATAACATTGTAGGAACCTCAGGCGAATAAACACGACAAGCAGTTTGGCCTGTGTATTTGGGTGCTATGATAAAACCAATCCTAAAAGTGAACTTAAAAGAACAACATGACATTTTGGCCAAGAGTTACGTGGAAAGATTGATACCACTCTCATCCTGTTTTACTCTGTTAATTATTAATCACGAACCACTTACATTACAATCAATCACAAACACCACTTACATGTGAGGAAAGACATTGAGAGAAAGCGATATTCTTTGATCCTTTACATTTACATTTAGACATTTGCCACATGCTTTTATCCAAAGCAACTTCCAAGTAAGTGAGGTCCTGTACAAAGCATGTCAAAAAAAAAGTCCAGGGAGAATACATCAAAAGCAAAGTGCCATAAGAATTAATGTTTTCACGGGGAGATTTTTAAATAATTCAGGTGCAAAAGAAGCTGTGAATGAGATTCCTTGATTGTGGAACCACCAGACACCATTTGCTGCAGGGTGCGCTGGCTGAGAAGGATTGTGCACCTGGATGACGGTCTTCTGGTAGAACAGATCTTTTGAGTTGACCGCTTTTTAGGCGACTCAGAACTTCGAGCCTGATATGGGTGGCTACTGCAGGCCAGTGCGGGGTTTCATTTTTTGACCTATCAAAAATGTGACATGCTGCTGCATTTTGGATCATTTGGTGGAGCTTGGAATGTGTAGCCTTGTGTAGCAGGGCATTGCAGTCTTCAAGGCGAGACATGGCCAGTACATGGACGTGTTTCCGGACACAGGAAGACCTATGTGGATGGAGATAGTGATTGTTGATATGAAATTCATATTATATACGATATGAAGCAATAACAGGAAAGACTGACTTCAGTTCACTCTGCCATTACATACACTTGTGACTGTGGTCTCTCATCACTCACTGTGGGAAAGTAATGGCAGTTGACATTAAAGGCTAACTCAGCATGATATGACCGCCATATTAAACAGGCCCTGGAACAGTTGTTGGAGTGTATTGCCTTACACTGAAAATTCCCTTTGACCTTGAGATGATCTGGGATACGCTGATAGCTGCGTCTGTCAGTCAATGGTGTATTATGTCCAAAATTGTACCACTTCTGCTAATACTGGAAAACATTTCCTTCATTTTATGGTGAAAAGCAGCAACATAAAATGATACTGTACTAGTGACATAAGTAGTAAAACTCTCTTTTTATGATTTTCTTTTTTTTTTTTCCTTTTCTTTCTCAGACTCCGGTGATCTCCCAACCACACATATACACTGAAACCACACATAGAATTATTATCACGGCTTTCCAGAGGCAGCAAAGCAGCTGCTGTTTCACTTGATCTTTTATAATGGGAACAGCAGCAGAAAGTCAGTAATGCCATCTCAGCTCACTGTTCTATTCCAACACTTCCCGTAGCATGACCCCAGAGTCACTGAGAAAACTCTCAAGTCCGCCTTTTAATGGAAAAAGGTTTAACGATTGAATTATGTACCGCAAATAACAGACGCAGCGGGGGATTCTATCAAGGCGTGATTGACATTTACTGAATGTGACAGTCCTGCCAGCTGTAGATTTTGTATGACAGAAAATCTGCAACACTGCAACCTGATCAGGGGTCATTTCCTACTGGGCCCCCTTCAACACTTCAGATAAGAATAAATAGTGTGTATATGCTTCAATACAACTTGTCTTTCCATATACATTGTGTTGGATTTTTATGTGACACAGAACCTTTTGAGCATCTTATAAATTCAATGTAGCTTCAAGGGAATCAAACGAAGAATAAAAACACTATACACTACAAGTAAGGTTGTTTGCCTCCACCAATTAATGAATGTGCAGTGTACATACATGTCAGTCCAAACCTTTATTCTAAATGAGTCCAAGTGCACATCTGTGCCAGATACTATGAAATTCCCTTGAGGCGCCTGAATGGGACATACAAGGTCACAATGACCTTGACCTTTGACCACAAACATTTAATCAATTAATTCTTGAGTCCTCGTGAACATTTGTGCCAAATTATAATAAATGCCCTCAAGGCGTGGCCGAGATATTGCCATCACAAGAATGGGGTAGACCGATGGACATTATACATTTACTTTAATCATTGTCCAACTTCTACTAGGCTTCAGGCATCCTGACATGACCTTGAATAATACAGCGATAAATGTCAGAATTCTTATTTTTTGGATGACAGCACCAAATTGGTTTACACAGCATAATTTTGCTTTCACATTGCATCGAAAATAAATACCCAAATAACTGAAATATGATTCAAATCACTACATTCTGAATAAATAAAACAACCGTGACAAATACGGGTCTATTTTTGTTAGCAATGCTAGCACCAGAACTAACCAGGTAAAAACTTTTAAATCCTACAAATCCTAGAGCCTGTACAATAGAATTGTTAGGTCAACCTTTATTAAGGTTCTCTAATCTTTCATGTCTTTCTAATCTTTCTAATCTTTCAATCTTTCATGTGTAGTTCCTACACATGAACTACTTCAAATATTTTAGGTGGTTATGTTATTTGTTGTAGCATTATTGAGTTTTCAGTGATTTAAAACCTTGTCAGCAGAAACTTCTTACTCTTCACAGCTTCCATTTATATTACTATTTGGATGCAGGCCTATTTGTATTAGTTGATATTTATATTACTTATATTTATTTTTTATCCAGGTGTTTTATTTTTTTTCCATTGAAAAATGTTCTCTGACTAGACACATCATCTCATTATACTGTTTATTTCCGCACCTTGGCAAAACACAGTTTGAAAAATGAGGGGAGGCACATAAAATAAAATGCAGAAAATTGCTAATTTGTGAGTATTTGCTGTAAAATTGGTGCAATACAAAACGTAATACCCTCCTAATAGCATTGCAGTAATGGCATAGCCACCCACACAGTCACAGATTACAGCAGATGATCTAAAGCCTTTACAGATATGTAAAATAATGTATAGCATGTTTTTGTCCTTTGGAGCATCAAGAATAAGAGTTTACACACAAGTGTTCCGAATTGTACCCGATAAAGATAAATGCTTTCTATTATTTGTGATTTGGTCATTAGTGTGAAGAACAACGAGTAAAATAAAAATCACTCTTCTCAGTGGCCACGGTGCCGAAGTGCCACACCATCATTGATGTTTTGATTACATGTTTAATTCGCCGGGTTTGACAGACATCAGTGATTTGTCTGACTCTGTGATGTGCGAGGTGATCCGTTCATTATTTTCCCAAATTCATAAAAAGACCGCTGTGAAGTGTGAAACTTACAGTCCAGGATTCCTGGTGGGAAAGTACGGAACTATTACCATACCATGTGTTGTCGAGATCAGTAAAAGGCAGCTAACCCGAGTCTCCGGGGTGTGAGGGAGTTGAGAGGAATCACGGAACGATCACTAAATAACCCACAGCTATTTCAGTTTTTTTCTCCATGGGCGTGCATCTGCTACGCTGACATGACACCAGTCATCACCGAGCACCAGCGGGTGCAGTAAACTTGAGCTAATCCTCAGGCCTTCTCTTTTGGCTGTAGCTCTAACAAAGCTCTGGTGACGGCCTCGTCTCCCCTACGCTGTTTGTGTGTGTTTGAATTCAGAGCTTTAGTGTAGCACTGAAGCTGATAGCATGTATGTTCTGTTTCACACAATTTCCCCTAGTACTGAGTGTTTAAAGCGATCGAAATCTGTAGCTACTCCGCTACTGTATGCCACCCACCAATAGTGTGATACATGTTGATGCAGTGGGTAATGAATGCATAGGTTTCACGGGCTCGTTAGTTAAACTTCTACTGAATTAAAAAGAAAAAACAATATCACAATGTTACTCAAGAATTAACACCAAGAGGCTACTTTATGATCTGTTTTATTTATTGCAACGACCACAAACTGATTTTGACCATGAACTGACTCCTCATCGCTCCTAGTTCATTTGCTGCTGTCTTTCAACTGTCAGCCGTCTAAACAAAAGTGTGAAAAAGTCTTTCAAAAATGTAGCGTGAAAAAAGCAATGGGTTATAAACAGGACATTGTTGTATTTGCTACACCCCCAGTGCTCATGTAGCTCTAGTCAGAGCCTCTCCAACTCCTCGTTCCACCCCAGCGTTTTTCTTTCCCTGAAGCTGCTTGACACTTCACTCTCTTGTTGTTGCCTGCTCTGCAAAACTCCTCATGAGTTCATTCACTGAAGTACAGCTAAAGTGTGGTCTTTGGTAAAGTGTAGTAGTTGAAAATAATTGGTGGCCTTATTTTTTATTTTTTTTTCCTTTTTCTGCTGCATTTGTCTGCACTATAACAGTTCCTGAGTAGGAACAGAGCGAACCATCACGGAGTAGTTCTAAAAATCACTGGGCTTCTGAAGGACTTTTCCGTGCATTAATGCTGAACACACTCTTGAGAAGACAAAAAAACATCTAAACACTTTATCCTGCAATGTTAGTGTCACACACAATCTGCTGTTGTACGTCAATTATTTATAACTTAAATCCAAGGTGACCTCACCTTTATGACCTAAATATGATCAAAAAAACATCAGCATGGTTGATCTGAGATGCGTTTGAAATGTCTGGGAGTCTTAAACAAGGTTATAGCAGGCATGCTTCTCACAGGAGTGAAGTAAATTCATCTTCTTGGCAGTTTTCAAAGGTCCCTGCGTTATTTTCCTCTCTCCTCCGCATAACAGGAGGGTAATATCACTCTCCCAGCGTAGTGAGTATGTCAAACAAGAAACTGTATAACTCCCAACAATGCAACATTGCGTGCAATTCACAGTTATTTGATCAGAGCAACCTTAAGTGAAAATGCTGTTGGCTGAATTCCGATGTCTTTGTACTGCCCGGCTATAGGAAACACACAAAGAAAGAAAATGAAATGGGAAAAGGCAGGAATCCATTGTTCATTTTGCCGCATTCCATTTCACTCACTTTGTCCATACTTTGTGCCTGTGCATTAATAGTCTGTGCATTAAACATCTGAATGGTTGGCTTAGATACCTTTTTTTGGGGGGGGGGGGGGGGGGGTAATGCTCTTTGACAGAGGTGTAACACAAGACTGCTGGATCAAAAGGCATTTTGTTTTCTTTTCATCTGTCATACGCTCAGCCAAGACTTGAGCAAGTGAGAGAGGCAGAGACAGACTGACAGACAGAGAAAGACAGAAATAGAGAGAAAAACACACCAGATGACGGGTGCCTGACAGGCAGGTAGTGGAACAAGCCTGCAGTCCTGGATGTGGCCTGCATATATCTGGGACATTGCTCATCAACACATTAATTTCTCTCCTCATGCTGGAGGAGTTCTTCCATTAGCTCATACATAAGTATTTTGGATAGCGAGCTGCAGATGATTAATTCACTCACATCAATTGGCTGCCTCTGATGGGATGAGAGTTCCTCTCGTGTGAAGTTCACATTTCTGTCTCATCTTTCATCTCATAACACTGTAGTATGATAGATACACCGCGTAAGTGCTAGTGTGTATGTATGTGTGTGTGGAGGCCCTGCGGGCTCAGTTGGCAGAGACGCATTAACGTATGTAACCGCAATGTTCTTAACGTGGCCATATTTGAACTGGAAAACAAAGGCAGAAAATAATAATATCAACTATAACAGGCAGTGTGTTGTGCTGCTAATTCTGACACTAGTGTGATATTTGTTGTTTGATCAGAGCAATGGAGATTTATTATTTTCACACTCGGAAACGTCCCAGTAAAACCACAGTCTGAGCTGGTGAGCAGCTCCACTAGAGCGTACAGGGGTTAAGTGTCGTGCATAAAAGCACTTCAGTGGCAATAATGAGCTGAGCCCTTTCACTTTCCCTTAAGTTAAGTTGATCCAGGCTTAGGAATAAGCGATCTTCCAGTCAGACCCTTACTCCTCTAAGCACCTGTAAAAAGGCTTTTTGAGGTCCAGGAATTTAACAATATTAAAGCAGGCTCTGAAAAACCGTAACAATGTTATCATAACCAGAATATCTAAGTAGGAGTAAACACAAATTATAACCTTAAAATGAGGCGTGAACAATATGAAAAATATATACTTAGCTAGACTAATGCAGCGCAACACAACAACAAATTTTATATATATATATATATATATATATATATATATATATATACACACTACTATACTATATCACTACAACTTTTTTACAAATAAGCACAAACTTTTCATTAATTCAGAACAAAAACTATAAGGTTCGGATTAGACACAACAACAATTTGTTTATGGTAGGGAAAAGTTTAATTACTTCACCAAGTGTCACCTTTGCTCCTGTCATTTTTACTAAAGCTGCCAGATGGTTTCAAACTCTTAAAGGTATCAATGACAATAAACCTACTGGCCTACGGGTAAGTAGGAGGTGACCTACTTAAGCATAACTATGGCCATATGAAAGACTGAAAACTGGCCAATGAGAAACTTCTTTTGATCATAACACGCAGATGCTTCCACACAGGTGCACGGCATGGATACAAATGAGAAATTAAAATTTATATTGAACCATATGCCTTATCAGTCCCCAGCTCTTATCCCAGCTGGGCACTTCATGGGAGATTTTGTACCAATGTATTCTCATTGAATTCCTCAATTGTCGTTATTGTAACAAAAGGAAGTGAAATGTTGACATAGTCATGTGGGTTTTGGCTAATTTACCAAAATTAATTGCTGAAACTTTAATGTCATTTGTTACCCTGACACTAAAATCTGGTAATGGAAATCTACACAAGATGTTACCTGACTTCTCTGACCCTCTATTAACAGTCAACACACGGTGAACCATAACTTAGTCCCCAATGAGAGGAGTTAACTATGTCTTTACACACTTACCCTCTATCTGTATAACCAGCAGAACAAACTGAATTTATTCCACCGGCGGTAAATCTCTGCCAATCACAGGTTATCTCACACAAATCACTGTCATGGGTTTGGGGAATGACTGACAGGCTTTACCAGATCTAAGCTGACAACATGTTTACAGGCACCTCAGATGTGAAAGTAGCAGCACTTGAACAGCCCTTTTTTCTCCTCCGCTTCTCTAACTTCCACATCTGTAAACAGTGTCACACTGAGGGGAACAGTCACTCCTCACACATTTTAGGGTCCATATATGATCATTTACAGCATTGGCAGAAATAATACAGCAGCAGTAGAATATGGAATGTTATGCTGATTTGGTACATTGTTATATTGCCTAATATAACATATTTAACATTTCTTTGCTCTGCTTTTCTGAATGTATGTGCAAGGTACATTTTGTCTTCTGTTGATAGGTTGTGTTTGAAGCTGCTGCGTGAAACCTTCACCACAAACAACTCGCATGTCTTACAAAATGAATGCAATAATATGTTATTGCCCTTGGAAGCTCACATTTTTCTTTTATTCTGTGCTCAAAAGGTGCTTCTCCACACTCCTCTAAGTCTAATTTAAACTACCCCCCAATCTAACTGACTGTAGCTCTGTCCTGCAGTCACAGCCTCCAGATCTCTAAGATCCCAGGATTTAACAATAATAAAAGTGCTTTGTAAGTGGCTTCTGTTTCAGAAGCCCGAAACCCCTCACCACCCACTGACCTTCCTCAAAGAGCCCATAAGGTTAATCCCCAGGCAAATAATTGAATCTTGACCTGACTATTATTACCTCCCTCTAACCATTCCACTCTGCAGGAAGCTTACCTCATAAATGCTTCACAACACACACACACGCACACACACACAAATGAACACACACGTGCACAGGCCACTTTTCATCCTGATAAGACAGCTATAAACATGCATCTTTGTCCACACAAGAGCAAATGCTTTAACACACATAACAACCCAAAGGCAGATTGAGTAGAGAATAAAACAAGGTGACCATGACACACACACACACACACACACACACAGATAATATACTGTACAGTGACACTGACCCACATGCACACTTTGTCTGGAAAGGAGGAGCACACCATCGTCTGCCAGTGGGTGGTAAAAGCTGTGTCTAAAGCGATCTTACAGACCCGTGACCGCTGGGAGAATGAAATCACACCTGGCACAGCTCACAAACTGGTCAGGACATGCACACACACACACACACACACACAGCTCAAAAGTACACTTGAGTAGTCAAAGTATGCTTTGACCACACTTGCTGAACTTCCTGCACAAACACACATTAGACACCATATGGACGTGTCTTCTGGTAGTCCCTGTCTTCAAAGTTCTCCTTGCTTTTGTAATTAATTGGAATCCTCATGCCTCCGGAAGAGAGAAAAGAACTGCATGCATGAGGCCTCTAGATAAAAAATAAGAGCAGAATAAAAGTGTTGCTCAGGCCTCGCACACAATTCCCACTGCCCTCAGTGTAGCGCAGCTGTTTGAACACATACATACACGAACACACACATGTACTGTATACACGTATACATTTTACTGTACATATGCATGCTTTTAACTGATAATATTCAAAAGCTCGAAGAACAGATGCTGTACAATTTGGAAGAATCTCAGCAGCCAAAATCAAACAAGGTGCCAATTTACAATTGATCTCAGTGTGATGTTCAGAAAGAATCGACTTACCTACAAGTGGCCACAGCAGAGCAATCACAGAGCTATGTACCCCCTGTATTTTAAGCTTGTGAATGGCTGAGCTGTCAATGTACATGGATCACTAGAAGGAAGTGCGTTAAATGGCGGCAAAGTCACTATTAGTTACCTCTTCAGTGTACAGTTATTCAGCTTGAAATGCTGGGATTGCCACAAATTCTGGCAACGAAATCCTCCACTCCTTGGCCTTTGAATGAGGGAAATAGATTCAGTTCATGGCTCAGAATAGCTTTGAATGAGCTGAATCTGACCTCCTGCTCTGAGGCTTGGAGGATCTAAACCTTAAGCTTTTTCACATTTAGCGACTTTACACTGGAAACAACCACGGATTCCATGTATTGCGGATAAGCTGTGGAAGTGTAAGATCCAACAGGTGGATGCCAAAAGGAAAGGATCACCAAGCCACGAGAAATGACAGTGGAGACAGAGCTGTGAATAAGAGCAGACCACCAAGGCATCATTTAGTTTCTGTGTCAGCATTTTGGAAGAAACCAGCAGTTAAAATGGAACAAGAATGCATGGCACTACCCAGACTCCTCCTGGTAGTTCATTCAACAAACCTGTGCAGCCATCCAAGAAAGAGCTCGGCTGGGACATAGCCCAATAACCCAAGGAGAAGTCTGACAGAATTACAGAAGTGCAAGGCTGCCATGGCAGATGTTGCTGGAAGAACCACAATGGGCACATCATTATATGAATCTGTGCTGTAAAGGAGAATAGCCAGAAAGAGAACACTCCATGATGAGGTAAAGTAAGAGGCCTGGACGAAAACACCCTTAAGAGACTCTTGAGGAGAGAAAGTGGCATAAAAGACAGTTCTGATGAAATGGAAACCGAACCCTCAGCCATAAAACAAAGCTCTGTATCAGGCAGAAACTGGGCACAGCTCATTACCCATCTAATAGCACCCCTACTGCGAAGCATGGTGATGGCAGCGTCATGCTGTGGACGGGCTTTTCAGCAGTAGGGACTTGGAAGGATGGACTTGGAAGGATGGAGAGAACAATGAATAGAAACAAATGAACACATTTCCTCGAAGAACTTCCTATAGTTTGCCAAAACCCATAGATGAGTGGCAAGTACTTATGCTCCGACCGCTAAATTTGCCCTGGAATGGCTTCAGAAAAGTACAAGCCAACCCCTGTAGCAACTCAGTAATGGGCCGAATTGAAATCCATTTTAAAATTTTGAGTCGTGATATGATGAAGGGACTAAGTTTCAGCTTCCTGCTGAGAGTTGATACAACTCCAAAATCTTGATGGTTCTTCTACAGACTGTTTAGTTGGATGCTCTTTATTACTGTTCAATCAATTCAACTATGGAAGACATTTTTTATGATATGACTTGATCAAATTGTGTGGGACAGACATTCCGGGAGCCTAGCGTTTAACTCTGATTGGCGTGTAGCACCAGTGTCACATCAGAGTTTTTACTTACTGTTTCAAGTAAAATGTTTAATACTTGCTCCTTTGTTCCGCCTGTTTTGTGTAGTATGCATGGTCTTTGCAAAAGCTTGCTGATTTCTTGACATCATCAGGTCAAAGGGCAACATTGTATTTGGCCAATTTGTTGCCAAATACAGCTTGTTTTATGTCTTCGCTCTATGCAATGGCAATTCAATTCAATTCAACTTTATTTATATAGTGCCAATTCACAACAAAGTCATCTCAGGACACTTTACAGAATAAAGTCAGTTTTCAGTTGTTGTCAGGTCCATATTTATGATAACACACATTGAAAGGTGTATTTCAATGTGTGTTATCATTCGTTTTTAATGAATGTATTTTTTTTAACCCGTGAGTTCAAGCTTCACTGCAGCGGATCATTTGTCTGCATGTTGATGTGACATTTGAGTTTTTACAACGGTTGCCCTTCCTGACGCAACCCTCCCCAATTTATACCAGGCTTGGGGCTGGCACTGCACGGCTGGGGATGAGAGTAGGCTGTTTGGGGTTCAGTGTCTCGCCCAGGGACACTTTGACATGTGGTCGGGAAAAGCGGGGCGCAAACCTCCGACCGTATAGTCAGTAGGGGGCCACTCTACCAACTGAGCCCACTGCTGCCCCTATTATTAGGTGACAACAGCCGTCACTGTTTGTGACATATTGTGAGGGATAAACACTGACCAGCATTAGTGAGTTATTATTTTATCACAAATCACACTTTTATTATTTGTACCATGACAACAGATACATGATACATGATAATGGCCTACGGAGTCAACTAAGAGATGGAGCAGGGCCCTAATAGCTCACATCTATGGTCCTGATAATGGCTAATAAATGACATGACATTCAGCACAGTTGGTCTGTCTAACAATTTGGTTTTCATTGCAATGACATTACAGCCAAACAGAACCACCAACATGGCTGGAGACTCTTTATTTACACTGTCCATATAAGCTCAGTTAAAACTACTCTAAACTCATGCTGGGACACCACAAAACCCAGAAAAAGACAAAGGAGGTTCAGTGGCAAAATTGCAGACTCTGTTCTATGCACCTGTTTTTTAGTCAGGTATTTTCCTTATTTTGACAGTTACCAATAGACACAGAAGTAAAGCAGCAGGGGGATGAATGCTGTGCCTCGTGTCGGAGCTAAGATCAAATCAGCCTGTGAAAGAAGATGTCAGCTTTCTCCTGGAGATGCAGTGCACATAGTCATTACCTTGCAAATACACATGCTAATATACACACAGTTTAGAAGCATTCAGGGACACATTTGGGACCTGCGTATGCGTATGAGGACATGCGTGAAGTCCACATGTTTAAAAGAGGTTTAATTATTCATTTTTTTGCAACAGAATTACTTAAACTGGCGGTTCATTGTTTTACTAAATCGTTGCCAGGTTTGTTTTGAGTATCTGCCAAATGACTGAATGTAAAAGTAATTGATGTGGTAAACCCATATCCCAGCATACAGAGGAATACTCAGCTGACCAAAATGGAACAAATTAAACTACATACTGCCTTTAACTATCCATCATTTTCATCAACCATTAATTATTATAATTGATCGTCTGAAATTAGGACAGAGGTGGAAAACAAATACAATTACTCAAGAAGGAATGAAGCACCATGGCCTCACTGCATGATCTTTTTTATTTAATCTCATCATTGTAAATGCAACAAATGGCTTAGTAACCTTCATCACTATTTAAATACTATTAATTGTTGCAACCTTAAAGCAGGGAATCAAATTATGAGTAACTACATTTACAGCACATCCATAAATGATCAGAAATCTTCTTGAGTTAAAACACTAAATCTCCAATCTGATTTCCTAAATATAATCGTTTGTAGTAAATGATGCAATAATAATATAATGATTAAAATGCCAACAAATGTGTTTACCATAATAATTACCAATTAAGCATTATGTGTCAATGATCACTGAGCAACAAATCCTAAAAAGTTTGTGTTTAATGAACACCATCTGTGTGCAACTAATACAAAGCCATTATTGGCTGTCAAAAGTTAGGAATAGCATAATATGAATAGAATATTTTTATTCCGTCAGATGTCTGCCACTATTTGCTGCTAACATCAAACACTTTTAGAGTCAAAATTCAATACATTCAAAATATAAAACCATCATACACACATTACCACAACCAGTGGAACTATTTCATAACAACAGTGTCAGAATCCCCAGTGTCTATTGAGTGTAAAATCTAAAATCCATTTAGAAATAAAAAAAAAGCTTTAGCTGTGAGCTTTAAGGTAATCCAGTAATCCCTGTCTGTACAATGTTGACAAGAACTGCAAGTATGTTCTTCCATAACACGAATTAGTCACAAATAGGATATATAGTATAGGTTGAGATCAATACTCAAGACATTCAACAAGCTTTCTTGTCAATAACCTTTATGTCATTTTCACTAGCTCAGCCAGTACATGCAGAATAAAGCTTGTGATTTTTTATTTTTTTTTTTGCCTCACAGCCCGTTGTTGAAGCCTGGCTCTTTGTACATTTTGAATGACCTGATGGCAGGAAGAAATAACAAGAAAATTATGCACTGACCCCAAGGTTCCTGCAAAAAGGACAAAAGGGCTTTTCGGAGTTTCGTCACCAGCTACAGAGACACGTCAAGCTGACGTTTTTTGCTGCATGTTTATTTTTTTTTTTTAATAAACCCAGTTGAACTATTTCTTTAAGTCTTTTTTATAAAACATAGAGATCTTAGGCCCCATATTTTACAGTATACAGTAATTTAAAAAAAATACAACCAATTTAAGTAAAAGAAAATTATTTCTTGCCATTTGGACCCTTCAGTAATTTCTGATCATTTCAAAAGTTCATGTGGTGTAAATCAGTGTTTCTTAATTCTGGCCCTCAAGAGCCCCCTGCTCTGCCCTACCCACTGCAGACTACCTGGATCAGATGCTTTCAGTCAGTCCGATGCTGGAAGATACCATCTTAGACACATTTACTTTGTCTTCCCCATTCCACTCTCATTCAAGATGGAATCTTCCTGCGTATCTTCCAATTCAGTTTAGAAGACTGGACACACACATCTGAGTTGATCCTGGGTAGTGCGAGCCCGTTCTCCCTCCTGAAGCATCAAATGGCGTCGCTTTGACCAGTCACTCTGCGTTACATGCTGACGTTTAGGATGCCTGTTTGCGTTGGTGATCGATGGACTGAGCCTTCAGTGAAGTACAATGGAAACCTCGACACCTAAAGCAACAACGTATTATAGAAAGTGACATAGTTTTATAGGAAAGTGGACCGGATGTTGGATGGTACAACAACACACAGGACCCCAGCCCTGCTTGTTCGCAAACCACCCCTGTACTACCAACATGTTCATCCCACAGTGTCAGATGTTCAGATTGCACTGCTTTTTTACATCCTTTAACGTATCGTAGTGAAGCCACAGGTACATTTTCCCATCACTGTTGGATGCTCCGTGAGTGTCCTTATTTACCGCCACTGCTGTAGAGAACTCATATATGTCATTTAATGTTTTCTACTATAGTGTCCTTTGGAGAAGAAACTACTTACTTTGAATGATCATTGCAATCATTGGTTCCAATTTATACAGTGAAACCACGAAGAACCTGAAGTCACATATATTTATAGTATCAGTAATATAGAATATTCACATGGTAACAGTTCTTAGAAAATGAAGTCAAACATGAAATGTTAACTGTCATCGTGTTTGCACACTTCCATTTCAGCCTTTTAAATATGATAATATATTGTAGCTTATAATAATAATAATAATAGCGTGTTCAAAAAGATGAGGAGCCCTACAGAAGCATTAATGGATAGATATTGCAATTGAATTATGTGGGTAAGAATGACGTTAAATTTCTTTTGTGACTGATGAGTCACTTAATTCTCTTTGGCTGCTGGTCACTTAATTCAGTCTGAGGCAGGAGGAAGTGATTTCATTATCTAAAAAATGATGGCACATGAAATGAGACCATCGCAGGAATAATTCCAGGAAGACATGACTGTTATTTTTGCTCTTCAGATAGCATAGAAATGCATATTATTTATTGCTGTGTAAAAAGGAAAAAGGGTGTGTTGCTGTCCATAAAGAATGATATCCAGCACCACTGGGACCCGCTGCAGAAGTCAGCAGTCACATTATCTCCCATAATTCATAAAATTCTCCTGCTTTGAAGTGCTGCCACCTGTTTTTTTTTTTTCTCTCTCTCTCTCCCAGTGCTCTTCCCTCTTCATCGTCCTCATCCTCCTCCTTCCTCAGAGGACTATAGCTTTAATGTCCTGTCTCATTTGGATGCGTGTTTACATTTGGTATTCACCGTGAAACTGATCGCCCACGTGTGGCGACCTTGCAGAGGACCCGCTCTGCATGGTAAGACAGTCTGGCCTCACCTAGAATGCCAAACGCTGCCAGCAATGTGTGACCCTGGGAGGTGCCATTTTAGAGAAAAGAAAAATATTATCTTTTTTTGTCTTTATGTGTGTGTTTCTGTATGTACGCCCTAAGTGCCTCTCCCACTGAACTGTGCACCACGGTTCGTCATTTTGGCACGACTTAAATATTAAATATCGGATAGTGTTGAGACTTCGATCATCTTATTTGCATCACAACCACAGATAGTAACAGCAGATCCGAAAATAATTGCTCTCGTAAATGTCACTGCAGTTGTAGTACCAGAATTGAATGAACTAGGTAACCTACTCCTCGATTCACATAAATAACCTGATATTAAATTCTACTCGGGGAAAATATGCAGCCACGATGGTGTTACAGAGTGATGTAATTGGTCAATAACACTCCAAGGACATTTAAAGATCAGTGAATCATTTGTGTACACATAAAATTACTGTGCACAATCACACACACGCGTACACACACACACACAGAGGCACATACAGTTTCACTATTCTTTTTATTTTCTACAGTTTTTTTTTCATATTTTTGTAGCTGTGCTGGCAGCATTTTACAGTGAATGGCAATCATCAAGTCATCATGTTGGTCAGTTGGTTTCACCATCTCTGTCCACATAAAATATTGCACTGTGATGCAAAATGCATTAGAAGTATGACATTTTTCACTTTGTCCGCTTTCTTTTTTCACCTAATACGGGCAAAACTACAGGAATCTCCTCGGCTTCAGCCGTACGTTGTAAGTAGAAGATGTTGGAATGCTAATGTGCTAAACAACAATGTTAACATCAAACCTTGTAAACATCAGCATACAGGCATTATCACTGTCCGGATGCTGACAATGCCATAGCTGAGTAGCATAGTTGTTCGGCTGTGGAGACTTGGTCTTTTTCACTAGCTACTGCAAACACTCTAGATGGCTCTAAATGCACTAGATCAGAGAGAGGGGCTGCAAAGTAGAATTTCTATATGCCCTATATACACGGCATTGGTTGCTTAGTTGTAACAATGTGTGTAAAGTTGTATTGTCCCTGAAAAAAATAAAAAATAAATAAAATATCTTTAGATGAATTCCCTTGAATTGTTTGTAAAGATATAATGGCGGCTTTGAATAGAATGGATCCTAATCATTTAGATAACTCGGATGTTGCAGTGTATGCTACTTACCGACGAGCAGCTTTAGAGCCAACTCAGCATATTCAAATCGAAGTTATTAGATTAATTATGTTGAAAATTAAGACCTAACAAACCCAATTCACAAAAAGTTGGGACAATGTGTAAAACAAAAATAAAAACAGAATGCAATGATTTGGAAGCTTATCAACTAATATTTTATTCACCACAGAAGATAAACAACATATTGGATGTTGAAACTGAGACATTTTACCATTTCATGGAAAATGTTACTGGAGGAGAATTTGACAATCGATGGCTTTTGGCTTGCTGCAACCCTCCCATTTTATTTGGGCTCGGGACAGACATCAAGGTGGGGTGGGATTCTAACCCGTGGCCTTCTGCATCCAAACCTAATGCTCTGCCACTGAGCGACCAGGCCCCTTGGAGGAGCATTTGACTAGCGTTTAGGTGTTAGGTCAGTAACATGACTCGGTATAAAAGGAGAATTTCAGAGAGACAGAGCCTCTTGAATTTAAAGATGGGTAGAGCTTTATGAATCTGTGACAAACTGCATCTAAATGTTGTGAAACATAAAATTCCAATGTAAAATTCAACGTAAAATCGTGCAACGTAAAAATTAACAGAAAAGTCAGTGGTGGGTCCCGTTCATATCACTTGTTGCCATTGTCATCGTGTGTACGTTTCTCAGAACAGTCTCACAGAGCTGCCAGTATGGCTGCTGCTATTAGCCTTTGCTGCAGCTTCGACACAGTTATTTGCATTTGGGATGGACCCTACACCGAGACACCTCGACACACTGCAGCTCCATTATCAGCTATCTGCAGCCGAACACCAAACACCTCATATTGTGGCCGCCCTAAACTGTGATTAATGTGCTTTGCCCTGTTGGGGTTAAAACAACCACAGCATGCACCATTTATTGGTTTCCCCTATGTGTTTGTTGACAAGCTGTCTGGGACGTACTTAACATATCATCCAGTATGAAGAGAGGTTTGCGTGGCAGTTATTTCAGGGTCAAAAGGTCAGCTTATTACATTACCATCTGTTAACAATGGAGCTTCCTCCAACAGACTAATAGACATACGGATGGACGAGCATGGAAAGCTTCATCCTAGGGCGTGCGTTGTGGCTTCATGGGATACCGCACCATCGCCAGCAGCTGCAGAGAGATGTGACACTCCAACAGCCATTTGGGGGGAGAGAGAAGAATGCAGCATTGTAATAAGAAACACATGCTGGTGAGTGAGAGGGCCCTGTCTGCCGAGGGAGGACACCAAGGAGACAGACACAGTTCCACACTTGGACATGCACATACAAACTCAGACACACACCACAGGCTCTGTGAAAACATACCTAAACAGGGGAGATGTAGGACATGTCATTTATTTTGCCTGCGTCCTGCTCCCACCTCAGCGGGATTTCAGGTTCAAACTGAAAAGAGAAAAGGGGAGCACAGCCGGCCTGTTCAAGATTTAGCAATGAGGAGCAGTCAAAAATGATAAAGTGCTGTTACATGTTCATTTGACATTAAGAATAGTAGCTGTTTCTCCCTCAGCGTAGCCGCAGCTACAGCCATCCTTGCCCTCAACAAACCGCAGAGCCTGTGCTATATATACAAGCAGGAGAAAGCTTGCAAAAAGGCTGGGTCATTAGTCATTCTCCTGTGATGGGCCCTTTGGCATGTGTAACAGAGTTCAGACGGTGCTTACATACTGGCTTTATGTGCTGACAACAAAAGCAAATTGCCTGAATAAAGCGACAACAGTTTAATTATTATATCGCAATGCTACATTTTACAAGGAAAACCTGCTCAATAAATACATGTAAAACATATAAAAGAAGTTAAGTTGTATTTCATTTTTCAAATCCCTTTTTTTTTTTTGTTCGTTTATCACCTCCTGTAAATTGTTATTTATAGCATTATGTGTCCCTTTCCAAAATTGGATACAGCTAATTTTATTTCCCGGGCTACTAAGCTTAACGATGAAGTGGGCCTGGAATTTATGGTGGTTTCCACTGGCTAACCAGACTGCTCCAATAGCAGTATCAATCAGGGAGGAAACTGCTGCAAGCCCGGCGCTTTGTGGAATTAAGACTCTGCTCCTGACTGCACAGCTCGCCAATGCAGAGCTGCAATTACATCCCGTCAATTCTCTTACCGTAGCTGTCCCTCTGCCATGCTTTGGGCCAGACTTTCTCTAAACTAGCTGCAAAATTAAAAAATAAAAATCTATTTTGAAACCTGAGGACATAAGCCACACTATTTGACTATGTTTTTCAATGGGAATCAATTTTCTCTAAATACTGCTGCTACATACAGCGTTTTTTTTTTTCTTTGGGGGGGGGGGGGGGGTGTTTGCCGAGTGAATTCGCCTTCTTGGATGTTATTTAATTGCTCTGCTTAGGTGGGCCGAGAGTGTCTTTTCAGAGTGGAATATATAGTGCAGCAGAATTCATCAAGCTGTTAATATGATGTCCTTTTGTAATCCAGTCAAAAGGGACTTTACCATAAACGTTGCTTAGACTTCGTATAAGGAAATGACGGCAAGTAAAAACATTTATTGATGCCAAGGAGAAAGCTTGTATCCGTTTTTGTCTGAAGCTACATTAAAGATTTGAAAACATAGTTAGGCCATTTAATTAATGGTATTATGAGTATGAGGGCTGTTTGCTCCTGCTGCTCTTGAAGCTCTTTGTACATATTCTCATTCACTTTATATTTTATTGAATGGAAAACTTCAGTCGTTCGTCATTTGTTGCTTTGTCTTTTTGTAGTCGTTTCTATCACGTTGTAATCGTTTCATGTTTAAGTCACCAATAATTTCTTTGTGCGGCCCGACAGAGGTGCTGTGGTCTATATGTTAATCTCACAGCCTTTAATTTAGTTGTTGAACGTGAAACAGAAATGTTACTAATGCTCAACTAGTAAGACTGCTGTCACGATGTCACGTTAAAGAGACTTATATTCAGGAGGATGAGCTGAAGTAGATTTCCTAATTTTTTACTTTAATAAAGCGAATAAATTCTTCATGCAATAAGCACATAAGATTCTATATATAAAAGAACTTTACTCTATTTTACCAAGTATTTGTTTTCTCAGGTAATTTGGTAAAAAGAAGTCATGATGTACTGAAGATACACTGCTCAAAAAAGTGATGCATAATCAACTTTACTGTCAAATTTCAGAATGCACCTAAAACGCACTATAACCTTTACAAGCGAACTTAATTTGACCTTCTCTAAACCTTTGAATGCACACGTCCAACTGTCTAATGCTCCAGTACTTACTGCATAACATGCTGCTCTCAAACAAGGTGATTAACTGCAAAAATCACAACCCGATTCGAGGATTATGTCTGATCCATGACGCAACCGCTGAATGTTCTGGTTCAATGACAATTTGTATTTACACAGTCCTCTTCATCCCGCTGTTCACATTTTGACATCGTGAGACAGCTAACAATTATTTATTACAATTACAAGTTATTTAGACATTGACGTTTGTCTGTTGTGGTATAACCACCACTGTTGTTAGCTTTTGTTTGAGATGAAGAACATTCCATTGCATTGCTTCTACTTAAATGTTCTACTGCCATGATACAGTATATTATCACTGTACCATTTTACATAAATCTCACGCCAAAATTGAATATCCTAATTTTTGTGAGTAGTCTTACGTGCAGGTTTTGTATGACTTAGTTTGGGCCCCTAGAGTCAGGACTGATTCCTTCACTCAGCAAATGTATTGTTCTGACTCTTAGCTGGAAATGACCTCCTAAGCAACCAGTGGACTGGTGAAGGTGCTGATGTAGACTTGCAATTGAGCCGGCTTTTGTTCTCCTTCAGTGTGACCAGACTGGGCACTGAAATGTAGCCACACAAATGGCCATCTCCAGATTTGGTACCTAATGAGGTGTGATGTAGCACTGCATTGAAACTGTGGACATGAATTGGGTCTCAGGGTGAAATACTGTAAAATAAACAGACCATGCAGTTGTGATACCATCATCTTTTTTAACATTACTCGAAATGCGCACGGTTAATTATCTCCTTTTTTAGTTGGAATGATTGTTTCAAAGATTTCATAATAGCACTTGATAAAAAAAAAAAGTTTTTTCTCCTCCGGGGTCCTTATTGTACAAGCAGTTTCTTCAATCTGAATTCATCCCAAAGGCAAAGTCTTTATGACAAAAAGACACTTATTTGTAGTACAGTAGAAAGGATGTTGAACTATTGCAAATTGCTTAATCTACTACAGCACTGCTACCTCTGGGAGCTTCTCAACTGCTGAACACAGACAAAGTGCTTACTAAATTACAGAAGTGCTGTATTTTTGGTTCATCAATTAACTTAAAAAAAAAAAACAGGTTTTCTGATCTTGTTGTGAAACAAAAATGAACTTTTATTTGAAAAGCAATGCTTTAAATCAAGATGAAACAAACTAAAGATTTATGTAATAGACTTTTTGCAAAACCTTGCAGTTGTCCAGTCAGTGGGAATGAGGCTGTGATAGCACATTATCACCAGAGTTTAGGATGGTGATTTCAAGTTTGGGTGGTTGTGTGTCTGATGCTTTTGCAACCCCAGCAACATTAGCCAAGGTAGCACTTCATTAGCCGGACACATCAGTGGTTCCTTATTTTCCATCAATTTTGTTTTATAAAGGGTGAAACACAAGTAAAGAAGCTGTCCAGCCACTTAGTTTAATGGTCTAACAAAATATATTTAGTGCATTTTTCAAGCAGCTGTAGACTTTTTCAGTGTAATAGCATTATATCATGGGACAATATTTAAATGTTCTTTTACGCACCAATTTTTAAAAAGAGATTCAGGGAGGAATTATAAACATTTTCAGACCAGCTAATATAAAGTAACATAGCTAGCTGCAGCTGATAATGTGTAAGCATTGGTTCTCAGAGACCAATATTAGACCACGAAGGCTGTCCCAGTCTTTGCCTTTACAGCTCATATGATACTAATGTCAAAGAAAGAGAGGGATTGAGAAAAGAGGAGAGTAAGTCAAGAGTCGGAGTGACTTTCTGAGACGGACCAAAGAGGAGAGGCATCCTTGAGGTTGACATCGATATGGAGAACTAATCTGCCCGTGGGCTGTGATTCAGACCCAAGGTGAGCCCTGTGACATTTTGAGCTGATTAGGAATTTCACCAGCCTTAGCCTTTTGTGTCGTGTCAACTGCTCTGACATTGCATTACGCTGTTTCATTATCATGCAGTCAGATCTAATAAGGGCACTGTCCTCCAACCTGGCGAGGAGCGTTTGATGCACAGTGGGCTGAAAGGAGGGGTAAAAAAGACAAATCAAGGCTGTGCTGCTGGATAAGTGCGATCAGGCTTTTGGCCCAGAACAAATTGCATTACTGTCACATTATGTCCCCGGTATGCATGAATTAAGCAGTGGCTGGGTGACTCTTAAGGCCTCCCTGACTAACTTCCTTCCAAAGCCTTCCTCAATTATTATTTCTTTTATTCTTCTTTTCCATCATGGAGAGGAGACAGGCCCATTCACAGACTTTCTGTTCCTCTTTCCATCCTATTTGCATGGGGAACAATCTGACACATTCACTGCTCAGCTGCTGGAATGTGAGAATTGCGCTGCGAGAGCAGTGCGGTTAGTCGATGGCCTTTCTGTGCTGATTCAGACGTTGCAAAATGATGAGAGGGTTCTATAGTCAGAGTGACTCTTCAGCCAACACTGCAGCCGGACCAGATATGCATTTTTATTCAGGTCAAATGTCAGCCTTTTGCGGCTCTAAGAAAAGCACGTGTGGCTGTACAGAAAAAGGTCACTGTGCCTCTGGCTGGAACAGAAAAAGGCCAAAGAGATTCCGAGGTGGGGGTTTATTTCTCTCCCACTGCCAGGTCTCCGAGAGGTTGTCAGTCTTTACTAAACCTTTAAATAGAGTGATGTGTCACGCTTACACTGCCATCTTGTCCAAACAAATCAACAGTAAGATATGTCCATTTCGTCACACTAGTGCGTCTGAGTGTACAAAAACACAGTGACCCGCAGGGATTGAGCTGTCTCTCCCCGTTTCGTCCTTACAGCCTTTGTGTGTGACTTGTTTATGCACTTGGTTGCTGATGAAGTGGAATCTTAGGTGCACAAACAATTCCTCTTTACACATCAGGGTTCACGAAAGTCACATCCTGCAGAAGTATGTGTGTAGACGATATGAATTTCTGTCCAATAGGCCATGAGACGTGGGATGATGACGGGGGCCAAGAAGGGAAGGACAGAATAATGTCATGGGACAAAAATGAATTTTTGACTGTCTAATTGTTTGTCTCCTGAGTCATAATGTCAACACAGGACACAATGAGACAGGAAGAAGGGTGTCTATGGGTTCAGCACTTACTCTTGTATTTAAAAAGGGAAACATGACCTGCTGACTGTCTTTGTGTGATGAATATGAATAATGGAACATGCAGCCAACCCTATAGCACCAAAATATGCTGCACCACAGTCTGAACTGTACCTGTTTCATATCCATGTCGTGTCATCTCCCTGCTCTTCATCTTCGTCTCTCGCTCTCGTGCCCTAAGCACAGGAGGATGGCTATTCTTAGCTGACTCCCCTGCAGGTGAATAATGGATGAGATGAAAAGCTCATAATGATATTTAGCTGATCAAGTATCATGCTAAAATGCCACTTAAAGTGTGATATAGCTCACTGGGACTGAGCGCTCCCCCTCTTCGCTCCGACAGTCTGAAAGGGAGGGCGAGCGGTTTCATAAGGGGCAGCTGAACAGACGAGATATGAGGCAGACAGTGAGGGTGACAGACAAACAGCCATGGTCATTGGGGAAAAAGCAGGAGGGGGAAACACTGTCTGGCCATAGATAATAAGTCACTCCTTTTCTGGGTTATTGCTGCCCAGCCATTGGTGGATCCCACAGAGACCTCAATTCTCTGCCACTTAAAAGCCTGAACAGCCTGTCAGTGCCCGACATGTAACTCAGCCAGGTGTGTGATTCATTTTGGAATTGAGAACATTTTGCTTTTTGCCGATTTTTAAATGTGTGCCCATGACGACCTGCTTACAGCTTAATGGACATAAACAGTTAGTCATTATTATCCTGAACCTATCAAATGTATCAATTTTATGAGGTTTGATGCTCAGTCAGATTAATATAGCTATTATTTGTAGGTAAGAGATGTGATTCATTAATAAAGGCTTTGCTTGCTTTTTTTTTTTCAAAATTTTCTCTTTAGAAAAAAATCAAATGCTATATATAGTTGAGGTCAGAAAGTTTACAGTGTGTTTTACCACATAACTTCTCTTAGCAATGGTCCTGATGGCTAATTGGTGTAATAACAATAAAGTTATTTGACTGCAAGTGTTTGAGCTTTTCCGTTTACTTCCCCATGACCATGTAACTTGACTGCAGGTGAGACGTTCATTCTTTATATAACGCTTCTAAATATGCAACACGATAATGTACAACAACATACGCAAATAGACACAAGCAAGAAAAATGCTCACAAATTTTGTAGCATTTAGAAAATGAAATTGCTCCCAAAAAATAAAACATGACACAAAATGACGCAACATGCTGTAAAAACTGAGACACATGTTCAGGTATTGCACAGTTCATACGCAGCTTAGCAAAAGTTATGTTGATTTGCAAGTATAAATGCAACCCAATAGAGACACGCACTACAAATTCACAACAGTGGGTGACAGTGACCCTGTATAGCGACTGTCTATCAACTGTAGAGTTGGCAATTTGCGACCCGATTCCCAATGGCCCCATTTCGAAGTGTCCATGGGCACTGAACTAACTCTAACCCAACCCCAGCCGTTGAGGTTGCACAAGCCAGATAAAAATTGGGGACGGTTGCATCAGGTGGGGCATCCAGAGCAAAAACCTGTGTCAAATCAACCTGCTGACGATAAGATAAACTGTGGTGACCCTGAGCTTTAGGATGAGCCGAATAGTTTTTAAATATACTTATATGTTCTCTTAACTTAAAGAAATGCATATATTACTGGGGGGGGGCATAATCGTTGTCCAGCGGAGGAGCGTAAATGGAAGCATCCACACTTACATATGATGAAGAGGAGACTGTTTCTTCCTCAGCTAAACATTTACTTGCCTTTTAAGCCGAGCAACAAAGTTGTTCCACGAAAAGTGACTTGGGACAACTCCATTTTTAAGACGACTACTCTTTCCTGTGATCCTCCATAGTGAAGTAACGACTACAAACCTACGTGCTACCTCTTGGCACCACCCTCCTTTATCTCAACTAATCGACTGCACACATTTGCTTTTAAATTGTGGATCATTAGGAAATGAGTGAAATGACAAGTATGGCTGTTTTTGAGCCCATGAACATTCAGGTACACAACAAAAGCTCTGATTTTTAGAATCTGCCATTGTCTGTATGTAAAAACTTACACCAGAAGTTAAGCAGCCCGATTTTGTCAGTTTATGGTTGAGAAATGCTGAAATGTGAATAGGGTCCATTATCTTATTATGTCAAAGGTTGCATGCTGAAGCCTGTTCCAGCTGTCACCAGGTGAGGGGGTGGGGACACCCTGGACAGGTCATCATTCTGTCTCAGGACCACACATATACTATATTTTTTAATTTTGTTATGCTGCGTGATAAAAAAACAGTCCTTCATAGTTATCTCTTCATTTATTTGTCCATTTGCTTGCGTCTTCTCTAGCTCCCAGAGCTGCTATAACCTCTGTCATAAATCCAGCATTTTTACACACTACCACTGAGTCTTGTTCTAGTGCCCAAAAAATGTGTGAGGTGTCCAAATATAAACAGCAGTGACACACAGTAGTAGTGTCAGTAGCCTTGGAATGGGTGAAATAAAAGCTGATTAAATGATCACATTGCAAGTGTCAGTTCAATGATGTCAGCCGAAATTCACGACGAGAAATCAAGAGTCTTAAAAATGTGAATGACAGTGTTAACTTAAGAGTTGATGATCAAAATAAGCCAATTCAAGTGCTCTTAGTATGTTTCACTTTTTGGTGCAGCTCCCTACTAAAACTCTTGTATTTCTGTTTGAATGTCATTCCCTCCCACATTTGAGGCGGCTGCCACTTTCAAAGCCTCCTTGATGCCAAACACACCCCGACCTGTGCAGGTGTGGCCCTATTGTTCAGTCAAACTAATCGTCAACTACAAATCCTAAATTACCCAAAGTGTACATTGGTACATCTCAAACATGTGCTTGTCCGAGCTCCAGTGGAATGGAAATATTACTCTTTCTGCATAACTTATAGAAAATGACAGGCTGTAAAGGTATTGACATTGGATTGATGACGTGTCTTTAGTATTCCCAGGATAAGATTTGATTCCGCATATCTGTAAAATTCCCCCTTTTCTCTGGAAAGAAATGTATTTTGCGGATACTCCATGGGGGCTGCTAGATCACTGTCAGATGTGACACAGTGTAAGATGCTGTTTGTTTCCACGGCTTCATTTCACGATGAGTATGCTATGACATGACAGATACTGGGGCGAACATGAGTCGTGTGCCCTTCAGCGATGTCCCTTGAAAATAAGTGTTATTATGATACAAACACAACTATTCCTTTCTCGCTCCTACTGGGTTTTAATGTTTCCACGTTTGTTTCCTCCCGAAATAAATTACACATTTATACTGTAAATATGTTCCACCCGTCCAGGAAGTATCCAGGTGCACTTGGGACCGTTTTTTCAATTAGCTTCAAAGTTACTATTGTGGTACATGATGAAATTTAACCTCTAAAAACTAATAATAAACTGTTATTATACACACAGGCAGCAGCACAAGTCATGGGATCTAAATGCATTTTGCGAGGAAAGAATTTCCAGGCACCGAGCTGTGTAAATGTATCCACAGCCAAAATCACTTTGGCCCTTGCCATCCGGGTTATTTACGAGCTCTCATTAGCAAATGACTTTCACACAGGCCCGTGTGCTGTATCCTCTCTGCTTTCCCTTCGTACTGTAAAAAAAAAAGAAAATCCACAGAATTAATGTTCTGGAAAATATAGTCGTCATAAAAAAAAAAGTGTTGCGAGCTCTTGTGCATCGCCAAAAACGTTCCCCCCATTCACTCAAATCAGCTCAATTAACCTGCAGGAGCGAACACAGTGTATTAATTCACTGCAACACAGGCAACTGCATTTACCAGCCGCAGACTGACAGTTTTTTTTATGCTGTAACTGCTGCATTGGCTTGACTTGAAACCGACACAGGATGCTGGCTCATAAACAATGGCAATAAAATATGAACAAAAGCATGTTGAGGCCTTTATGTTAGTACGAAAATGGCGATTTAAGTTTGTTTACATATCATCCCAAAGCCCCAAACTTTCTCGGTGCCAGGCGGCGTATCAGCCTTATCATAGGTGATACCATCTGCTGTGCCACGAGCGCATGATTGAATAACTCCTGAGTGTATGGCACATCGCCGCCTGGCAGGTGGATACATTGAAGGTGTCTTGGGACAGTCCGCAGTAACAAGGCACGCTGAGCGCTCTCCCTCTGCCTGCAGTGGACCATGCATCATTTCTGAAGGAGGGTCCACGTTGTCGTCCAAACACACTAACAACAGAGCAGCTGTGAAAAGACATGGTGTCATTCATGATATAGACACAGCTTGGTGCCTCAGCGACAATAGCAGGGCTCCTATGGGGACAACAGTGAGTTATGACATCTCCATGGCGGCATCATGGCGTTGCACTGGCTGGTGCTGCAAAGCAAACAACTCTAGTCAACAACAGTCAACTTGGCTTCACAAATAAGCTGTAACAATATGACCTTCACTGGATGTGAGGACACTTTTCACACTTTATACTCATGATGAAAAGCAGTTTTGGTCACAATTTTTCAAGCCTGTCTTAAAACAATAGTCAGATGCCCACATGAATCCTGAAAGAAGTCCCGTGACCCTCTTCCTTTTGGTACCACCCATAAAGGGGATCTTCTCTAAAGCCCTTTCAGTCGAAATGATAGGGGCCAATGTCCATAGACATTGTTCTGGGCAAAAAATGTATTCAAATGTCCAATTAAAAGCTAATATTAGACTCAAGCATTTTTAAATGAAGTGAATATTTTTCCAAACGTCAGATCATTTGGGTAGAAACTTTAGTAGAAAAAAGTCTGTGCTGAGTTACAGTAGAAGCAAAGTAATAATAAGGAGGTAACTTTCTGCTTAAAAGGCTGCAGCTTAGAAATATATTTGCTTAATTCAACCAATTTTGGAGGTGGAAGCCTTATATTATATCCTAAAATAAACTTTGTAATACACTGCAGGACTGTGGCTTTTGCCCCCTCATCACTTAAGAAGCATCATTTGGAAGAATCTCTTAAAGGCCTGAATTAGCAGCAGAAATGACACAGCAGGGAAAATCTTGTTTTTGGACATTCTTGCTATCAGTCGAAAATAATATAATATATCAATGTAAAATAAAGTTTTACTCCAATCGCCAGAAAAATGCCTCAAAATGTACCTTAATATGTAGACGCACTGTCAAAGTGTCCTGTGACTTACTGACTTACTAAACAGCACCGGCAGCAGTCTTTGAACCAGGCTCACCCTTCCAATCACTCAGATAATTCTAGTTTTTTTCTGCTTGATTAGTGCTCGATCGTTATCAGTAGCAGAGCATTTTCATTTGTTCTAATTTCATAATTTTAGTTGCTGGAATTGCCGGGGCGGAGCACGGCTGAGCATAGTGAAGCAGAGAGAAGAGATGGGGCTGGGTGGAGCACAGCAAACTGAGATAGTTCCATACTAGTGCAAGGTTAAAAATACAGAATTTGACTTATTTCAAGAATATAAGTCAAGCCATCAAAGGCTTCAATATTTGACGTCCTAGTTGCATTGATTTAGAGTCTCAAACTACAATTTTAGATTTTTGGGAATTAGGCAACTTTTGGGACTCAGAATCAAAATCAACAAAACTACATTCTGCTCAGCCCTTTAGATAATAGTATTATGAAAATACAGGACAAAAGCCAGTAATTAATGACCATGTGTCAACTTACCTTGAACATTAAGAACACTTATGGTCTTAACGTTGGTGAAATTTTGAGGTCATTTGTTTTTTCCTTTTTGTCCCACTGACATTTTGTATCACATGAAGATATATTTTTTAATCATATGCCGTATGTCTACAAAAACAAGTAGAAACATCCTGTAGCTTTAAAGGCATATTGCATTTCTTAAGGCAGGATGCATTTCTCACACGCTTCAACTATGAAGCAGTGGAGTCGAGTTAAAGAAACAGCAGCATGTAAGCTGCCTCACCCACAAATAAAACAGCACACTCTTATTGTACTGTCAACACTGATACATACAGAGTACATGTAAGTAGTATTTACTGCTGTAGCGGGTTGAGATGGAGCCAGTTTTAGCCACAATACTGCCAGGGTGGGGTTTAATCACAATGCATTGTATTTCACAAGCTTGTCATCTGATTGTGCGTATTATCTTAATATATAAAGTGAGTAGCCTGAAATGGATTTACTTAAGCAAAGTAGAAGTACAGTACTATAGCTCAAAGCTGTTTTTACGTCAGCAAACTGTGCATTCAACCACTGCTGTTTACCCTGTCTATCACTTTAAAGGACGGAGCCGGTGTTTATTTTTATTACTGTCTGCAAATCCCACACAGTGTGTTCGTCTGTCTGTCAATATCCTATCTATTTCCCTGTCGACTGGTTCCTACTGAAGATTTACATTTTTTAAAACTGTTTCCATTTTTTCACAGTTTTATAGCCCTGCTTTTTAAAAAAAAAATCCAGTCTCTGCGGTTACATCATGATCCGCCCTCCTGTTCCAGGTTTCCCAAACCAAAGCAGCCAGCTGTAAAATAAAACTTAAATTAGAATAGAGTTTGCAGGAATCCTATTGCACAAATGCTGCTTTAATTTGAAGATATATCTTGAAAGCGTGTGGCATTAATACAAGGGCAAAGCAAAAATGTGAACTACTTCCACTCTGCCTCCGCAGCAGGAACCATGTGTCAACCCACTATTTCTTTGATAAGTGCAACCCAAGCTGGAAATTTGGCAGTTGTTTGGACCTAACATTTCAAAGCCACGTTGCCGGCATCATTAGGAATGTTTTTATCGTTAAATACATCTGGAGTATCCAGCTTCTTAACTCAGACAGTTGTATTAAAATGAGGATATACATCTATACAATACCATGTTTACTTTAGCATCCTTATTGGAAATATGTGAAATTCTGAAACTCTGAAACTTTTAAAAGAGCTGTAAGTCTCCTTTTAAAAGAAAACCTGATGAAGGGGATCTCAGTTTTGTGGTGGCAGCTGCTGAAATCCAGTGCCAGACTGTTGTAGTGTTGTGTTCCAGCATCAACAGTATTTAAAATTCAACTAAAAACATTTCGTGTTGTCCTGTGCATTTATTCAACTTATCTACTTGGTCGTCTACATGCATGTATGGAGGTTTCAAGAAAAACAAAAGTGAAACTGTGACTTGGCCCCTGACTTGAATGCAACCGAACAACATTGGGGCATTTTTAAAATGGGACGTACAAAATCAACAAAATCCCTCCAGCAAAGAACAGCTGGAAAAAAGTCATCTGTGAAGAAGTGTAGAAATTTTGTAAATATAAGCTAATTTAGAGTTTTCCTCAATGACACAGCATCCACCACCACTTTGTCGTGCAAAAGGCCTTGGTTGGAAACCACTGTTGAATGTGTGTCTCTCAAGTCTCTCAAGCAGCACTGGATGAGAAACCTTCATGCCACCATGATGAATGAAGCCAGATCGGCCTTGGGGGGTATCTTGGAAAACCATTGACACAGCGTTGCTGCACCATCACTGCAACCAAAACTGCAACCTGAAACTGTGTTACACGCTAAGGAAGCCGTACATCAGTTCTGTACAGAGACGCCGCAGAGGGGCCTGAAATGGAAACATGTTCTGTCATCTGAAGTGAGTGCACATGGGAAGGGGGACTTAAACCTTTTGTGTGGAGACGTGCAGTATACTGGGAATTTAGGGAGAAGAGCCGACATCAAAGCAACAGTCTGTCCTGGGAAATCAGTAAGTACTTCAGCAGGACAATGCCAGGATGCATGTGTTTGACTGGGCTAGCTGATCTGTCTCCTATCAAAAATGGAAGTTTGCTTATATTTCCTAAAAATTATTAAGTTGGTCACTGAAAATACAAAAAAAAAAAACGTTGTAATTTGTCTAATAAAGGTTTTAGCAAAATGACAAATTGCAACTTGCAGTGTTTATTGCGTTAAAAAAAAGTCCCATTGTTGCTGCAAATGGGGTTTGTGTGCATCTACATAATTAAACATTAAATGGTGACTGAATCTCTCCTAGAATAAATGGTAAAGTATAAATAAATATTTCATTATGCTCTTACATGATAAACACAGTGGAAACAATGGACAGAGATTAAAACATTCAAAGAATGCCGGAAATGAGCAAAAACTGAGATCATGTCTTTGATGATAATAGTAACAATGCAGCACAAAACCCTGAACACAACATTAACATACATGACTCAACGTCCAGCATGTGGACAACAATAAATCACGAATGAGGTCTATTGCATTTCCAGACTCATACAGGTACAGTAACAACAGGCTTCATTTACATTCCTTTGGCCCGCAGTGCGCCATCTATGAGCGTCCCCACAGAGATGAGGCGGGGTGTTTTCCTGTGCCTGTTGATGTCATAGAAAAGAGAAAACAGTGTTTCCTGTTGATTTTAGTGTTTCTGCTTCCATCTGTTTGTGCAATCACACTGAAAGACAGACATAAAAAACAAAGAACGCGTCCCTCCATTGGGACACATCCTGGCTTGGCAACTTCTCGAGTCGGACTGAACGCATCTTCATCCTCCCATTGAAGTCTGCCACTCCATACAATGACACACGCACACACACACACACATACACACAATGTCAGCCGCTTCTCCACCTATGCAGTTATCACATTTCCACAGCCCCCCAGTATGCTGTCCAAAATTTCCCAGGGACATGGGACATCATTTCAAATAAAACATATGCAGGAATATAAAGGCGATAGTGACCATCCCAGTTCCAGTCTGAGTTAATTCTGCTCATGTGTCCTGAACAAGTCATGAATTTTGAATTTGTATTTGAGTGTGTGCACATGTGCTATTTAGAACAATATATTGTTGCTTTGGGATTTGAAGCCCCACAGCGGCAGTTACTATTAGTTATGTACCAGGAATAGGCCGTATATTAAGCATGAGAGCAAAGGAAAAATGCAACTGTTTACAAGCACTCGAAGATGATGAGAACCAAGGCTGCCACAGTTATAAATGAGCAGAGGGGGGGGGCACAGATGAAAAACATGAAAAACATTACCAACTGATATAAATGTCAGTTCTGCATTCACAGTTTACAACTTTCAGAAAATATCGAATAACTTTTCCATTATTCACGGCAACTAGCAGAAACGTGTTTGCTCTAAATCAAGTGTGGCTGATGATCATCCCCACACTTTCTGATTAATACAGCAGGAAGCATTTGCGCAAAAAAGAACATAAAAACACTATGGAGGCGATTTCCTGCTCCTGCAGTTTGAATTGTCTTCCATACCGTCTGTGGATTGGTAGCAGCTCAGAGGAAATGAAGCTGTGTGCACAGATGGGAGCCCACACGGTACCACCTCCGACTGAAATGAAAGCAAAAATGTCTGGGTGTTTGTGTGTACAGCCATCTCTTTGAGCTTGTATGTGTCTGTATTTAGGTATGGAAGGTCATCCATGCATGTGCCTAATGTGTGTGTGAGTGTGTGTGTGTGTGTGTGTGTGTGTGTGGGGGGGGGAGCACAGCTTACTGTTGACACTGGCTAGATGATAGTCTGAATGCTCAGCTGTGTTGATGAGTGGGAGGTCCCACCCCACCTGCCCCCTTTTGTGGAGAATGAATATTAATAATTAAAAACCATCTCAGTCTCGGCCGCCTCTGAGGATGTTACTCATTACCCCAGGATGAGCTGATACTGCTGTTGCATTAAAGGCCACTGACAGGCAGAAAGCAGAGGAGGGAAAACTGTGATGCACTGCTAAAAGGCACCCCTGAGGTTTCTGCTATCAGCTCAACTGGGGTGGAAAAAACACACTAGTTTGAGAAGACAGATTAAAAAAAACAACAAACTAAAGAATCCTGTCTCCATTAGAATGCTAACTGTGTACACACAACCTTGTGGGTTTTTTTTTTTTTGTTAATCTATCAAACTATTAGAAATCCTGAAACTATACTAATCTTATGGTGGCTGAGCAGCTTTTTTTAAAAAAAAAAACCTTCCGTCCATTTACTTGCCGCAAATGTGTTCCATCTTTCTTAATTCCCCCTTATTTTCTGAGCTCCGGGGGTAGAGGTCGCATGCCGCTACATACAAAAGCCTGTGTGTGAAAATGGCTGCCTGCCCACAGAGAGAAATGGAGGGTAAAGGGGTTGAGTTGACCTGATGTTGTGTCACAGGATTTTCATGTTCTGATCCCCGTAGTGAGATGGGGCGATGTTTAATCTAACTCACACTGCTAACCTGATGCCTCTGCTTTTATCCTGCTGGGACAGGAACTACCTTAATCTATCTGGATGATGTCACATGATAACAGCTATCATGTGACATCATCTTGCTCACAAATTCTTTAGGCAGCAACGGACAGACACAGTAAGACATCGACACATGTTGTGGACAGCTTGTTGTCCTTGACAGTTGCAGAGGTACCAGAGTTAATTTTGGTGCCTGGTTTTCATTAAGTTTTGGCTTTTGATAATACGATGTACTAGTGTTAGTCAATGAAATGATACTGTAGTTTTTGTCTCTTTTGTCCTAAGGTGTCAGTCTCATACGCATTTTGAACTGTCCCCATTATTATTAGTATACTTTTTTCTTTTCTGTTGATATGTGATTTGAATATTTGTGCTTAAAACAGATGGAAAGTTCATGTGCACTGTGGGTCTACAGAGTTTCCAGTGTTTTCTTTTTTTTTTCCTTCAGGGCTCTGAGGAAGCCACAAGACTGAAAACTATGAATTGTAAGGTTAGAGGAAAAGGCTGTTTATCTTCTTATGCACACTGTGCCCAGCAAGTGATTCAAAAGCTGGATTAATCCCAAATTGGGACTAAAATACTTTTCGCTGGGTTTAGACTCAGAGGCGAAGCTAAATTGTTGGGTAACATCAATACAGGGGTATTTTGGTTCCACACAAACATATGAAGATTTCAATTAATTGGTTGATTTAGACTATGAGACAATCACAGTAGGGTCACCTTATGGGTCAGTTATTTCTGTTGGGGGGCGCATGGTAAGTCAGAGGTAAATAAATAAGACTTATTTGAAAAGTTACTAGATGTAAATGTACGATTTATCATCACAAAAAACGGTAATGGAAAGTCAAGAGTTGGCGATAACCAGCTGAAACTGAGGGGAAAAGGTCCATTTTAACTTGCCCCACAAATGGCAACAACATTACAACAATAGAAAAAGTGCAAGGATTTGCCTGAAAAATCGCTCCACTGCAAATAGAAATTACTTAAAGTCGAAAAACAACATGCCCTAAAATTTCCTTTAAGTACCGATGTACAAGTACTTCAAACAATGTATTATAAACAGAATGGTTGTCTATGTACTGTGTTGTCCCTGACATAGACTGGCGACCTGTCCAGGGCGTACACCTGGATTTGGCCAGTTTATCCATTTCTTGTCGTTGTCACAATCACCATTTGCATCCTGTTACATTCTGACACAAACTCTCATCTCTTTGCACACCCACCTTTTTTTTTTTTTTTTTTTTTTTTGCCTGTCTCATTTGTCCAGCTTTTCGTTCAGTGCACCTGCCTGACCCCTGATTCCAACTGTCTCACATGTACCACATTTAGTCTGCTAGTACATATTTGGACAAACCATGCAGTAGGTTTCTCCTCTGCCCTCTGCATTTTTGGGACTTTGATTAGTCCGCACCATTATCAGATTTGTTTGCTGCTTGGCTTACGTGTGTATTGACCTGCGCTTGTCTGAGACTGTGATTTTTCTTAATCCTTGTCTGCTGTGTCTGCGTATGATCAAAGGTCAGCAGTGTGAGTGGCCACTTATCTGCAGGAGTCATGCTCCCTGCTGTGTGACTGGCTGAGCTGTTGTTCTGCGTGTGTCCACTGGGTGTGTTTACAGTACTGTATTTGTACAGTATGCAGTATCGAAAGTACTGGGCAAAAGTTTTGTCTTTTCAACTTTACTCTTAGATGTGCTGAGTCATACTGCATTCATCATGTAACCACTCTGTGTACCTTGCATAATATTTGATCTTTGTCCTCATTTCCCGCTCTGTATCTAAACATGCCAATGTTTCCCCCTCTTTCCTACTTTTCTATTAAACGTGTTTAGACCATCCTCAATGCCATTTTTATCCAAATCCCCCCATATGTCCTGATCCAATGTGGTACCATTGATATTTCATTTGTTATATCCTGACTTGAAGAAATTAAGAATTGGAAATCCATTAATACAGACTAATGACTCCAAATCAGAAGTGGTTATACTTACAACCTCTGACCTGAGCGCTAGCAGCATTAGCAGTCTCTTGCCCATTACGGGGGGCTTTAATTAACAATGCTAGGAAAAGAGGCCAATGGCCTGGGTACTAAACCCTGCACCGTCCACCTGAGTTGCTTACACAACATCGGGCCATTCCTGTTATCTAGAGAAGGTCATCCATGCTTTTATCTCCTCCAGACTGCAATGCTCTTTATTCTGGTAGCAGCAGGAGCAACACCGAGAGACTACAGATGATACAAAATGCTTCTAGCAGGATGTTGGGACACTCCAGGAAAAGTGACAAAAGCCAGGCCTTGGCTCTATGAGCCCCTCAGGTGTGGAAGGTGTCCTCCTCAAAATGACCTCTGAATTTTGAAAAGCATTAATTTAAATGAATAATTTTCAGATTTCATGTTAGATGTTGCTCCTATTTTTTTTAACACATTTGCCGATGCTACAGTTATATACTTTGTGTTTAATAATATATTATTTAGTTATTATAATTATGTGCAAACCACATTTTCATAAAAGTTGGGAAGATGTGTAAAATGTAAATAAAAGAATGCGATGATTTCTACAAAATGCAGGTCAGCTCAACATTATCAAATACACTTTGACCAGTGGGACAACCGTGCTAGAGTTTATGCAACAGCAACAGGATTTGTTTTAGCTGATTACTTTGCTCACTTTTAATTTTAATCATAATTTTAATTACATTTTAATCAGACAAAAGTGAATGAGGAATGACTACAGTGTCATACTGTACAAAACAAAACGTGGGAATAAAACACAGGTTGATACATTTCCCGACAGTGTCAGACTTACAATAATGTGCCATGAATTTCGGCTCATTTTACATATAATGGTGCAAAAAAAAAAAAAAAGAAGAGACGAGTTTGCTCCTGTTGTTAAGCTGCATTCATAATTTAACAAGGGTTAGGTTTACAGGTCAACAGCACCTGATACTTGCCACAGCTGTTTCTCAGAGATCTTCTAAAGAAAATATGTGAACCAGTTAACCCTGTTAGAAAGGTCAAAATCTTTGTTGCCTCAAGAGGCAATTAGGTACATCCACCAACGAGGGGATTTGGAGAGACAAGCTGACCCGTGTTAAGTTGAAACTGTCAGATTGGATTCCTAACGAGGTCCACATTCTGCTGATACTTGCTTAGCGACTGTTTAGAACTTCTCAAGCGACTGACTGTCACACACTTAACCTCTAAACAAAGGAAATACCCAAGATTTCTGATGTGAAATCGAGACAGTGCAGACAAAGGTGAGGTATTATGGCAAATGGTATCGGCTTTTGTTTTCAACGAGCTCATGAAATGGAACCTGAGGATCTTTTTAAAAAGCCAGACACAGGCAATAAGTAGAATCGATCCTATATTCAGAGGCTGCGCAGCTTAAAACCACATAATGCTTGAATAATTGCCCCCAAAGCCACATATGCAGGTTTACCTGTCCCGTTTAAAGAAACAAAGTTCACCCTGATATGTGTGCGCAGCCACAAATTTAACATGCAGTCTGAATCTCGCTATGCTATCACCACTCTTTCATTTCCCTGGTTTGCACAAATCCATATTAAGCTGCGATATGTCTTTGGGGTTTGGCACCTTCACACCTTCAGAGTGGAGGAGATGAGAGTCAGCCTGTTTAATATTAATGCAGGGCCAGATGCCTGAATGGCCACTGGCATTTATCTTAACCTGCTCCAGCAGGTGTGAGCCCAGCAGGCCCCATTGGCATCCAGGAGACACACTCAACCTCTGGATCATTTAGAGGCGTTAAAGGATTATATCTGCACTGGACTGAGACTGGACCAATACACCCGAGGGGAACGGAGGGAAGGACTGAGAGGAGAGAGAGAAGAGGGAGAAATGATTGTGTCTTCTCGGGGAAGTGGGGAGAAACGGAGCTCTGAGATGGATGGGGTGTGGTGTGCACCTGGGCAAACACTCCCTGCTGTTTGCTTCTCGCTTCCCATTTTTCTCCCAAGGGCAAACAGAGAATGGAGCGCGCTGCAGCTGTCTGAGGAAGTGAGAGTGTATGTGTGTGAGCAGATGGAGTTGACCTCTACATAAGTAGCAGGGAACCACCACCAACAAACCTCCCTCCTGGGGCTCTTGGCCAATAGTCCCCATCATTACTCCCTTGAGATCCCCAGGCAGCACCACAGCCCCCTGCCACCAGCCTTGTATTAACCGTAATGAGGACACCACAGCGAGGAAAGGCGGAAAGTGACACTCGCTATCTTGGAAACATGACAGCCCTCACCCCTCTTCTGTCTTGGGCTCCCCATACCTCCCCTCATTTCCTTGCCTTGTGTTTCTGTTTTTTCTGCTATATGGGCATTGGAGCAGCAGGACCAGGGAAATGCAGTCCATCATGTTGCCATAGCATCTGTCCCCAAACACATGATTTTTAGATCATCGGGACAAGCTGTTGAGCATAAGGGAGGGACAACCTGATGAGACAACCCGACTGCTGGAAAATCAAAGTGGGCCATTTTTAATCTTAATGGCATTCACTGCTGACGTGATATAGATTCTATTTTTTCAGCAAACAACAGGCTAAAACTTTTACAACAGTTCTGCGATAAACAACCCTTTAGCGTGTGACAGCCTTCAGTCCTCGCTGAAATAGTTTTAGAGACGTGCTCATACAACGGTTTCTCTTATTTTGTCCAACCAGTTTATATCGTTGAGTATAAGCTCTTGAACAGTAAAACCTCTGAATAAGTCGACTGGGAACTCAGGAGGACATGAAAGTGTCATGGCTGAAAATGTTTTTATTAATTTTGGAAGATAAAAGCTGCTGTCAGCTGTTGGCTAAACTACAACAACCACTTCCCACTTACGTTTCTCGAACGGTGAATATGCTAAATGGTTGTTTCACGGTGTGGAGATTTGTTTGATCAGCTATTTAGAAACCAATTGGGTTTTAGTAAGAGCGCAGACGGGCAGAAAAGAAACACGATCACTATGGAGTGATGTCTGGGAAGTCCGGCCACATTTGAATAAAACTGAAACTATCACAACGTGTCCCACAAAGTTTCAAAATTCACAATTGGCTTATTTTCTCAGTCCGACAGCTGGAATTTATTTATTATTATGAAAATCTCATGAATGATCAACCCAAGGACTCACAAAGGCTTCGCAAACAATCTGATCAAGGCTGTAAAGACGTCAAAAAAATCTTTTTCTCAACAGATTTGTATGTTTGAGACTGGGCAAAGATCCTTGACTGTCTGTTTGGAGGATATACTTAATCCTCCAAAAGTAGAGGAGAGGTTCTACGGAGCCAAAGAAAATAATAACGGCACAGCTGTAGACAGAGGAACATTGATCTAAGGTAGACTGCACACTGGTCCTTTAACTTTCTTTGTGAAAAATGGAGTCGGTAATGAATGCTTGCTCATTCCGAGCTCCAAATATAAGAATTATGTAGAAAAAAAACCTTTAGGTTTAATTTTATCTTTTGAGGTTATATAGCAAGTAATAGATCTTGAGGTCCAGATGTCTTGTTAGCACAACCTGCTGTATTCTGCTCTTACTTTCCCACCTGCAGGGTTGCATTCACACAGACTGTCACTGCAGTATTGCTGTTGGATCACTTTGCAATGCTTGTGTAATACTACATTTCTGCTATTTACCTCAAGATGGACATAATCAAAAATGAAGTACTTTCAACCATGAAAACCTAACTGTATGTGTATTTTACAACTCGCTGTGCTGTGGCATGTCACCTACTAAACTTTACAAACACACACACATCCATTGCTCCAATTGGACAGATATCCAGATATTTCCAATTAATGAAGTGATACATCGCTTTAAAGTTTTTCATTGGTTGATTGTTGAGCAGCTAGCAAGCACTTTTATAGTCTGAGTCTCATATTGAAAATCAAATGGAAACTGTGAATTTCACCCAAACTCTGACTTGTCTTGGCAGAACTTGTCTAACTTGTTTTCGTAGTCTTGTCTTCATGACAACAATGTTGTCTCTATCCTCACTCAGGATGCCTTCAAATTGCATTTCCCTTATTTTCATTTAGTTAAAAGTTCGCTTACTTGACCATATGAACCAATTGCACAAATATCTTAAATGCTAAGTAGCTAAAATGATCGAATTGAAAGCTTTCTTTATTTTCTGCTTCATTAAAATAAATTGTCATGAGATCTCCAAGTTACACATGTATTTTCTAAAATAAATTCCATAATTTATTGCTAATGAAAACACTCATTAGTTGCATCTCTGTTCACCAGCTAATCTAACTTTTTGTGGTTCTTGGTGCTGGGTAGGTAGTGTACAGATGGCAAAAAACCTGTTTTCTGCTACAGATAGAAATGAGGTTGGTGAGGGTCGGTGAGACCGAACCAAAAGCAATACAGATGAGGGCCAGACAACCGAAACGATAAACTTAAAAGACACTAAACTCCCTTGTCAAGCTGACGATGATCATCTGTGGGTTTGTTACTACTAGTCTCCCTTTTAGATCCTCAGACACGTTGTTTATATGGTTTGAAAAAGGAAATAACAGCCAACAAAAAGCAATGACCAAGTATTCCAATCATAAATCCTTTTGTCAGACATTCTCTTGGCATTTTACGGTCTTGTCAAACTTTGATATGATCAGATTAACAGTAAGTGTGCTTGTGACATACACACTGTACAGTGTGCTGTTCTTTTTAGCTGAAAGGCCTCTATTGTGAAAAACTCTCCTCGGTACCTTCACAGACTAAATGAGGCAATTGCTAACGGTCATGACTAGTGGGAGCAAATGTATAAAAACATTCGGCAGCTTGGTGTGTGTGTGTGTGTGTGTGTGTGTGTGTGTGAATTGCTGGTCATGCCTAGAGTAGCAGATGGACATTCTATATGACTGATGGCCTTGTGAAACATGAAGGTGTTGTGTCAATAAACGATGTTCCAGCCCATCCATCAACTGCCACAGATAGCAACATGTGCACACTTTTATCCATTACAGACAAGGACACGTGCACATACCGCCCTGCACACACACACACACACACACACACACAATTACAGTACCTATTCACAGGAGTACCAAGTCAGACCTAAAGGTCTCTGCACAGTCAGACGCACCACATACACATACACACACTCTTACTGTTTTGCACTGCTTTGCAATAGTTTTGCTGCTTCAGTACTGTTACTTATGTGGGAAAACACAACAGTGAGAAATAAATCATGTCCAACAGAGCATGAAGGTATTGAGTTTCCCATGTGTTGCTTGTTGTTATGGTTTATGCAGTGAGGGACTAGTGCACTTTTACACACTGGGCCGCATATGAAAATCAACTTTGTATAAGTAGTGTGTGAGTTCCCCAAGTTCTGAGCTGTTTTGCTGCTTCATCACTAAAGTGTTTTTCTAGCCCCGCTCAGCAGGTTCCAAACTTGTTGTGCTGTGGCTGATAACTCATAACTGTAATTTCATACGTAATATATAACTACAATTTAAAACATATTCAGTTCAAATTGTCTCTTTTAAAACAAATTTGTTTGTGCACAAAAGATGTAAACAAAAAAAAAAACGTAGGTTAATTGAATTACGACTGTACTTATACTTAATCTATAAATTCAGATTTTTTTTTTGCCTCATTTTACAGTAGCTCCAAAGTCCTGCTGGAAGTAGCATATTTAGCAAACTTTTCTGGGGACATTTTGACTCTCAGGTTGAAAGCCACATATTATGCAAATGATGGGTTTGATACAACAATAGGCACAATGGGCAATTGAACTAATGTTCACAGAACACCTTTAATAATTTTCTCATATGATTATGTGAGTGGGGTCAAAGGGGATTGAGCCAATCTTTACCCCACTACCCCGAAACAAGTTAATCATGGGATACTCTGATTTTTAGTGAACTAGTCCTTTAAGACTTGTCTTGTTGTACGAAATTGATTCTGATAAATAATTATGCTAATTGTATGAATAACTGACCAGAAAATGATTTTTATTTGTTAGAAATTAACACAAAATGCTTATTCAGTGTCCTGTTAATAGCTGAATCCCTCGAAGTCCAAACCCAATCTGAGGCACAGCAGTGGACTTCATTTTCTTTATGGTAATGACATGTTCTGTGCACATTCCTCAGACGATTTTAATGCAATACATAGACTGCAAAGCATCATCTGTGGTTAAACAAAAACAGACCTCTCAATTTTCTTGAAATTCCCAGAGGGTGTTTCTTACTCTCTGTCTGTCTCAGCAGATCAAATCAGTCACCACATAAGACAAAGCCTGTCTGTCTGATGCATCTCTTTGCTTTTTTTTTTTTTTTTTTTTTTTAATTTTCATACACAAATACAATCATGGCCGCTGTGACATTATTACTCCATCTATAAGATCCTGCTTCCAAATGTCAGACGGATGCCCTGAGGAACGTCACCCAACCTCCCAACGAATAGAAGATGAGGAGGAGAGCATTGGCTTGTCCTCAGACGGGTAATAAAGACCAGCCCGGTGCTGTCAGCTGCCGGATTCAAAGCGAATGTTTTCAGCACGCTGCCAGTGGAGATTACAGCAGGAGAATTTCTGGACAAATCACAGTAGCTCCCAAATAATGAAAAACTTCTACTTGTGTTTTGAGGACGAAGACCGCAGATCAATCTTTCTATTAAGCGTGTTTGTTGTGCTGTCATTGCGTTCCTGGAGCTCTTCCCTTCCGCCAAACCCCTTGCGTTGCAGCACCTTCGCAGGCCACACAAAGCCAACATGTTCACACAAAGCCGACAGACAATAATATACGGTGCAGCCATTATTACTAACAGCATTACTTCCATTACAGCTCGTTATATCATTCGCTCCAGCTTCATCCTCTTGCCAACCCATATTGCCAGACATATTGATCATCCCTGATACTTAGCGCATTAATGCTCCTTTCGAATGAGAGAGGGCTTCGCTTGAGTGTTTGATGTGGGTCTGAGCATTTTCACATACGCCGTAACAACCTCCAATTTTCAAGCGAATACCTCATAATACCTCATAATACCAAAACAATGCTTAAATAACAGTAAAGTAATGCAATTGCTTTTCAAAGAATTGTAAAAATGCGGTCTCACAGGGGTCCTGAGGAAAATGAGACCATTGCAGTGATTACACACACAGAGTTATCTGCAGAATACAGATGTAGCTATTTTTATCAGATACTGCTACGGTTATGGAGAGTGTAAAATGCATTCATTCCAATTAGAAAATTAATATTTTATTGTGGTTTGTCATTAATATTTCATTTTCCACTGATTATTATTGCATATTGGCTGTGATTAAAGTCAGAATGTCTGGGGCTTGATTTGGAACAGCTTTGATCATGTAAAACAGAGTGTCCCAGTCCCTGGGCTGTGCTGTGGTACATGGTCTTGGAACATTTGCTACAGGGCTAAATTTACAATTTAGATGGATAAACTGTAGATCATCAGTACACAAGGTAAATAGTTTTGTCGTTATGACTTTTCTGTTGAATGAACTTTATGCAAGGACATGTTATCAATGCCGGAAGATCTATGTGAACTGTTTTTATTAGACTTATTCACATTGCATTCCTCCTCACCACAGTGTGTTAAATCAGTCATTTTTAGTATTATAAACCAGTTTGCACTTTGTTTAAACCCCCAAACTCCTCTGTTACTCAAACCGGAAAGATTTGCAGTATTTGCATGTTTTAAATGTAATTGGCCTACGGTTTGTTTGATTTAGCAATTAAAATGACTTTTGTGTGACTTCTTAAAATTCTCTGAATCAGTTTGTCCACGTGCAAAGTTCTGCCACTTTTAATTAGAAGAAAATTTTTAACCCATTCCTGAGATATTGCCTTCACGAGTATGGTAGAGATGTACAAACCCCATTTCCTGTTAATTGGCAACAGGTCAGTGTCGTGATTATGTATAAAATGAGCATCTCAGTGAGGCTTAAAAGCTCCAAAGTAAGAATGTGGCAAGTTGCATAACTCTGTGAAAAAATAAATGTTCAATGCTTTGAGGAAAATAATTCACAGTGTAAAATTGCTAAACATGTGTAGGTTAAATCATCCGTAGTTCATAATCTCAGGACATACGGGACAAGATCAAAAACCTGTAAGGTCTGACGTTTGGGTCTTCTGGAAGCATCCTTTCAAAAGCAGGCTTTAATTCTGTAGTGGAAATCACTGCATTGGCTCAGAAACATCTGTGAAAAGGATCGTTTCACCGGAAATGACAGCAAAGTTAAAACTTTACCAAAACACTTTTTTTTTTTTTTTTTTTAAGTGAGCAAGATCTAGAAACTTTGCCTCCTTCTCTGAGCCTGAGCTCATTAAAAATGGACTGAGGTTAAATTTGAAAACTGTCTGCCATATGAAATTTGTAAACACATATGGATGGACGACCTGAAAACATAATGACTTTGAGTCTACCTATCATAGAGCCAAAAAAAAAAAAAAGCTGAACAGTGGACAAAAGACCAATTCTTTCAACCTGCACCTACTCAGGTAACGCGTACTGTTCAGTGGTACATGTACTCACCTCTTTGAGCAGCCCTACTGGTCCATTGCTGCTACAGTCTTCACAAATGCACGACGTGTCAAAGTGGAGAATGTGGACAGATGGACACCCAGGCTGTTTGGATGGCCCCCCTCATTAAATCCTCCTCATCCAGTTGACCCCGTGTGGCAAGGAAGCTCTATGCTGGCACTGGCAGTTTATGCAGCAGGACTGGGCTGCCATTCATCACCCATGGCAAGTTAAACAATGTGCACAATCTGTTTATATCCGTAATTATAAGGCATCATTGTGACCATGAGTTGCGAGGGTTCAAGAACATCTGCTTAGAGTGCTCCACCAGGAGGAAGGCTGTAGCTGTGAAGGTGTATGGGCAGAGATAAATCCGGTGTGATAGGTATATTAGGTATGTCAGTGTGTGAGGGGTCAGACAAAGAATACAAATCTCTATCCGAGTAGACATTTTGCAAGGCCTTATGCTCTTCTAGAGTCTCTGCAACAAATCAGATTTTTCTTTTTTGTGCAATTTTCACACGTTGATTTAAGTTTCAAATATCACTGTACCATAAAGTCCGCACACCGTTTCTTTCGCTTACGTATGTCTCTAGTCTCTTTTACCACGATGGTGCAGCTGCTTAACCAGGCACCGAGTTTTCCGAGAGCTCGCACCCATCAAATTCATGTTTTTCACTAAAAGGAGAGACAAATGTTCCAAAAACAGTTTTACCACCATTGTGGCTGAGATTTAAAATGTAAAATAACAAAAAAACAGATGCGTACATGAATTATAGTGAGCAAAACAAGGCAGAGAGGAAAACCGACCTACATAATGCCTGAGCAAAGAACAGGGAACGTGTGCATATTCTAGGTAGAGCGAAGTGAGGGCGACGCAGCCTAATAGCATAATGATATTAATGAGACACCATTCATCATGCAGACTCATCACTTAAGTTGATGAATACCAGCAATTTAAAGCAGGGACTCGAGTGGAACAAGCCTCTCGCTGCTCCAAAAGCTCACCTTTCAGTCTATTATGCCACGTGTCTCCCCCAGACTTTAAAGTGAACCAACTAATAGGACAATCGCTGAATGTATCAGCAACAAAATCAGAAAGATTAGTGAGGCATTAATCAAAAAAAAAAAAAAAAACCCAAACAAAACAAACAATCCAAAATAACATTAAAATTACTCTTAGTGTTTTCAAAGACAACGAGGAATCCAATTAAACACAGGCATGCATGTGCTCATGTTTCCATGCACATGAACTCCCACATAGAGCCAAACCATCAAAACCCTCGACTCCTCTTTCTCTCCTCTAAGTGTACCATAGAAAGCACATTTTAATTAGATACAGTTAATTAATCACTCCCATCCATGAACCCGTCCGCATAATTGCAAAATGCTGATATGTTCATTACTGCGGAGGAATGGTAAATAGAAACATAAAGTTTAGAAGTGATAGGAATCAAACAGGGAGGCCTGGTCTAATTAAAGGGATCTAACATTAGCTGATTAGGGGCAAAGCTGAAACCTTATCTTGAAATTTCTGCGCTTGGGAAAAAAAACAAAAAAAAACATGGCCAAATGAGATTTAAAAGAGTGCTGTGTTTGCCCCTTATAGCAATCAAGTCAGTCGTACATGAATAATTCATCCGTAAAGAGGCATTTGTTTGTGAGTCAGTTTGTGAGTCATTTAAGGCGTTTAACTTTTTTTATTTTTTTTTTTTAAAGTCTCACTCCTTTATTTTTCTTCTTCGCCTTAGTTAAAAAAGATCATAAGCTGCTGCAGATGTTTTCTGTTTGCGTTAGTGCGAATCCTGTTTGCCTTTTTTTGGGGGGGGGGATTTGACTGAAATAAGCTTTAATGAATGGGACTGGGTGACAGAAAGAGACAATTTACATTCAAATTGTAAGTTTGCGCTGACACATTTAAAAATAGCAGGAAGGGGCTGTTTTAGGAGAGCAGAGAAAATCAAATTGCACATACTCACACAGGTTCACCCAATAAACAAATCTATTTTTGTGAGACATGAGCTTAGTGGGGACATTTTTCACCATCAGAAATAGTGATTCCCATCTCCTCTCGTCTTAAAATGTTAAATTGTTACTTTATTTTACTTTCCAGGCTCATATTTGTATCAGTAAACCCATCAGTGCTATTCCACCTGAGTTTTTTTAATCTCTACACATGTGTAGCAATAATTGCCATATATTAAATCTGGACTACCAACGACAAAAGGCAATTGTAGCTGTGCTAATTTACTCAGTAACGTTTGTAGAATAAAATGTTTCCACTAATTCAATAACTGCTTCCTACAGCGCACACAGACATGTATGCATGGATTCATTTCCACAAGCTCAACTCAAACAGTGTTTTTCCACTGGCAGGCGAAAATCTATCAACTCATCCCAGTCTTAGAAAATAAAAGTCCGGTGCGGTGCGGCAACTGTTCCCGCCTCAGAAGCAATATTTCAGTGTTGGACCCACCAATAAAAGCATGTGGGAAGAATGTGCTTAAATCACTCAGGCTCCAGGGATACACATTTTTGAACGCTGGAGCCCGATCAGACAAGTGTTCCCGCGTACAACTGGCCAGACATTGTTTTCTTTTCCTCGAGTGTCTGCTCGGCCCACTGCACTTAACCAAAAAAAAAAAAAAAAGGCACAAAGAAACAAACAATGTCACTATCAAAGGTTTCCTGATGTTTCGATTGTAAACCAGGGGGGAGCTGACAGCTAAGCTGCATCGTGTGACTATAGTGAAATGCACTTTCACATTTTCCCTTCTGCTGGTGCTTCCTGTCGGTCGGGCCCTGTCGTCCCCGGCTCTCCCAGCACGTCAGTCCCATCACTCTTCTCTTTTCCCTTTCGCCATCTGTATTTCCTTCCTCTATCTCATTGCTCAATCTCTTCCTCTTCACACAAAGATCATCCAAGCACTCTGTGATTCTTGCAATAGCGGTGGGCGTGCTATTAGACCCATTAGTCCAATATCCTGGTGTTGAGTGGGGATGATGAGAAATGGATTGGCAGTGATGCGGGTTGCGTGCACTGCTGTGAGGTTTGTGTGAGCGCGTCTGTGTGTGGGCAGCCGTAAATGTGAGGAGTGTGTGGTTTAATGGATGGTTATGAAGTGCATGTGGTACAGAGAGCAAGGAAGAACAAGATAATGGCAAGCCGATATGATAATGGGTGCGTAATGTAGAGTACCGTACTTTATGTGTGGACCGTGTTAGGACGACTCATGCACATGTGCTGGAGATAGAGATGAAGACCGGTCATTTTGACATTTTCATAAATACTGCAAAAAACCTTTCTTATTTGGTAATATTTCATCCTAAGTCCAATTTTTTGGGAGGACACGGACAGCAAGCAATTTTAGCTACGAGGGCGACTGCAAAATATATCTCTGTAGGTCGTTTGCATCAGCCAAAAGAGATGTATGACAGCTGAGTGACATCAGGCAGCTTCAGTAAACATGACATGACCACATACAGTCGTATTTGGACACGCAAAATTATGGGGGTCACTGTGAATGATGTGAACAATGCTGACGGCTCTTTCTACCAGAGACTGTAGTTTGAGTCCACTGTGAACAAAACCTTCTGTTGTCATCACTGTAACCATGACGCTCACTTTGTGCACCAAGCGACATATGTCAGAGGGAGCTGTCACGTAAAGCCAAGTGACAACATTTTTGACAAACCCTAACCCTGTTTCTTTGCTGCCTAACGCTGTGTACCCGCACCAAACTGCAATATCACAGCAACAACAGCATTTGGAACATGTGACAACAATGTGACTGCAGCTGCCATTTTGGTGCTTGGCCCAAGTGGGTGCAATTTCACCAGACGCCTGCTGCCATGGTGGTGCTCTTTCAACCTGACAAGAGGTTTGGTAGGAACCAGGCTGTGGTTTCCATGAGACTGCATTCGTCACTTTAAAGAAAAGAACACTATTGTTTATCATCTTAGGTGGTGATGCAGAAGTGTGCGTAGTAGTTTGCCAACATCTAATGAACAGAGTAAATAATACCAGAGTGACATTCGGTGGTGTCTTTTAAAGTCTTTGTGAGCAGGCCGGGTGGATTATTGGATGACAAAACACTTGATTGTTGCTGATTGAATGAGTCCTGATCGTTAAGTCAATTTTGTTGCTTCAGTCAGTGCTGCTTCTGTATTTTAACCCACCCTGTGATCTTTTCCTAACCTGAACCTTATTGTTGTTCGCACCTCATCCAAAGCACACTGAGGTGCATAACATCACATGATGGAGCGGGAGCAGGCTGACTAAAACTGAGGCTGTCACAACAGCAATTGAATGGTGTATTAACTGACTCTCAACAAAATAGTTTGGTTTTAAATAAAAAAAGAAAATCTAAATCTAAATTAGTGTCCATCCACTGTGGATGATAATACCTGAATTTCACTCTAAATTATACCCAACTATTACTACTACTGTATGACTCATGATGATGGTAACAACATGGTAACTGTGATTAGGTTATTTGTAATAGATCATCCTTGGAGGAGTGTTAGGTTTCAGTTACTTCACAAATTCATGGCTATGATGCCATGTTAGCTGCTGTCCAGTTACAAGAACAATGTATCTGAGACCATGAGCCTTTCTGAAAGCAGAGCACCACCCATCAATCAAAGCGGTTATCAGATGCAAATGTTCGTGTTGCTGCATGACTCAGTGAGATTCATGCCACACTTCATTAACTCCGTGCTCTATTTTTTTTCAATTATTGAAAGAAATGGTGTGTAAAATGGTACTGAATGGTGCAGGAAAAAGAGCAGCACTTATCTGATGGCATGGCCCTAAAATCAATTGTTGTGTATCTTGAATGTAGGAGAGTGAAGTTGGTATGTTTTCTCCATGTGTCAATGTTTTTAACCAGATGAGAATAAGGTATGAAAACGGTTTGAGTCTAAATTAAAACTAACTAATGTTTTAAACAACTGCACTTCATCAAATTTTGCAACATTGGGGTTTTCAGGGGACGCTGACTATCAGTCCCTTTTTGATTTTTGATTGTGTATTTAGTCAGAGATATTTAAAGGAGCCTTGTGGACATTTTGACTACCGGCAGCATTTGAGCAATGTTTTAATAAGTGGGACTCAGTGAGTTCACTCAAAATGAACAGTTTAGTAGAAGCTTGCAAATGAAGCAACGCGTTGACGAAGGCCACAAAGAAGTCAAATGTGGGTATTAAAACAGCAAAATAAAACTTTCTGTGCTATTTTAACACTGTGTGTATGAACCGGGAAAGCGTGGCACTGAGGTGACGGCCTGTATCTGCCTTCCGGGTCTCGTGGAAGTGGGCGAATGTGGCGTCGCTGTCGGAGTGAGGAGCCTCTACTCGTCACTTCTTCCTCATTTATCACTTCTTACAGCAATGGAATCTTCCTCTCCATGTTCAGACACATCTACCAGCTCCAACACTCTATCTTCTGACGCTTTGACAACCCTGATGAGAGCTTGTGTCTGTGTCTGTGTGTGTGTGACTCACTGGGTTTCTGTCTGAATTTGTGTGGGCCATCTCTCAGCTGTGTGCCTAAGTCTATGCATGCAGGCACTTCTTGATTTGCGTGAATGCCTGTGCATTAAGCCTCCCTCTCACCACACACACACACACACACAGAGACAGCCACACACACACAAAGACCTTTCTGTTCCCCTCCAAAAATGTATCACAGTTTCCTTTTGAGGACGTGACGGGACAGGTGTGAAAGGCTGGTGGCAGTGTCTGGCAAACAGGACATAATGTAAACAGCCAGGAATGTGATCCATATCACAGCAACTGATTCAGGAGAGGGCTTTGGAGGGGTGAGAGGTCACAAACCGCAGTGCAACAAAAGAAATGAAACTTTATCCCCGTGACAATCAAAGCCCGCTTAAGTTCCCTTTTCAACCAATTGCTATTGTCTGTCAACTTTGCCTGAGAAGTTGACAGACAATGACTTCACTGGTGGTTACAGTATGTAAAAGTTACTGTATTTAATGCAGTAGGGAGTTTTTTTTTTTTGAAACTAAATTAACTATGATATAATAGTATTTATTGTTGAGAGGTGGTGTCTCCTTTTAACACCTCTTCATTAAAAGTTTTCAGACATTTCATTTATTTATTCCTGCTTTATTAATAGACGTTTTGCAGCATTTGTATTCATTGTAATTTGATAATGACAACTACATGAAGTGCTGGGCAGATGGTACTAATTTGTAGCAGAGCAGGGAGAAGGTGCACAGACTGGATTGACTCTAAGTCGCATGCTGGATTTTTGTAGCTTCCAGTATTTCTCAAAAAATGGAATCACTGAAGTGAATAGCAGCGTTCTGTTGTTTAATACAAGTGAACGGACACTTTGTTAGTCAGTGAGTTACTGTTGTTTTAAAGGGGATTTTCATAATTTAGTTTACATAAAGCATTTTTAGGATGTCAGCTTTATGAACAGGACAGGATTCGAAGCTGTACCGGGTCCAGTGTTTTATTGAACAGCATCATTTTACATTTTCACATCATAAGATTTCAACCAAAGAAAACGGCCCTGAGGAAAAAGCGTTCACTCTACACAAACGTTTGAAAAGCAAAATGCTAAATGCTGCACTACGTTCACCTCCTACGCAACAGCGAGTTAATATGTTACTGGAAAAACCTGCCTGCTGAGGCTGGAAACTGAAATTGTAGATAGTAAAACACTGAGCTGACCACCATTTGATCCATCGTGAACATATTGATTACGACAGCCTCCGTAGCAAAATTGCTTCCCATCAGCTCAGATAATTCCTAACAGTGTTGCCTAAGGAGGAACTCAGCTGAACCTTCCCTTGCCTTGATGAATCACTCTGACCTGATATCTCATCTGCTTGGACCCACATACCAAAAAGGTCAGGAGTATTAGCCACTCCTTAGGTGGGAGGACTTGCTATTTCTGCCCTGGTTTCTCTTTGCTGCTTCACTCGCAGCACTTCTTGATGCTCTGTAACTGCGCTAACCGATAAAAAAAAAAAAACAACAGACCTCAAAAATAAATTCAACAAATGTTGTGAATGACACCAAATTTTGGGGGGCTGTTATTATCTGTAGCTCGCTATTGATAAAGAATAAGAGAACAAGAAATCATCATCTTACTTTGTGATTTCTTCTTAATACCCATCTTTTTTCCTTCAGCATAATAGATGAAATGGCCGTTGTGTTGTTGGGGTTAGTCGTCTCGTTGTGGTGAGGTAAGTCACTTCCTCCCAAATGCAACTACTCCAATTGCATTTGGAGAATGATTCAAGACCCCTAAGTAGCTCATTACTACTAAGGAAATAAAACTGATGTACACGCGGTGCCACATGAGCAATATTGTCTAAATTGGGCATGATGAGGATTGCTGGGTTGGCACTATTGAAAGCTACATTGCTTAGTTGGAGTTAACCTAGATGTCACCAAAAGTGGGCCCCTCATTTCAGGGTTTTGTCTGCTAATGTGCAAGTGATGCTATCTCCTCACATAGTGCAATTAAAATAAATTACCATTAAATACAACAACATTAAGTTCTTTCATCATTGTCTTCTGTAGTGCTACTATAACCCAAAGTCACCAGCGGCAGAAAAACTGCTATACTGTGGGTTTTCAGTTGTTTAAGTCTTAAGGGTGTCCTGTTTACTCTGGAAATGGATCGTGGTCTATTTGTGGCCGCTATCCTAATGCACTTGACAACTTTGTCATTATTCTAAAGTCTTAAGGTAGTTTTCCACAACATTTAACTTTCTCGGTGCAAGTCATTAGCCATGGCCATCTGGTTGCAACTTAACTTGGACTAATCGGACTGGAGGATGTAACAGACTGGGAATTGAAAAGGACAAAAAGCACTTCGCTAAACTTGAGGAAAGGTGTCGTTGGAGAACAATGGCCGAGTGAATCTTGAGTCCCCAAGATTTAAGTTGCAATGAAGACATTATTAAAAGAGGGCACCCTGGCGGCTCAATGGCCAAAGCAATCGGGTTGGGATGCAGAAGGCCTGATGCTCAACCTCTCTCTAAGTAAGAGTGAAGTAAGGGAACAATACATATATGCACTTTAAAGTTGATGCTAGAACATTATTGCTTTTGTCCACAGTGTTGGGGATCTTCTGTTGGTAAGTTGGAAGCTGAGTTATGACTTGAAAAGGTTGTCACAGTAGTTTAGTAGTGCAGTAACCCCACACTTTTGCACACTGCATCCCAAGAAGTCCGCTTTTTTTGTGTTTCCATTTTGCAGTTTTTAATAGCAGTATGGGGCATACATTTGACACTCAACGTCCAAAAACGTATTTAATGGTGCAGAAAACATAGTGTACTCTGGGGAGTGATACTGAACACAACCCCGGGAAGGTATGGTGAAGGTCTTATAAATTAAAGTTCTTCACCTGGCACATGAGCAGATAAAGTCTTCAGGTTTTCAGGCTTCTGCAGTAGAAAAATAAAAACCAGCTGTTTTAAATTTGGGGACAGTCTCACAAATCTAAAACCCTTCAGGAATTGAAAATGTATTCTAAAAAGAGTGACAACTGCTCATGTAATAGGTTTCAGCAGTCTACAGAAAAGAAAGAAGGTGCTTATTTTAGATTGTAATGCTGCAGGAAAAAGTTAAATTAGGCTGTAGCTGCCTTTAACATGAATCCACATCCAACCACTGAAAACGTGGGACATAACAAAATGTAGCTAAGGGGGTAAACTACATACAATAACTTTATAGGTGAAAGTCTGTTATTTGCTCTTTTAAAAGTTCCCTTGACAATGAATGAATGTAGAAGAACGTAGAAAATGTATGTATGTTTCACAAGAGGAGAAGTATTGTCCGATTAAAAAAGAAAAAAAAAAAAGACAAAAGGTATGTGAGACTAAAATGAACATGACAACCTGACAAGTCTCTAATTGATAGGTCCTAAGAATGGTGGAAGGTCAACGGGCCAGAAACAGTTGAGAAATCTTCCGCTACATCACTGTAGTGCAAGTTGAAGCTCAGGTTAAGAGCTAAAGTACGATGTGACTGACAGGGCTAAGTCAAGTTTCAACAGATCTCTGGCACTGGCACTGTGCGCCGTGAAACTGTATCACCTCTTGTCACCGATGAGAGCAGTTTGTCTTCAGTTTGGACATGTACATTACTGCAACTTTATCCGGTTGGCACTTCAGAACTTCAAAACATTGACTTTTGTGTGAAAATAGAAACAGATTGCGAGTCTGTGCTTGTAGCTCAATGACTAAGCTCAGTCTGCCATAGACCTTGACATTGTGTATGAACTCACTGACAGGTATGCTGGTGAAAATGTCATGAAATTTGAAAAAGAAGTAGCATTTACCGAAAGTCTTATAGTTCTTATAGTCTTCTAGTTTTTTTTTTTTTTTTCTCCTCTCACAAAACATAGCTTTTGCTGTGCTTTGCTGACATTGCACTGACAGCTCCTCTGCTAATACAGACAGAGAGACAAGCGGCGAGGACATCAAAGCACAGGTGGAGAGTTAGTAACATAGGGGCTGAGCAGGATGAAGGGATCACATCACCTGAGATAAAAGGCCAGGCGTCTCTCACACACCAAAACAAGACCACCACATAACCAAGGGGCCCAATATCTCTCACCTGTTGCACGACGACCTTCAAAAGGTCTTGTGTTATCTTTTGTCTACAAAGTGTCTGGCAGTGGGGGTGACGGGGGGGGGGTTGCTACCTCCGAGTGAGTGACTCGGTGTGTGTGTGTGTGTGTGTGTGTGTGTGTGTGTGTGTGTGCATTCAGGCCTGAGCGTTTTTAATGCAGCAGATGAAACGAGAAAGCCACAGTGAAAAAGCAAAAGGCACCTGAGCAGTGTACGACACCCCACCCCCACCCCACCCCCACCCCTAAATAATTCGCGGAGGCTCTGGGTGGCTGTCTCTGTGGTACCTTTCATTCTCTTTTGGCTTACCTGAAGCTTTTCTCGCTCTCTCCCTCTATTTGAGATGAGCCTACAGGCCTATAAGCCTCTGAAGCTGACGAAAGCAACCGACACACAGGAAGGATAAGCTTGGAGCTGTGTGTTACTAGATATGAATCGGCAGCATTGTTAGAGATGCTGTACTCAATGCTGATTTTCTTACGCCGGCCTTCCTTGGTGTTGTCTCGTGACTCCGTCTTAGCATTTCATCATTCGCTAACAAAATGTTGCCATCAACTTCATTCTCCACTAGCCTTTCAACTTATCCACATTTGGATGTTTTTGTTTTTTTTTTCTGTAGCTGACCAAGCTGATGCTCACAGAGTCTTCCCAGTGAAGACAGCTCAATCTCCAAATGCGTGACAGTAGAACCCAGTCTGGCAGGTTGATGAATTAATCATCATGTTCATATGAAGGTCTATTCAGAGAATGGAGAAGAGTGGCGAGAACCAAGGTTTCCTCACTACTCTCACTTCGGATGTGTGAGATCCATGTGAAGTGTCTGAATAAAACATTACCTTGGGAATGTAAAGCGTGGATTATTTGGTTAATGCAAAACTGGCTGGAGTCACATCAAAAACACATTACTCCAAATGTACTTTAGAGTGTTTTAAAGTGTAATTTCCATTTGTTTAGAAGAACCGTGCTTTGATGCTGCTCTTGCCCCAGAAAGGTTCAAGCACGGTTACTGTGAAAGAGGCTGTTTTTTTTTTTATGTTGTAGTGTTTGAGCCCATCTGCTGCTCCTTTTCAAAGCCTCCTTATTGCATGAGGTTCTTCCGAACGGTATCGCATCTTCTTTCCTTAATAGGCCACCATCTAATCTTATCATGGTAGCAGTTAGTGTGCTAACTTTTGATAGTGGTGGAGGGCAAATTAAAATATTGACCTCATAATGGACCTAGAGCAACACAATGAAGATTATTCGTTCAGTGTAAAACTGAACGTGTTGACATGTTTATTTAAAGAAAAAGTCAGGAAACCAGTTGCCCCACTTTCACTAAGCAGGTGTGAAAACCAATTTAAAGCTAAGTTGCAAATATAAGTAGGTTCCTTTTAAAAATGAATTGTTTAAAGTTAACGTTACAACCCTTTACTACAAAATTTGAAACTCACTGCTGTTAAGTGAGGAAGCTCCCAGCAACACCTGTTACCATGGTTATCAGTCTTCTTATTATTGTGAAAGCTAACAATTTATTTTACACTAAAAACACACCGGACGTTTCCATCACAAATGTCTTTTTTAAACTACAAAAAGTGTTTTATGTCTCAAACAATGCATTCTGGGAAGTCTTCTGGCTTCATTTAATCAGCCACAGCTGTTTAATTATTGAACTAATTCTCTCAAGTAAGGACTTCAAACCATGGAAAACAAAAATTAACTTACTTACTGTAAAAGTAGTGAATTGAATAAGCTTGAAGAAGATGCAGACTGAGGACATGAAAAACAGTAAGGAGAACTTGGCGGTTGTCTCTAGTCATGTCCAGACAAGTGGAGTCAATCAGCTGATCGGAAGTCGTTGTGCTGCAGTGGGTTTGGTCCAAGTGAAAACCTAAAGAATTTTTAAAGTTTAAGTCAGAGCTTATAGTGAAGCCAGCAATGCCCTTTGCAACATATATTAACACTGGTGAAGTAATGACATTAAAATAAACACAGCTTTATAAACTGTCTGCTTAATACCCCAGATATTAAACTGAACATTTTTGTTAAAATCTAGTAAACCTGCCCAGTTATTGCTATTAAGGCTATTAATAACACTGCCCTGGCCAAAAGGAAAAGTCACACAAACTCATATTTTATTTGACCTCTTTTAGCCTTGATTACAGCTCCTATTCACCATGGCATCGTTTTCAGGCCAGAGTTGCATTCATTTTTTTTTTACCAACTCTAGGATTACTGATGGGAAAACTGGACCACTGTGTAAAGTCTCCAGCCGAATCTCTGAGGGGGTTACGGTGGCCACTTCACGTGTGAACACAATGTCTCAACAGTTGAACAATTTGAGCCCAATGAATCCTCATCTTCAAAAATGCCATTGGGCAAGATAAAACCTGTTCAATCAATGTACTGGAGTTTGTTTGTTTTTTTGTGTTTTAATTTACAGACATTTCTAAAATTCTCTTTTTGCTCTGTCATTATGGGGGACTGAGTGTAAATTGATGAGGAGAAAAAAAAAAACACTTTAATTTAAACAACTGTAGTATAAGGCTGCAACACACCAAAATTGAAAAAAGTGAAGTGGGTCGAAAAACTTTCTGAATCCGCTGTAGTGTTGGTTTTAGAACCTGTGTGTTATTTAAAAAATTAGTGAAATTATCCATTTAATAGATGTCAGATCTCCTATATCATTAGAAATTATCCTCTTGGCATCAATGATGTCATTACAATCCATCCCATAGTCACTGAAATATATTAGTTTTATCTATCTTATCTATAAGTAACAACATTAACAGAAACTCCCTGCACAGTAGAGCAGTTGCCCTCCAACTTTGTGCTTTTTCACATTTTCCACCGCTGCAGCAATTTTGGAGTCGCTCCCCGCTTAGCTCTGTGGCAGTGAATACAATGATTCAGCTTCACAACTTTGTTCATCAGCAGGTACTGGAGACACGGGGTGTGTCTGCTAAACGGTGGGTGACCGACTGTAATGATGCTGTTTTTGGTAACACTCTGCTTGCAGCTGGAGGCCCCCCAGCTGTTAGGGCCTGCCTCAGCATTTCTTCTCCATCTGTGGGAGATGGCGTGACCTGCCGGGTAAGAGTGAGTTGACTGTTCTCATGTCCAGAGTTGGAGGATGGTTAGTGAACGGATTAGCTTCTTGTGGAGATTCCAACCTTCTGTGAATGTCAGTATTCTAGTACAGTAGTGTTTTTGTTTTTTTTTCCTTCTCTCTTTCAGCATCCTGATGTCAGTGGTGATTTACAGACATGGCAGAAGGACACAAGCCTGTTTCTGCTCTGTATTACTCTGTGGCCCCAAATGTACAGTACTTTCACACACAAAGATAGCACAGCAGTAAAAACTATATAATATTAATGTGTTATATTAAGGAAGGTAAAAAATAAAACTCGCATTTTGGCAGACGTCCCAGCATGCATTGTTGGAGAGACAAAGCTATGCAAATGTTGTTCCTCTTTGTAGTTTAAAGAAAAGGTTCAAGGTGGAAACTTGCCGTCTTTTTATTTTAACACACGCAAATACCACAGTGATCCTTGATGAAGGTGAGTGTTATATTCAATCCCCAACGCTGTACACATTTTATTAGTCAGCAGCTTAACATGATGGGTTTTTTTTTTTTAACTTAACGAGATCTTATGGTACTTGTTCTTTCCAAGAGCCATTCAAAAGCAGCTCAATGTTCATTTTTTTGTTTTCTTCATTACATGGGAAGGAATACTGGGCATATTTTGTATCATATTTAAACTTAAACATCCTGTCAATGTAATTCGTTTTTGTACATGCATGGACTTGGTGTAACAGCCCTGAATTACTCATGTTGCCAAACGTAATGTCCTTATTTTGAAGGCTACACACACACACACCTGCAGAAGCCACAGAAATGTTCAGTTTATGAAGTGCATGCACGCAAAATCCTTTGAGTCTTAGAATGTGAAACAATCAGAGAATAATGTTTTAGGTCTCTCATTTACCGCTTTATTGTTGATTGTCTTTGCACGTGTCTTTCTGAGCAGGGGGGACAACATGACTGCATGATGCATTTAGGGACACCCAATAATAAATCATACTGCCTTTAAAGGAACTAAGGTTGACAATGTTTTTTCATGACTGGTTTTCGTTGTTCACGTAAAGGGGACTGGATGTAGAACTGACAGGCAGCGAACGTCAAAAAGTTCCAAGCCAAACTAAGATAATAGTTTACACAACATGTAATATTTCATGAGGTAACTGCATTAAAAGAACAAATGACATTTTAAATAATACAATTTTAAAGCAGCCCTTTGACCTTTATACTTTTAAGTTAAAACAACGAATTATATTTTACAGTGAATTAATAATTCTAAAAAAAAACACCAAATATATATCTTATGGGTTGCTATGAGGGTACTAAAGCAATCCTTGAGGTAGCTACAGCCCCCTCAAGCCTCTCCCTAGTGCCGCCCATGCTTTCTCTCTGTATTTGCCAATTACGTACAGTATGTACTGCAGAGAGCTTTTGAAACCTGTGGCTATTTCCTCTTTTCTCAAAGCTGCGTAGCCTGCTCTCAGTTTGAATTGTTCTGGTTTAGAAGGATTAATCCTTCAAGATGACAAATTATGTGCGTTTAAAAAATGTTACTAATGAATAGGCCCTGAAGACTCATAATCAGAAGAAGTTGAAGCACCACTAAGTACTTGCCTTTTCTTGTTCTGCTGCCATTGTAATTTTGATTAAAAAAAAAATGTGTACAAACAAACAAAGTACTTTGTCCAATTTGTAAACAGGAACTGGTTAAAAGTCTGCAACACTTGTGGAAAATCAACCAGTTCCTGACAAGGATTATATACAAAGTTATGTTAGGAAATAGATTCAAATCAAAGCATTTGCATAATTGTGTTTATGATGTAAAAAAATGTACAATAATAGCTGCTTTTGCTTGCGCATGCACAACTAGACCATGTAATTTGGCCCTGTGTGTGTGTGTGTGTGTGTGTGTGTGTGTGTGTGTGTGTGTGTGTGTGTGTATGGGGGGGGGGGACGGCAGATCAGAGGTTTATAAATTGTTTATCTTAGTACAAAAGTGTAAAACAACTTAGGACAACACAACGAGTTAATGAAGCATGAAAATAACGCAAGAATGTCAGCAGAGTAAAGAAATGAGTGGAAGGATGAAAAGGGTCCTGAAAAGCAAAGCAAAAAGCCTAAAGAAACCAAAATAAGTGTCTTGTGGAGAAGCTAATGCAGCGCTGCAATAAACAAAATTACAGATCAGCTTGGCTTCAGTTCACATTTGTGGAACCGCAAGGGCAGATTTCCTGTTTGTCTAGATATGGGAGAGTTAAGGCATAATTTGAATCCATATTTCATCTGGCTTTAACAGGAGGTTTTTTCCTGACTTGACATCTGTGGTGACACACACACACACACACACACACACACACACACACACACACACAGCGAGTCATGTGACTCATTAGTGCGTGCGTGTGTCACGCTGGGTTGGGGTTTATGCTGCGTCCATGCTGAGCATGTGAGCCAGCCCGTCGGTGGTGGATGCATGCGCTCGTCCACAACTCCTGACGCGTCCGGTTTATTGTAAGAACGTGTGGACAGGAAAACCTGCAGGGCACTTTCTCATAGTTCCCCTGATGAGCTTTGCTGTGAGTAAGATAGATAAGAGGGGTGGGTGGGTGGGTGGGTGGGGGGGGGGGGCTGAAAGATAATCTACTGTGGAGAAGATAGGAGCTGAAATGGAAGAAAAAACAAATCACTGTACTTTACTGCACCCCTGAAGTATTGCTAATACAAAGCAGACGTGAACCTGTTGATTAAGGTCAAGGCAGCGATAACACATCATTTCAGCACAGATCCTTGTCAACAATGGGCAGGTTTAGTGACCAGTGGCTTAGCGCCGAGAACAAACCGCATTCATCGCTAAGAACCACTGTACAGTGACAGCACAGCCAATCGCATCATTGCGATGTTGCCACCCACGCTAATCCTTGTCCTCGCCTCCAAATCAAAAGGTTGGATTAGGTTATGTTTTCGAAGAAATGCCTCAAGCTTGTTGCCTTACTCTAGAAGACAGCTGAGTTTAGGCCACAAACGGAACCAATAGCTCAACAACTCTTACCCAGTTTACCAGTTGGATGTCTTCCAACCTCACAGGATTGGCACGTTGGAAGGGTCTAAACGTTTATCATCGCACGGGCCTCATTAATTAGCACTGTGCACCGCAGAGGAGTTTAATATTCCATAAATTGCAATCTTGCCATTGATGTAAAAATGATCTGCCAGGGTAAAGTCACAGTTAATTACGGCAGGAAGGGCCTCACAATGCTGGTGTTGTTGTGTGACAGGAGTTTACGCAATCAGTCAGTAATGCAAAAGGTGAGCTTCCCCCAGGCCACGTCTTTGACAGCTTCAACCGCCACCGCTATCAAAATACATCGACTTCTCCTGAGTGTGGGCCGACGGCTAAACACAAGGCAAAGTCGCCCCGGCTCCCGCATGAAACATTATACAATAGCCAATAAATTTTTAACCTAAGCCTTGGCCTTAAACCCTTAACGCATGAATGTAAAATGACCTCACTTGTCAGGAAACACCCTTTGAGCACCGGCGGGTTGGACTGGGTGGGTGGGAAGGGGTTGTTGAAGTCAATCAAACAGACTTGCCAAGGATCAACCTTTTTTTTCGGACGAGGAAAATAGTCTGTCTGCTTAGCGTCCATTAGTGAGTCAGTCACTTTAAACCTGCACGGGCCGTGTTGACGTCTCGTTAAGTCAATTCTTAATGTATTATTGATTTTAAATGGTACTTAAAGTAACACTATTGCTGAAGTCAAGTTAATCTTTGGTTTTGCATTGAATTATACTGTATTTTTCAACTGGCAAAAGCTGTATCTTACAATCCTTTATCCAAAATTGTTTCAAATATTTCTCTTTTACTTTTTCCACTTTTTATGTTTTACTCTTAACTAATATACTTTTTTTTTTTTACTTTTTTTGTCTCATGTTTATCCAGCAAAATATGGAATTTAGCAAAATCTTCAAACCGACTTTTGAACTTGTTGCTTGCTAGCTAGTTTTCATTGTGTCAACCGCTCATTTGTTTCAATATCAAATAATATTCAGAACATAATAAAGTGTGAAGGTTAATTAATAGGTGTGAATACTGCCACATTCTGCACAGTATAGAATTACAACAGCATGGCTCCATAGTAAAAGAGTCCAGATGCTAAACTGGCCTGCATGAAAAATCTGGCAGTGGAGGCTCGGAACTGTTAAACAGCCTAAATTCTAAATAAAACATGAAGCAAACTGTTTTTACTTTTAAATTTAAAGCCATTGTTGAGTCAATTGTACAGTATTGACTCAACTGCAGACTTTTACTGCTTGTGTACTAAAATGTCATTCTCCAAAAGGGCAAAGTTGTTCTTAGTTAAATACAAACAATACTTAATTCTTTCCTTTTATTAGAGCCACTCCACAATATATCCACATTCACAGTTGCAGAAGTACTTCTTAGGTGTACCCCTGTATGGAAATCACTAATCTGTCCACCAACTGAGCAAACTGAACCAGGCATGTGGCTTCGCCCTCTGGGAATATTGGCAAACAGCAAATGACATCAGATCTCTTCATGAACTTGACACCACCGATTGGTTTATTAGACGCAGGTTTATTAGACACAGCCGTCTTTTAAGGCCCTAAAATGGGAGGTGGGGTGCAACAGCACACTGCCATGGGGCAGCGTTCGCCGCGTGTGAACAGTAACAAGAAATCAGCTGCCTGCTCTTTATCTCTGCGCTGCCACAGCAGTTAACAGGATTGGAGAGTGGCAATTTCCATGTAGCATAATTACATCAATCTGATTACAAATTATGCTAATCCTATTACAAAAAGTGCTAATGGAGTAAAATGGAGCTACTTCATGACATACTTTTTACACAATTGAAGCGCTAAAGGCACATTGATGTTCTAGGGTTCTTTATATTGAAAACTATTCAATTTATACAGTGAAAATTGTCGGCATAAATCTCCACAAATTTCTATTTAAGGTGATGTACATGCAAAAAGCATTAATATAATACTCCTAAGCTGCAGTGATCTAATAATCACGATGCCTCGCAATGTTTTCGCAGCTAATAGCACTGAATTTCATTGTGCGAGTGACCTTGCCCCGTTTCAGCCCTGCAGCTGCTTAGCTTGTCTGGCTTTTCTCCGTGTGCCACAGCAGCAGCTGAGGAGCCATTTTGGGGCCTGATGCATTCAACAGCTGGTGGTGCCAAGCCCATGAAGGGTGTGTGTGTGTGTGTTGGCGGGGGTCGACGGGCTTTCAGCCAAATGGTAAAACAGTGTTTGCCCGAGGAACAGCAACAGCACTTCACTTGCATCATTTTTTAAAATTTTTTTTCCTAGATCCAGAGCTAAAATCACATTTCAGCTCCAGCTCTAAGCGTTCCATCACTCAGACTACTGTGTAATGCATGCCATGAGAACACTGCATGCAGCTCGTCCATATGCTGCGCGTTTTAGGAGCAGGACACAAGAGCTGGCCTCAGTTCACAGCGCCGTTCTCACTGTGAGCTGGATGCGTGCGTGTGGATTTTTGAGACATGAGCTTAACTTTCCAACTGTGTGCAAAGAAGAAGAAATAGGTGGTACCCCATTTTTCTTATGATTCCTGGATGTGTTTACATAAAATGAACCTTGGTGGTTTTGGGTAATGGAGAAATCTCTGCCTCTTTTGAAGGCTCACAGACACAAAGGGGATATGAGGGAGCGAGTCGTTTAGCGAATGACCTTTGTCTTGAAATATCTCGAACTTTCGCTGCAGTGCGTTCACTTTTTAATGACGACACAGCCAGATGTTCAAAGCACTTTTTATCCCCCCCCTTTTTTTTTTTTTGGTGCTAGGGGGGTTGTGGTGTGCACAGAGCACCAGTTTGGTAAAATGAAACAGAGACTGTGCCACATGAAGGTGGAGTTTCCTGTCAAGTTGTTTTTCTCAAATGTAAATCAAGTCTGAAATGACACTGAAGGATTTCACTGTGTGTTTCGCTCTATCATGCATCCCGCTGTGTGTGTTACAGTTTCTTCCCTCACAAATTGAGCTGTGTGTACTTTTGGGGGGCCGTCTGTGTGTGCGTGTGCACTTTAAAGAGTGTCTGCAGAGATGACAAGGCAGCTGAACAAATGAAGAAAGAAATAAACATTTGGACAGCACACACCAGGTGGATGGTGAGTAGTATCCAGATGGCGCCGTGAGCCATTGATACAGTTTGATTCATTTCTCAGTGTTTTCCTCTTTGAACTGGATTCGTTGCAATTAAGATTTTTGAGGAAATTCTAATTTAGGAAATCTATCAAAGCTACTTGATCAGACCATTCAGTTTTATCAACAATCAAATGTATATGCACAGACCTATGTAAATATGTATAACACTAACTCATGCATACACACATAAATACAGTCATTATGCTGTTTTACCTTATTTATTTGTTTAACCTTTCTTTAAAGGCTTTATTTAATGCTACAGATGACGTTAGATGGTTGGTATTTGTCCTATGAACATCTGTTGCATTGCTTTTAAGTGTAACAATATGTACTTTCACTGTTCCATTAAAATAAATTTAAATTTTTTATTATTTTTTTAAATCTTTCATCTGGCAGTCATTTTCATGGGCTATGAAACCATTGCACTGAAAAAAGCAACTACTCAGGCAACGCAAGTCACATAAGCATTCAATCAGGACTAAATAAGCAAATTTATTAGTCGTATTATCTAAACCATGAGGGTTGTAAAACTTCAAGCAAACACAAGCGAGACCGAGAAAAATGGGCCTTAAGCACAGGCTTAACTCGTAACATTAACCCTGGGATGATCACGTGTACCTGTGTGACGCAGACATTTCAACACTATTCGAAACATTGCGAGCGGGTCTTAATGTATTGATGGAAATAAACAGCCCGTTCTTTATTTCAGAGGTGTCAAAAAGCATCACTCTTTACAGTCCCCTCTGCATTAAGCGCTGACATTTAAGGTACTCATTCACGTCAGTGATTGACACTCAGAGCTCTTAGTGGAGTAAATTACAAACCCCGGTGGTTCAGTATTTGACAGCTAAACTGATGACGTAGAATAAGAAGAGAAAAACGTGTCATAGGAAAGAGGATGGAGGTGGTGAATGTGTTTTATCGGGGATAGTTTCACAACCTGGCGCACGTGGAAGTACGTGTGTTCCGGTGTCACTTTTAGCAGCGTTTTGTTTTAATGTCGTTTATCTTCCGTGGTTGTGTTTGTGCCAAACTCTAACCATTGTTGTTTCTTAACGTAACGTTGCCCTAAAGTTTTTTTTCCCCAACCCGGATGTAGTTTTTCTTTGCGTGTATAAGTTGACGCTCCTGGAGAGTCCGATGATGACGCCCAAAGTGTCCCTTCAGCGTCGATTCATCCCAGGGCAGCCAGCCTGCGTATCGATGTAAAAGCTGTTGATTCATGACTCCCATGTACCCAGAACCCAGGAATCATTATGCTGGTTTCACTGGTATCAATGGTGGCAAATGCTACAGAAAAACACATAATATATATATATGAAAACACAGAAACTTTCCTCTAGTGACAAACTCAGGACTCAGGACTTCAGATTCCAGTATGTCACTGACTCATTAACAATTGTACATAATTCCTTTCACAATGATTAATATTTTTCTTAAAATATAGTATTAGCTTTACCACGAATTTTTTTCGAAGCAAATACACCTAAAAACATTATTGAAACCGTAAATGCTGTTAAAGAAATCATTCGTGCCTGATAATGGTTGAGTCTCTGCGATTGCCCTGCATTTCCAGGGCTGCCAACGAACACCGCTGCCATATCCCTATTTGACACAGTATACACGTCCTCTGGTGCAACCTAGGTGTGCCAATGAATATTTCAACAAGTCAAAATGGAAATTACTCCTGAGTCAGATGTGCCGGCACAGGCTGCAGCACCACAGGTGGGGCATTAGTGGTAGACATTCTCAGACCGTGCGGGTAATGTATCAAGACATTCTGAGCTCGGGTAATTTTTTTTTTCTTCTGTCCTAATAACAGAAGGTCATGTAGAGATTTAAAGGACTTCATGAGATTAAGGGCAGATGCCCCATGTATCTTTAGCTCAGACAGATAGAGGCAACACCATAAATCTGGAGTTCCATCACTTGCCACACCAAGTTCACGTGGTTAGCGTGACCTCAACACTGGCACATTTCTGCTTCTGGCATTTTCTAGCATGTAAATTAGCTTCTTAAGGATTGTGCAGCTCTCAGAAGCTTTATGTAAATATACTGTAGGTTGTTTTTCTCATTTGACTAAGTGCTCAAAATTACACCGATAAATTTATCTGCGTATGCAGGATTCAAATACGCTGCAGTCAGCTTGGTACCACTGTCCAAAAGCTGGATTTCGGGTTATTCAGATTCCAGCTTCAGCTGCTTACAGGATGTGTCATCAAGATGGTTTTAGGCAATAGCCCTTAACATGGCTCATCAAAACATAAGCTCATCTTACAATCCTTGTATTTCAGCTTCTCTTCCCACAATTATACGACCAAGCGCAGGAACTGCCGTTAAGCAGTCACTGTGCAAACACTTTGACGTGAACCTCACATGAAAGAGCTTACTTTCTCCCCCCCCAGCAATATTTAATAAAAGAAAACATACAAAGAAGAAACATGACACTGTGCTTTTATGTAAACCCCAGAAATCTATGCAGGCCTAACAAATGATAACATTGGACTTAGTAAACTGTGTAGTCAAGATCTCAAGGATGTGCAAAGCACAGGAGTCATTATTTGGACATGAGAGGCACATTATCCTTGGCTGCTTGCTCTGAATTTGCGAGAAGCATTTTGACTGCAGCTACAAAGGGGCTATGAGCCCTATTCAGGTTTTTACTCATCCGTTTCACTCTCATTCATGACAATGCAGCTTATCGTCCAGGATCCATCTCCTTTCATTTCTCTCCCAAGGGACCAAACCCGTACCACAAGTGATATGCCATGCATCAAGTGGGGTTCTGACAATTTATTTTCCATAAGACTATGTCAGTCAGGCTAAAAAGTAATAAGCCAGTGCTGCTGGTAACGAAATTTGCAAAGTAAATAAAGCCTTCTTTCTGACAACACAAATGTGTGCCCAAGACCGCTGTCGCCATGGTACCGCCCGTCAGCATCGTTGTCACCAGTGTCGTCATGGTAGCGTGGGTTGATGTTAATCTTTTCTGCGGGTGTGACAGTCTGTAGTCGGGCAGAGTGGGAACTCCAGCAGGGGTGTGGTAAGTGTGTCAGACAGCTGCTGTTTGGGCAAAAAAAGAACATGATGGCAAAAAAAAAAAAAAAAACAGAGAATAAGCTTTTGAAATGATAAAAATGCGTTGACTCATAAACTTGTACCTTTTTTTTTTAAAAAGGCTGTTTGGATTGATTTTCTTTAGCCATTACTCCTGTAATGTCTCTGGCCTAGTGCTACCAAAATTTCCAAACGATATTGATTGTCCCTGCAGGAGGATCCAAATGACTTTGACTGTCCCCTGACCGTTTGAAAAGAGTGACATGCAAATGTGGCCATAACATTTTATGTCTACCGTCACCTGCATTTAATAAAAAAAATCTATTATTAAGTTAAATAGTTGTAATTCCATGAGCTTGCGTTTGCTGATCCGTTGATGTTTTCTGTACCAGCACCATGTGCTTTATGTTGAGATTTTCCAAAAAATGCCCATGAAATACTTATTAATACGTCATTGCAATTAATTTGTTCTAGCTCCTTCTTTTTTTCTTTTTTTTTTTTTTTTTTTAAATCTTTTTAACTGAGCTTCTAACATGGCTGTAGGCTCTTAGTCAAAGATACGACCACGTATTACAAGACAAGTCTTCCATTGACTGTGGGTGTTTTCAGGGGGGGCAGTGGAAGAATATGAGAGACATTTTATTTTCTCCACCTTTCTGTTTGTTCAATTTGGTCTGTTTCTCTTTCTTGAGGGAAACAGACCCAAGCATGGAACACATCTGGGACTGGATAAGACTGGACAGGGTGTGTGTGTGTGTGTGTGTGTGTGTGTTGGATGGCGGGGAGGTACCTACTGTAGTGGAGACTGGGTGCTGGAGAGAATCACCACTATTTTCTTTTTCAATAGCGTGCCCCGAGCAGGTTTATATTGTAGCCGTGCCATATGCTCTCCCCAGGAAATGGGCTTTATTAATACATTTAAAAGCACGTCAGGCTTTGGTGACTTATGGGCTATGTAAGCCAGTGTGAAGGTGCATTGTCGGCAACTTTTCACAAACGAGGAGTTAAAGTTTAAAAAAAAAAAAAGAGATGGAAAGAAAAACATTCTCTAGGGGCCTGTTTGGAACAGGGGACCGACTGGTTTCAGTGTCCCGGGGGACAGGGCTGCTTTAGCTGAGTCTCTGCGTTCCAGGTGTTGCTTTTTAATTGGCAATTCTGCGAGCAATAAAGCATTTCACTTACTTTCGCTTGTAAAGTGCTTTCATTCCATCTCCAAATGATGTAATTACCCCGCCGTCCCAGGCGAGAGGGTCGGCAGGAGTAGGAGAAGGCGTTTGCTCTCCGTGCAGCTCGCTCTCTCAGCAAGAAGCCTGCTGAGGGTTTCCTGGATTATGTTTTCATTTCGGAATCCAAACACCATAAAGGGAGTTTGCACAATAAATACACACTTTTATTTCATTTTGAGCTCTCCCCGCTCTGTGTGTCTAATATTTAATGAAAACAAAAATCATCAAAAATATAAATTCAGGCTTCCTTTGATGTACGGAGGTCAGTGGGGGACTCTTGTTCTTTCTTCCTGGACACAAATGATGATTGATTTTATCTGTCCAAAGTTAGGCTTTTATCGGTTTCCATAAATTTCCACGAGCTTATTTTTGTTTTCATCGCAGTTTGAGACTCACTTTGTAATAACTAGATGTTTTTTTGCCTCTGCTATTTTTATTTTTTTTACACGTTTGTTTTTCGCATTTCTGCGACACATCTTCTGCTCACGACTTCATTAGCCAGTCCAGCGCCAATGCAACTACGTTTTCAACTTTCACTCCTCTTCACCCCTCCAGCAGGACAGAACAAGAGGTTTACAATTACAAATATGCTAATGAAGTCAGGTAACCCGTGGAGCGATGTTATCATTGGAAATTTAAT